>NC_055993.1:107034588-107344163 GCF_018446385.1 Zingiber officinale | reverse complement strand
AAGCATCTGAAAATCAATAAGAAGAATGTTACTATCTCAGAATACCTAAAAAATGTAAAACCGTAACTTTAACTGCCAAAATAAGAAAAAATAATTCAAACCTTCGGTTTTTTAGAAGAATCATTGTCAAAAAGAGATGAATGCTGCTGGGAGAGCTTTGAAAGCTTTAACTGCTGAACAACTTTTTGAACAGATGTTTTAATGTCACTGGAATGAGATTCAGCATTGTGACGAAATTTTGTAGTAGCTTTAGGAGGATTATGTACTTTTCTAGATGCATAATCTGATATGAACTGTCCAGCAGGGGATGCTTGTCCACTGTGACTTTTTGAACCACAAGGAGGACGTGATTCATTTAGAGAAGTTCTCAAGGTTGTGTTTATTTGGGCAACTCCTGACAAAGATCTTAAAGAAAGCATTTCATTTCTTGACTTTGTTTGAGAGCATATATCCTCATTAGGAACCTTCTGGGAGAGCCTCATATGGGATCTGGCATCCAAGATACTGTTCTCTCTCTCTTTGTATGTTGTGGAATCTGTTGAATTAACAACAGTGGCACTTTGAGATATACTGGAAATACTCTCACATTTACAATCATCTTTAGAGAGTTCAAAATTAAAAACTTTCAGAATTGATAAGCTTTAAGCCTAAAGGGCTATTTTCAGCATACAAAGGCACTTTGTAGTCAACTTCCATTCTTACTTTATCATGCAAGACATTAGAAGATAAAATAATACCGTGTGAAATGTTAGAAGATGATTGTATTTCACATCCAGATTTGGGGAGTACACTGGGATAAACTGCGGAAGAAAAGGCATCGAATGTTTTAACAGGGCCAAAGAACACTGAATAGCTTGAGGATGAAGAATCAGATGAATCAGAAGCGCTTTCTGTTCCCGATGAGTTCAGAAATTCGTCATCACTAAAAGCTTCAGATGAGTAACTTGATGTAGATGATAGCTTCTTGCTGGATGTCATAACTGCCGCCTGATAATTTCCTTCACTATTTGGTTGATTATTATGTAAGTCAGATCCTTCAACTGTTAGCCCGCTCAATGGTGTGATACCAACTACATCAATCCGTGGAGAACCACACTCATTCTTGTGTCCTTGTCTCCAATGAAGTATCTGGCATTTCCCTGAGCTGTAATTAATAAACAGAAATAAGCAAATACCAATTGCCAAGTGCTAACTAACTTTGATCAGATGATAGATTGAAAAGATGTTGAAACTTATGTGGATAGACATTCTAGAATAAATAAAAAAGAAAATGTTATTAATGTTTAGTGGAGTAAAGTCCATAGCAGTATCGCAAAGTAGCCAAAGAGCTTAGCAATATGAATATGTATAGTTAATGAGACTCAAATCTGAATTCATTCAGGTATATGTCACATGAACATAATTTGAGATCAGAAGATTTGATGTTCCAGGTTTCATTGGAAACTGCAATAAGGTTGAGGGCACTCTAGGGTCACTCACTGGCATCAAGATTACCAAAAAAAACATTGGTGGGATCAATCCCAATAAGATGATGCCTGAGTTTGCCACCTGTTGGTTGAGTGGGAAAAAAAATATTAGAAATATCTCCAAAGTTAGTTAGTCCCCTTCACCTTTGAAAAGAATTTAGCAAGCTCCTTTTGCTATTGAATTGTCTCTTGAACTAAGTGCATGATCAAAAAATCAAATACATCACGTTTAATCAGATAATTCACATTATTGCCTTAGGCAAAATTGATGAGAGATGCCCAGCATGTACACAAGGATTGGAACAAAGCATAATTTCTAAGGTATCTGAGGTGCAAATTATGACCAGCGATCTAGTTTCTGAAGAGCATTGTACAAATCAAGTAAAACATTTATAAATGGAAACAGTATTTGGATATTTTTTTTACATATCTAAGGCAGCTTAGAGAATAATTTCACTATCAACTTCTCCAACAACCACCGCTACCTCTTCTTCCATGGGTTTCTTCTCAGCTCTCCTCTTTTGCAAACCACAGTGACAGTAATAAATAAGGTTTAGCCTCACTTCCTTTATTATGGGTCGACGAGGAAGAACAACACATAGACAATCAATAGCGACACCTTTAGCCATCCGTCGGAATAAATCATACAGCAAATACATGCAATGCTATTAATTCTTAACCCGAGCGTTTGGCACAATGCTTTCACATACCGAACCAAGGAATTGACAGTTCATCAGGTTACCTAAGATCCACAGGCTCAAACCAAAGTAGAAATAGATTAAACCCCTAATTCTAAAAAAAAGGCAGAATCAAGCAGCAAAAAAGAAGCAAAATTCAGTAAAACTTCAACAAGACTCCAACAATTTCTCGAGTTCATAGAGTGGAAGACCAAAAAAATACCAGTATTTTACAGCCTTGCACCGAGAGCACCTCGTCGTGGTAGGGCTGTGGCACACAGCACACACTCCCAATCTCAGCCCAGAAACCCCACCTGCCGCAGCAGGGAAGAGCCTCCTGCACCCAAGCACCACACGCGAAGATTCCTCCTCCACCTGAGCGGCCTCCTCCGCCGCGAGGAGCGCGAGGCGCATGACCTCCGCCCGCCTCGCCCCGGCCCGCCGCCACGTGCGCCGAGCCAGCAGCATCAAGAGCAAGCATATGACGAGCGCAACGACGGAGAATCCTAGGGCGGCCATACTCCTGCGCTCCGACCGCAGCCCCTCGTCGTGTAATCCTCCTTCGGCGCCGCGCGCATAGATCTTCCCTGAAGCTTCCAACTCCGGTGGCTGCCGCTCGCCTCCGCTCTCTCTCGCACGGCTAGCCTACTTCCGCGCCGACTCCGTGAGATTCCGATGCCGGCGATGGGAGATCGAAATCGGCGGAGCTCAAAGGCACAATAATTGCCAAATACGGAAAAAAGTAAAGTGGTACCAGAAAACTCTATTTCAATTGAAAACATCCAAAAGAAGGATAGAGAAATGAGTCAAGCACTTAACAATTGATTTGAGTCAATAATTTTCTAGCTAGCTTTGAGCCTCATTTGAATAATGTATTAGGAGCATTAATTAATTTATGGCCTCATTTAAAGAGTCAATAAGTTTCTACTACATCTGAGAATCAAATTCCAGCATTGAATTAATTCGACTAATTAAATAGATAATTTTTTCTTAATAAATTATTTATCTAATAAGGTTGGACTAATGAATTAATTCGGTAGAAAACTTTTACGAAACTAAATTGGTCATTTCAAAATTAGTTATGATGTTAACTATTTTTTTTAAAAAAAATAAATAAATAAAACATAGTTATAATATTGACTTTTGGTAGACTTTCATGTAAATTTAGTAAACCATTGAAATGATAGGTAAGGTAATTAAGCCAAGTCAAATTTAAAATAAATCAAATTATTAACATGGTTATTAAGCTTGATTTATTTTTTTAAGAGTTTGAGCTAATGAATTCAAGTTTAATGGGAGCTTAATTCATTCAGATGATATCTTAATTTAAACTTATTTAACTGTTTGAAAATTTAAAGTTTTAAAATTATTTAATTGATTGTTAAATCTGATAATATAAGTTTATTTATTAATTTCAAAAAAAAATATTTTATTTATTATGTTAATGAAGATTTTATTAATGAATATGATTCACAAATTTTATCTGTGAATGTTGTTCATGAATAGTTTATGATTCTGATTCACAAGCATAAAAAAAAAATTGAACATATATATATTTAACTCATTTAATTAACAATATGGATTCAACTAATATAAATAAATTTTACTAAATTGAATATCAAATTAACTTGTTAATGATAATTAAATTCATTTACAACTATAACTATTTTTGATCCAACTTTGATTTTATTCCTCCTAGGCATCTCCATGTCTAGGATGTCCAAATATATACAACCTTAGAGTGTGAAATAAAATATAATTCTATTTCATTTGCATCATTCAGCCCCTTTTACAAATGAATGCCTTGATATTTTCAATATCTCACCAGTTGCACCCCAACAATAGTATTACTTCACTTATTTTTTGAGATTAATGATGGCAGAGGGTATCTTTAAAAAATAGAGAAATTTTAGGGGGGAAATAAAAATGTTGGTCTTACCTTCCTACATTTATTTATTAAGGTAAAGACACACAATCTTCTTTTGAATGATATTTTAACTTTGATATATAAAAAAAATATCAAGTTGCAATTATATCATTTGTTTCCACCGTCAAGCCAATCCACTGATTTTGAAGTATTTTTTTTATC
Organism: Zingiber officinale; assembly: GCF_018446385.1. Lineage (NCBI taxonomy): Eukaryota > Viridiplantae > Streptophyta > Magnoliopsida > Zingiberales > Zingiberaceae > Zingiber > Zingiber officinale. The sequence goes on along the minus strand of NC_055993.1, from coordinate 107,339,931 downwards.
GTGAGATTAAAGATCAGATTACTTGGTAAAAGATTACAAGTTTAATTAATATAAATTTTAAGGTTTTATTTTATTACTTTGGTTTAAAATGAAAAATCATTTCAAATCCAATAGAATGTGAGCTAGATATATATATTAGCAAGGAGTAGTTAAGCCATTATTAGCTTAAACTAATTATTAGGATTAACAACTTAAAAAACCAACTTGTCTTTGTTAAAGATAACTTTCATGTTCAATAGTAAATTAAGGAATAACAATATGTCTCATAGTATGTAGGTTAGATTGAGCTGAAATATTCTGAACAAAATTGTTTGGTCAGGTTTTGGTCAGGTCTGCTCTTCAACTAGTTGGGTTTTTATCAGATCGGTCTAGTAATAAGGTCAGCCTTAAGGTATATGCCTCCAACTTTTAGGCCCTAAAATTTGATATTATATATATATTAAAATTTAAGAAAAAATCTCTAAAAAAAAAAGAAAAAAAAAGAATGTGAACAGTAGTTTTTTTCCTTTCCAAGGCATAATGAATATTGAACGTTTCTTCAGCTTTTATCACTTTGAACTTTCGAAGCAGTGAAAAGGCGTAGTGAAAAAACAAATTGAGAGAAAGCTCCGCTTGGTACCTACCTCTCAATTCCTTTATACTTTTTGCACTGCTGTTTTGCAAGATTCTTCTTTTAGTCTTCTTGATCGTGGTCTCATGGTTCCTCCCTCGTAGCCACAGGTCCACAAGAGATTTTGTTGATCAATATTCAATGATCAGAAGCTATCGGTTTTGGAGGAAGAGAGTTGCCGAACACAGTTCTATTTAGAGAAAAAGAGTTTGGATTTGCGTTTAAAGAGTAAAAACTGTCAGCTTCTAATCACTCTTAGCAAGCTTTAGAGATCATTTTTGGGAATTTTCAGCCACACTAGTAGAGGTGATCTGACTGATTGTGATGCCTTCTTCTTTCTTTCTATTTTTAGAAAATATTTCTGGTCAAGTTAATGACTCAGTGTTTGAGTTCCTCTAGGAAAAAGTGTTTAGATTTGTGCTCGAAGAGTAAAAATTGCCACGAGTTTCATCTCTCGATGATCCTTGCCTCAGATCTAGGTTCGGCTGGGAATTATTGTAGAGACGACATCTATCGATTGCTTCAAATACAAATTAGGTTGTATTGCTCTTTTACTATTATTTTCACTACTTGTGTTTGTTTTATTGCCACTTGCTAGCTTTGTTGCTAGTTTTGTGTGTTTTATTTTTATACTTAAAATTTATATTACAAACATATTTTCAAAGAAATATCAATCTGAGAGTTAGAAAATGAACAAAAGAAAAAGAGTGGAATAGATTATTAAAATTCAAAAAAATATTCTTCATAAGTTTTTTAAAGTTAACTCTTCAGATGAAGATTCAGTTGATGAATTACAAAAGAAAGTCAAGAAAAACTAAATGATTATGCACTAACCGAGTAATCAAGAAGAACTAAATGATCATACAATCAATGAATAGAAAGAATTGATGGAAAATAATGATAATAATCATGCAACGAATGAGCAAGAAAAATTTAGAGAAAATGATGATAATGATTTTAATGTAGAAGTTGGTAATATAATTGAGAATGAAAATAAGTTAGAGCAAATTGGTTATGTTTTGGATATCTATGATCCAAGATTTTGGGATAACATTGATAATAAAACAAGAGATCTTTTGGTAGAGAAAGGTCCTATAAAAAAAGTTAATCCTAAGTTCATTGTAGATTAACTTTCGAGATATTTTTCATATTCTTATTACACAAGAAAATTACCAAATAGAGAGAATTAAAATAGAAAATGACTTGTGTACTCGAAAGATGCGAACAAAGTATATTGTTTTGTTCCAAATTGCTTAAATCAGTGAAACATAAAAGTTTGCTAGCAAATGAAGGTCTTAATGAGTGGAAATGTTTAAGTGATAAACTTAGACAACATGAGAATGGTATTGAATGGTATTGAGCATATTACTAACATGGGAAGGTGGATTGATTTGCAAATTAGATTGAAAAAGAATGAAATAATTGTCAAAGAGATCCAAGTGCAAATTAAGAAAGAGAAGGACATTGGAAACTTATTTTAGTAAGGATTATTTCTATTATGAAATGTCTTGCTAAACATAATTTGACTTTTCATGGGGATAATGAAAATTTACCAAGGTAGTAATGATAAACTATTGGGGCTACTTGAATTAATTACAAAATTTGATTTGGTAATGTAAGAGCATTTTAGATGCATTCAAAATAATGAGATTCATTATCATTACTTTAGTTATAAGATTCAAAATGAGTTGATTTTTATATTAGGTTCTAAAATAAGAAGTACTATAATTGAAAAAAATAAAAGAGGTAAAATATTTTTCAGTGATACTTGATTGTACTTCAGATGCAAGTCACCATGAGCAAATGACTTTGATAATTCGATGTGTGGATGTGTTAGTTTGTACATATCTTGGTTAGGACTTTTTAATGAATTACAATCTGTTTGAAAAACCATTGAACTTGATATTGATAACATGAGAGGGCAAGGTTATGATAATGATTCTAATATGAAAGATAAAAATTAAGGTGTACAAAAGAGATTTCTTATAAAATAAATCCAAGAGCATTTTATGTCATGTGCTTGTCATTCTCTTAATTTAACAATTTGTGATATGATTCTTATATTAAGGTTGTGTCATTTTTTTAGAGTTATATTACTTCACTTATTTTTTGAGATTAATGATGGCAGAGGTATCTTTAAAAAATAGAGAAATTGTAGGGCGGGGGGAATAAAAATGTTGGTCTTACCTTCCTACATTTATTTATTAAGGTAAAGACACACAATCTTCTTTTGAATGATATTTTAACTTTGATATATAAAAAAAATATCAAGTTGCAATTATATCATTTGTTTCCACCGTCAAGCCAATCCACTGATTTTGAAGTATTTTTTTTTTTATCATGAGATTAAAGATCAGATTACTTGGTAAAAGATTACAAGTTTAATTAATCTAAATTTTAAGGTTTTAATTTATTACTTTGGTTTAAAATGAAAAATCATTTCATATCCAATAGAATGTGAGCTAGCTAGATATGTATATTAGCAAGGAGTAGTTAAGCCATTATTAGCTTAAACTAATTATTAGGATTAACAACTTAAAAGACCAACTTGTCTTTGTTAAAGATAACTTTCATGTTCAATAGTAAATTAAGGAATAACAATATGTCTCATAGTATGTAGGCTAGATTGAGCTGAAATATTCTGAACAAAATTGTTTGGTCAGGTTTTGGTCAGGTCTGCTCTTCAACCAGTTGGGCTTTTATCAGATCGGTCTAGTAATAAGGTCAGCCTTAAGGTATATGCCTCCAACTTTTAGGCCCTAAAATTTGATATTATATATATATTAAAATTTAAGAAAAAATCTATAAAAAATAAAGAAAAAAAAGAATGTGAACAAGAGTTTTTTTCCTTTCCAAGGCATAATGAATATTGAACGTTTCTTCAGCTTTTGTCACTTTGAACTTTCGAAGCAGTGAAAAGGCGTAGTGAAAAAACAAATTGAGAGAAAGCTCCGCTTGGTACCTACCTCTCAATTCCTTTATACTTTTTGCACTGCTGTTTTGCAAGATTCTTCTTTTAGTCTTCTTGATCGTGGTCTCATGATTCCTCCCTCGTAGCCACAGGTCCGCAAGAGATGTTGTTGATCAATATTCAATGATCAGAAGTTATCAGTTTTGGAGGAAGAGAGTTGCCGAACACAGTTCTATTTAGAGAAAAAGAGTTTGGATTTGTACTTAAAGAGTAAAAATTGTCAGCTTCTAATCACTCTTAGCGAGTTTTAGAGATCATTTTTTGAGAATTTTCAGCCACACTAGTAGAGGTGATCTGACTGATTGTGATGCCTTCTTCTTTCTTTCTATTTTTAGAAAATATTTCTGGTCGAGTTAGTGACTCAGTGTTTGAGTTCCTCTAGGAAAAAGAGTTTAGATTTGTACTCAAAGAGTAAAAATTGCCACGAGTTCCATCTCTCGATGATCCTTGCCTCAGATCTAGGTTCGGCTGGGAATTATTGTAGAAGCGACATCTATCGATTGCTTCAAATACAAACTAGGTTGTATTGCTCTTTTACTATTATTTTCACTACCTGTGTTTGTGTCATTGCTACTTGCAAACTTTGTTGCTAGTTTTGTGTATTTTATTTTTATACTTGAAATTTGTATTACAAACATATTTTCAAAGAAATATCAATTTGAGAGTCAGAAAAGAAACAAAAGAAAAAGAGTGGAATATGTTGGTGCAATATTCCCTAGGTCACGGTTGACCTGGTTGACTGAGCTTGAATTGGGTCAAGCTCGAGTCTTGATGTTTGAGTTTCGATGTTTGACAATACATGTAGACAACACATGAAGATTGCAGGTGCAATTGTTCATGTGGTGAGATTGTGAAGGATAGTCAAGTAGGTCAAGGTTGACTGGATACTTGATTGGGAAGTCCTGGTGAGTGAAGGCAGGCAGATGAAAGTCCTAGTGAGTGAAGCTAGGCAGGAAGAAAATCCTGGTGAGTGAAGCCAGGTGAAAGACCTAGTGAGTGAAGCTAGGCAGAAGGGAAATCCTGGTAAGTGAAGCCAGGTGAAAGTCCTAGTGAGTGAAGCTAGGCAGGAGGAAAGTCCTGGTGAGTGAAGCCAGACATATGAGAAGTCTTAGTGAGTGAAGCTAGGTAGAAGAGAAGTCCTGGTGAGTGAAGTCAGGCAGACGTGAAGTCCTAGTGAGTGAAGCTAGGCAGAAGGGAAGTCCTGGTGAGTGAAGTCAGGGAAGGAAAATCCAGATAGATCAAGGTTGATCGGACATCTGGTGTTGGGAAGTCCAAGTATGTCAAAGGGATCTTGGCACGAGGAAATCCAAATGGGTCAAGGTTAACCAGACATCTGGTGGAAGTCCAAGTGGGTCAAAGGGATTGACCGGACGCTTGGTAAGGGAGTCCTAGCAAGTCAAGAGTGACCAGATGCTAGGCACGATGTCTCAACAGGTCATGGTTGACCGTATGTTGGTTTGAGGGGTGTTTGGACTTGATTTGGCAAGTCTTACATAGGCTGGATCGATCAACCGATCGATTGGCTCATGCCCAATCGATCGGTTGATCGATTGGGTGAGTCCCGCGGAAGGAGAACCTCCCAATCGATCAGTGAATAGATTGGGGAGAATTCTCGATCACACAGAAAGCCTCCCAATCGATCGGTCGATCGATTGGGAGCCTCCAATCGATCGGCTGATCGATTGGGAGCTACGATTTTGCGCGATAAGCCCTGAATCGATCAGCCGATCGATCCAGGCGATTCCCAATACACAGAGGCGCTCTGGATCGATCGGTCGATCGATTCAAAGCCTCCCCAATCGATTGGGAGCAATCCAATCGATTGGGATCCGACCGTTGGCGCTGGATAAAGCTGTTGGCGTGCGTTCGTCTTCGGCAGAACTCACGACTTCCATCTCTGATCTTCACCGCATCTCCACAGCATCTCTCTCAGGTTTAGATCGTCAGTTCTTGAAGGTTCTTGGAGGTTTGTGCTGGTGCATATCCAAGTCAAGAGGCGAGAAAGAAGTTAGGGTTCGTGTACAAACTTGTAAGCTTTTGCTTGTATTTTATTTTCCCTTTCCTTCTTCTTGTACTGAGAGCTTGTAAGGCTTTTCCGCCTTCGGTAGTTACCGTAAAGGAGGGTTTTTATTAGTGGAGGGTACGTGAGTGTGGATCCTTGGATTAGTCACCTCTTCTTGAGGTGGATACCAAGTAAATCCTTGTGTTAGCGTTGTATGTATTGTTTCTTGTATTCTCCGCTGCATATCTTTGAAGAAACAAGCAACAACGAGCACGACATCGTGCCGAGCTATTCCCCCCCCCCCCCCCCCCCTCTAGCTACATATTTGGTCCCAACAAAATAGATTATTAAAATTCAAAGAAGTGTTCTTCATCAGTTTTTTAAAGTTAACTCTTCAGATGAAGATTCAGTTGATGAATTACAAAAGAAAGTCAAGAAGAACTAAATGATTATGAAATAACTGAGTAATAAAAAAAAACTAAATAATCATACAATCAATTAGTAGAAAGAATTGATGGAAAATGATGATAATAATGATGCAACGAATGAGCAAGAAAAATTTAGAGAAAATGATGATAATGATTTGAATGTAGAAGTTGGTAATATAATTGAGAATGAAAATAAGTTAGAGCAAATTGGTTATGTTTTGGATATATATGATCCAGGATCTTGGGATAATATTGATAATAAAATAAGAGATCTTTTGGTAGAGAAAGGTCCTATAAAAAAAGTTAATCTTAAAAGTTCACTGTAGATTAACTTTCAAGATATTTTTCATATTCTTATTATATAAGAAAATTACCAAATGGAGAGAATTAAAATAGAAAATGACTTGTGTACTCGAAAGATGCGAACAAAGTATATTGTTTTGTTCCAAATTGTTTAAATCAGTGAAAAATAAAAGTAGGTCTTAATCATTGGAAACATTTAAGTGATAAACTTAGACAATATGAGAATGGTATTGAGCATATTACTAACATGAGAACGTGGATTGATTTGCAAATTAGATTGAAAAAGAATGAAATAATTGTAAAAGAGATCCAAGTGCAAATTAAGAAAGAGAAAGGACATTGGAAACTTATTTTAGTAAGGATTATTGCTGTTATGAAATGCCTTGCTAAACGTAATTTGATTTTTCGTGAGGATATTGAAAATTTACCAAGGTAGTAATGATAAACTATTGGGGCTACTTGAATTAATTACAGAATTTGATTTGGTAATGTAAGAGCATTTTAGATGCATTCAAAATAATGACATTATCATTACTGATCTCGCCCGGAAGTTGAGTTGGATGAAGGAGGGTCGCGAGGTCGCTGGTGTTGACGGAAGGTCGTTGCGAAGCCGGGTCGATCTGACACCCGCCGGAAAAGCTTACACGAGCGGATGACAGGGGGGTGGTGACAAAGCAAAGGTCCTGCGCACACTCCGACGAGCCCACGAGTCGTTAGAGACCAGAAACCAGGGAAAAAGTCTCCGGGTCAGGCCCTCCGACGCTCAAGTCAGGTACTTTTTCCCCAGAAAACACAAAGAAAGGACGAAAGTAGAAGATGAGTATGAAATGATGAGTGAGTGTACCTACATAAGGACGAAGCCTCCCTTTTTATACTGCTGTGGACGCTTCTGAGTGTCAGGGAATGTCGGGTGTCAGGTTTTGTCTAGCGGTGATTGACACATGTCATCCTCCTATAGGTCTGGGGAGGAATCGACTAGCAGTGAACGCCAGACCATTAGAATATTCTCTGACAGACAGTGATTATTCCCTGACAGTTTGTTACGATTCCCTGGCTTGCTTGTTGTGTAGTGTATACCTGCCCTGATCTGTTAACCCTAGCCTGGGTCCTGCAGGCCTCGACCTGCGAGTATGCTGTTTTGTGAACTCCCGGCCTGCCTTACTTTGTAAATCACGAGCTGTAAGCCTTAGTCTAGTTCTGCCTATCCTGTATCCCGACCTGTACGCCTTAACTTCTGCTCATCCTGAGTCCTAATCTGTGTGCCTTAATTTGATCCTGTCTACCTCGCACTGTACGCCTTAGTCTGTGTTTCCCGACTTGTCCATAATGATTCGTATAACTCGATCCCGACATGTACATCTCGATCCATGTATCCTGAGACGTAAAGCTATAAATCTTGACATATATCCTTGGCTAGCACATCCCGACCTGTACGCTTCATCGATCCATGTATCCTGAGCCACAAGGCTATAAATCCTGACCTGTATCCTTGGCTGGCACATCCCGACCTGTACACTTCTGTCCATGTGTCCGGAGCCATGAGGCTATAAGTCCTGACCTGTATCCTTGGCTGACATATCCCAACCTGTACGCTTCTGTCCATATGTCCGGAGTCATAAGGTTATAAGTCCTGACCTGTATCCTTGGCTGGCACATCCCGACCTGTATGCTTCTATCCATGTGTTCAGAGCCATGAGACTATAAGTCTTTACTTGTATCCTTGGTTGGCACATCCTGACCTGTACGCTTCGTCGATCCATGTATCCTGAGCCACAAGGCTATAAGTCCTGACCTGTATTCTTAGCTGCCACATCCCGATCTGTACACTTCTGTCCATGTGTCCGGAGCCATGAGGCTATAAGTCCTGACCTGTATCCTTGGCTGGCACATCCCAACCTGTACGCTTCTGTCCATGTGTCAGGAGCCATGAGGCTATAAGTCCTGACCTGTATCCTTAGCTGGCGCATCCCGAACTGTATGCTTCTGTCCATGTGTCTGGAGCCATGAGGCTATAAGTCCTGACCTGTATCTTTGGTTGGCACATCCCGACCTGTATGCTTCTGTCCATGTGTCCGGAGCCATGAGACTATAAGTTCTGACCTGTATCCTTGGCTGGCACATCCCGACCTGTACGCTCCGTCGATCCATGTATCCTGAGCCATAAGGCTATAAGTCCTGACCTGTATCCTTGGCTGGTAAATCCCACCCTGTACGCTTCTGTCCATGTGTCCGGAGCCATGAGGCTATAAGTCATGACCTGTATCTTGTATCTCGGCCTCTGCGTTCCCACTTGACACGTAGGCCTAGCCCCGGACCCCCTACTTGCGTCTGACCCAACCCCTCCTGTAACCGGGCCCTTTGATCTATACGTAGACTGGATTCTTGACCTCCATGTGGGTCAGACTTTCGACCACCACGTAGACTTAACTTCTGACCGCCACATAAGCTTGACTTCTGACCGTCACAAGAGCTTGACTTTTGATCATACCGCGGTCTTGACTTCCGACCACGTCCTCTCTCCGACCCCACGATCACGCGCCGTCTCACAAGCCTCCCCCTCAAGTCTAGTCGAAGGAGGCTCTAGTCCGACTGACTAGACCCAAGTCCTGAAATTTCCTGACCTAGTCTTCCCACCTGACCTGGCCTTTGCATCTCTCTATTTGTGGACCCTTCTCCTGAAATCCCATTCGGCATTCATTGCCTTCCCTAAAAGATTGGCGGGATTTTATGGTGTGTATTGACTCTTCGGTTTTTGATCATGCCCCTTTGCTCTTGTATCATTGTGTTTCTATAAACACTTGCGTTTCTCTAACATTTCTAGCAAAAATAATAAGGATAGTTTGCTTACCCAGCCTTCTTCTTACCTCTCACCAGCAGATCAATAAGAAGCCAAGACGCTTGAGAATATGCTTGCTAGTTTTCATATTTGACAGCAGAAATAATGGAAATATGGCTTACCGACCAGTTGAGAACGAGAATATGTTTTGTTGTATTTTACCCAGGCGAATGTAGAGGGTACCGACCAGGAGAGTCGTTGAGCGTGAGAGCATTGCTCACTTATAACTCGCACTGGGGCGAGAGTCTGGAACACCGACCTGGACGGTCATTGGATGTGAGAGCATAGCTCACTTATAACTCGCACTGGGGTGAGAGTCTGGGACACCGACCTGGACAGTCGTTGGGCGTGAGAGTATAGCTCACTTATAACTCGCACTAGGGCGAGAGTCTGGGACACCGACCTGATGGTCGTTGGGCGTGAGAGCATAGCTCACTTATAACTCGCACTGGGGTGAGAGTCTGGAACACCGACCTGGATGATCGTTGGGCGTGAGAGCATAGCTCACTTATAACTCTCACCAGGGCGAGAGTCTAGGACACCGACCTGGACGGTCGTTAGGCGTGAGAGCATAGCTCACTTATAACTCGCACCGGGGCGAGAGTCTGGGACACCAACCTGGACGGTTGTTGGGCGTGAGAGCATAGCTCACTTATAACTCACACTGGGGCGAGAGTCTGGGGCACCGGCCTGGATGGTCGTTGGGCGTGAGAGCATAGCTCACTTATAACTCGCACTGGGACGAGAATCTGGAACACCGACCTAGACGGTCGTTGGGCGTGAGAGGATAACTCACTTATAACTCGCACTAGGGCGAGAGTCTGGGGCACAGACCTGGATGGTCGTTAGGCGTGAGAGCATAGCTCACTTATAACTCGCACTGGGGCGAGAGTCTGGGGCACGGACCTGGACGGTCGTTAGGCGTGAGAGCATAGCTCACTTATAACTCGCACTGGGGTGAGAGTCTGGGACACCGACTTGGATGGTCGTTGGACGTGAGAGCATAGCTCACTTATAACTCGCACTGGGGCGAGAGTCTGGAAGACCGACCTGGACGGTCGTTGGGCATGAGAGCATAGCTCACTTATAACTCGCACTGGGGCGAGAGTATGGGACACCGACCTGGACGACCGTTGGACGTGAGAGCATAACTCATTTATAACTCGCACTAGGACGAGAGTTTGGGACACCGACCTGGACGATCGTTGGGCGTGAGAGCATAGCTCACTTATAACTCGTACTGGGGCGAGAGTCTAGGACACCGACCTGGATGGTCGTTGGGCGTGAGAGCATAGCTCACTTATAACTCGCACTGGGGCGAGAGTCTGGAACACCGACCTAGATGGTCGTTGGGCGTGAGAGCATAGCTCACTTATAACTTGCACTGGGGCGAGAGTCTAGAACACCGAACTGGACGGTCGTTGGGCATGAGAGTATAGCTCACTTATAACTCGCACTGGGGCGAGAGTCTGGAGCACCGACCTGGACGGTCGTTAGGCATGAGAGCATAGCTCACTTATAACTCGCACTGGGGTGAGAGTCTGGGACACCGACTTGGATGGTCGTTGGGCGTGAGAGCATATCTTACTTATAACTCGCACTGGGGCGAAAGTCTGGGACACCGACCTGGATGGTCATTGGGCGTGAGAGCATAACTCACTTATAACTCGCACTGGGGTAAGAGTTTGGGACACCGACCTGGATGATCGTTGGGCGTGAGAGCATAGTTCACTTATAACTCGCACTGGGGCGAGAGTCTGGAAGTCTAAGTAGGACTTGATCTGGAGACCTGACCAGGGAACAATCCGAAGGCCTGACCAAGAAGCATTCTAGAGGCCTAATCAGGAGTTGATCTGGAGGTCTGACCAAGAAGTAATCTGGAGGCCTGACCAAAAGCAATCTGGAGGCCTGTCCAAGAATTGATCTGAAGGTCTGACCCAGACTTGATCTGGAGGTCTGACCCATACTTGATCTGGAGGTCTGACCCAGACTTGATCTGGAGGTCTGACCCATACTTGATCTGGAGGTCTGACCCAGACTTGATCTGGAGGTCTGACCAAGACTTGATCTGGAGACCTGATCAGGAATTAGTCTAGAAGCTCGACCGAGAGTTGGTCTTGAAGCTCGACTGAGAGATCGTTAGCGATACTCTGATCTGAGACCGGTGGTGATACTCTGGTTCGAGACCAGTGGTGATAACTCGACCTCGATCGGGGGAGGATAAGTCTTGAAATCCATAGAAGCGGAGCCCATAGCAATAGGAGAGGACAGAGCCTTTATCATACCTGATGGCGAAGTGATGTCAACCGGCTGGCTCGAATCTCAAATGCTCGTACAGCAAGTAAGAAAAATAGTGTCGATCCCTTGACTCCCAAATGTCCGCGGAGTCAGAGAGAAGAATAATCTGAGCCCTGACCATCAAAAGGAGTGAAGCCCATAGCCATATAAGGGAGCAGAGTCCGTATCAATAGAAGGAAGCAGAGCACCGCGGGTGAAGGGAGCAGAGCCTGTAGACGTAAAAAGCACGCAAAACAGATGGAGAATATAGAGCATATAGTAATAATAGAGTGAAGTGCCTATAGCAGTAAAAGAGTGCAGAATCCCATAGTGAAGGGTGCAGAGCTTGTAGCAGTAAGAGGATGCAGAGCCTCATGGTGAAGGGTGCAAAGCCTATAACATACCTGATCGGGGAGTTGGGCCCCTGGCCCCTGATTGGAGAGCAAGGCCCCTAGCCTATAATCAAAGAGCGAGACCCCTAGATCCTGATCGAGAAGTCGTACTGCGAACCAATGATCGGGGAGTTGTGTCCCTAGTGTATGGGCGGGGAGCTGGGCCCCTAGTGTCTGATAAAAAATCGAAGGCCCTAGTCTTTGATCAAGGAACTAGGATCTTACTCTCTTATTAGGGAGCTATAGCAGCTCATATAACCGTAAAAAAGGAGCAGAGCATGAAACGTACCTGATAGGAGAGTCATGCCAACCGGGTAAGGATTTGTCTCGGTCCCTTGAATCCAATACCTGTGGAGTCAGGAAAAAAATATAATGGAAAAACTAACCTGTCGGCCAGCTGAATCTCGATCCGATCCCTCAACTCCCGAATACCGGTGGAGTGAGGGTAGAAGATAATATGTTCGTCGGGATCCTCCGGAACTGTGATAATGGCATAGAACCTCCCGACGTCGTCCATCTTCACATTCCATAATAGGAGGAGAAGATTCCCATAGACGGCGCCAAATTTGATCCTGTCCGGAAGCTGAGTCGGATGAAGGAGGGTCGCGAGGTCGTTGGTGTTGACGGAAGATCGTTGCGAAGCCGGGTCGATCTGGCACCCACCGGAAAAGCTTACACGAGCGGATGACAGGGGGTGGTGACGAAGCAAAGGTTTTGCGCACACTTCGACGAGTCTATGAGTCGTTAGAGACCAGAAACCAGGGAAAAAGTCCCCAGGTCAGGCCCTCCGACGCTCAAGTCAGGTACTTTTTCCCCAGAAAACACAGAGAAAGGACGAAAGTAGAAGACGAGTATGAAATGACGAGTGAGCGTACCTGCATAAGGACGAAGCCTTCCTTTTTATACTGCTGTGGACGCTTCTGGAGTCTGGCGAGTGTCAGGGAATGTCGGGTGTCAGACTTTGTCTAGCGGTGATTGACACATGTCATCCTCCTATAGGTCTGGGGAGGAATCGACTAGCAGTGAACGCTAGACCATTAGAATATTCTCTGACAGACAGTGATTATTCCCTGACAGTTTGTTACGATTCCCTGGCTTGCTTGTCGTGTAGTGTATACCTGCCCTGATCTGTTAACCCTAGCCTGGGTCCATGTATCTGCAGGCCTCGACCTGCGGGTATGCTGTTCTGTGAACTCCCGGCCTGCCTTACTTTGTAAGTCACGAGCTGTAAGCCTTAGTCTGGTTCCGCCTATCCTGTATCCCGATCTGTACGCCTTAGCTTCTGCTCATCCTGAGTCCAGATCTGTGTGCCTTAATCTGATCATGTCTACCTCGCGCTGTACGCCTTAGTCTATGTTTCCCGACCTGTCCATAATGATTCGTATAACTCGATCCCGACCTGTACGTCTCGATCCATCTATCCTGAGACGTAAAGCTATAAGTCTTGACATGTATCCTTGGCTAGCACATCCCGACCTGTACGCTTCGTTGATCCATGTATCCTGAGCCATAAGGCTATAAATCCTGACCTGTTTCCTTGGCTGACACATCCCGACCTGTACACTTCTGTCCATGTGTCTGGAGCCATGAGGCTATAAGTCCTGACCTATATCCTTGGCTGGCAGATCCCAACCTGTACGCTTCTGTCCATGTGTCCGGAGCCATAAGACTATAAGTCCTGACCTGTATCCTTGGCTGGCACATCCCGACCTGTATGCTTCTATCCATGTGTCCGGAGCCATGAGACTATAAGTCTTTACTTGTATCCTTGGCTGACACATCCCGACCTATACGCTTCGTCGATCCATGTATCCTAAGCCACAAGGCTATAAGTCCTGACCTGTATCCTTGGCTGGCACATCCCGATCTGTACACTTCTGTCCATGTGTCCGGAGCCATGAGGCTATAAGTCCTGACCTGTATCCTTGGCTGGCACATCCCAACTTGTACGCTTCTGTCCATGTGTCAGGAGCCATGAGGCTATAAGTCCTGACCTGCTGTATCCTTGGCTGGCACATCCCGACCTGTATGCTTCTGTCCATGTGTCCGGAGCCATGAGGCTATAAGTCCTGACCTGTATCTTTGGCTGACACATCCCGACCTATATGCTTCTGTCCATGTGTCCGGAGCCATGAGGCTATAAGTCCTGACCTGTATCCTTGGCTGGCACATCTCGACCTGTACGCTCCGTCGATTCATGTATTCTGAGCCATAAGGCTATAAGTCCTGACCTGTATCATTGGCTGGCACATCCCACCCTGTACGCTTCTGTCCATGTGTCCGGAGCCATGAGGCTATAAGTCCTGACCTGTATCTTGTATCTCAGCCTCCGCGTTCCCACTTGACACGTAGGCCTAGCCTCGGACCCCTACTTGCGTTTGACCCAACCCCTCCTGTAACCGGGCCCTTTGATCTATATGTAGACTGGATGCTTGACCTCCACGTGGGTCAGACTTTCGACCACCACTTAGGCTTAACTTCTGACCGCCACACAAGCTTGACTTCTGACCGCCACGAGAGCTTCACTTTTGACCATACCGCGGTCTTGACTTCCAACCACGTCCTCTCTCTGACCCCACGATCATGCACCGTATTAATTACTTTAGTTATAAGATTCAAAATGAGTTGATTTTTATATTAGGTTTTAAAATAAGAAGTACTATAATTGAAAAAAATAAAAGAGATAAAATATTTTCCAGTGATACTTAATTGTACTTCAGATGCAAGTCACCATGAGCAAATAACTTTGATAATTTGATGTGTGGATGTGTTAGTTTGTACATACATTTGGGTTAGGACTTTTTAATGAATTACATTCTGTTTGAAAAACCATTGGATTTGATATTGATAATGTGAGAGGGCAAGGTTATGATAATGGTTCTAATATGAAAGATAAAAATCAAGGTGTACAAAAGAGATTTCTTATAAAATAAATCCAAGAGCATTTTATATGTCATGTGCTTGCCATTTTCTTAATTTAACAATTTGTGATATGACAAATTCTTATATTAAGGCTGTGTCATTTTTTAGAATTGTACAGCGTATGTATACTTTATTTGCTAGTACAAGATCATGTTCATTAATTAACTCTAAAGTCAGTGTCGACAACAAGATGGGAAAGTCATGTTAATAGTATCACAGCCATAATAACTCATCTAAACGAGATAAGAGAAGCTTTATTTGAATTATCAAAAGTTAGGGAAGATGCTAAGACTAGGAGTGAGGCTAAATCTTTAGCAGCACATGAACTTGAAAGTTTTAAATTTTTGTTGGGCATGACTATATGACATAACATTTTGAAAAAAAAATTGAATTGATTAACAAAAAGATGTAATATAAAGATATACAAATTGACACGGCAATAAAGATTTTGAGATGATTGATTTCTTATTTTGAAAGATATAAGGAGGAAGGTTTCCAATCTGCTATGACATTAGAGAAAGAGATTGCATCTAAAATGGAAAATTGATCCTATTTTTCCTCAAAAACGTACAATTCGTAGAAAGAAACAATTTGATGAAAGTTGTTATGAAGAGATTTCACAATTTGCTAAGAAATCTATTAGGACTAATTATTTTTTTGTTGTCGTTGATATTGCTATTTCATCTTTAAAAAATAGATTTGAACAATTAAAAATCTTTGAAAACATTTTTGGTTTTCTATTCAATCCTAAAAAGTTACTTTCAATGAATGATAATAGATTGTATGAGTGTTGTGATAATCTTCAAGTTGCTCTAAAATATAATGACAAGTCTGATATTGATGTTGATAATTTATTTTATAAATTGTAAGTGCTACAAATGTGTTTACCAATAGAAACAAAGTCAGCTTTTGAAGTTCTTGAGTTCGTAAAAGTGTTATATTGTTTTCTTAAAATCTCCATTGCTTATAGAGTTTTGTTAACTATATCAGTTATTGTAACATCAGTAGATTTTTTTTCTAAACTAAAATTGATAAAATAGCACTTGACTATATTTCAAGAAAGATTAAATGACTTGGCAATTTTATGCATTAAAAATGAGGTGTTAGAAAAATTTGATTTGGAAGACATTATTGATGATTTTGTTTCTCAAAATGTTAGAAGATCTAGATTTTTTCAATGAATATTTGATACTTATTTTTTTTGTATTTGTAGATACTGTACTTTTTAGAGAAGCATGGGAAATATAATTTATATGGTGCTACATTTTTTGGAGAATCTTGAGAAATATATTTTGAATGTAGTTTATCATATTTTAAATAAAATATATTATTTTTATGTTTTTTTTATTAAACTCTATTGAAATTGTATGTTAGTAAATTTTTTTTATAGGGTCTCTTTTTCTCTTTTCGCCAAGGGCTCACAAAAGTCAGGGTTAGCCTTGCCCAACAGTAAGTCAACTTTTCAGATACCGAATATCACAAAGATCTTAGCGAGATGATTGGAAAGCCTTAGAAAAAGTGTTAGAAGAGGGCAAGATAAATCCCTCCGATGCTTAAGTCAAATCTCACATAAAACGGTGGAAGAAAATTAAACAATAGATGAGTCAACAGTAAAAGAATAATATATATGATCCTGTTTGAAAGTGAAGAAGACGGTGAGCCGGTGGGGTTGACTTCGTCATTGACTGTGGGAAGACTAAGACCTTGCCGACGTGAATAGACCTGCGCACGCCACACACAGAGCAAACGAGAACGTTAGAGTGAGAACTAGGGAGGGATCCCTGACATAGGTACTCCGTCACTCAAATTAGAATAGTACCTAAGTGAAAAATGAAGAAGATGAACAGTATAACAATAATATTGATGCGTGTGTGTGGGTGTAGCCTTGCGTACCTGGCCAACGGAGATGACCACCTGTGTATGCCACTTTTAATAACCTTCGTAATAATGAGGCGGCAGAGAATGCCTAGTGTCAGAGTATCTCGGGTGCAGGAGTAAGTACAATAGCTCTCCTCCAAGCGGAGGAAGGTTCCGCTGTAGGTACATATCATAATAGTGGAATATTCTTTGACAAGTTATTGTGATTCTCTGACAATGTTGTCTCCTAAAGGAAATCAACCGACTCTGGGGCTAGGCGGATGTAGGTTGGGAGTCACGCCTAAGAAAGATGAGGAACTAAGTCTGGTTGCTCGACCAGCTTTGGGATTGGGCGGATATATATTAGGAGTCAAGCCTAGGAGAAGTGAGAAATTGAGTCTGGATGCCTAATTACCTTTGGGGCCGAGCGATTATATGTTGGGAGTCACGCCTAAGAGAAGGGAGGAATTGAGTATGAATGTCTGATTAACTCTGGGGTCGGACGACTATATGTTGGGAGTCTTGTCCATAAGAAGTGGAGAGCTAAGCCGTGTATGTCTGGCTGGCTCTAGGGTCGCCCGGGTTTTTGTTGGCAGCCTTGCCCATGAGACCTCCACTTCATCTTGACTTTAACTTCCACATCATCTTGACCGTTGACTACTAAATCATCTTAATCGTTGCCCCCACATTACCTCTGGAGTCACTCACAATGTACCACATCACAAGTCTTCCCTTTAAGTCTAGTCGAATGAGACGCAAGTTCGATTGACTAGACAACCTATCACAAAGGCTGAAATCACTCCTGAGTAGAGTCAAATCGTTGGGAACACCATATAATGTCGAGCAAGTAATTGTGACGATGTTGAGCGAGTGGAGAAATGAGAGTAGTGCCGAATGAACGATGATTTGCATGTGGTGTCGAGTGAAAGACAACTTCAAGTAGTAGTCGGATGGGAGCCATGCCCAAACGAATGAGTGTTGGGAATCATGCCCAAGTAAATTAGTGTTGGGAGCCATGCCCATTTGAATAAGTTGTAGTTGTGGTGAGATTCAGAAGCAGCCGACCAGATGATCGTTGGTCGTGAGAGTCATGCTCGCTTATAACTAGTAGTTGGGGCAAGAGTCTAGGACATAGGCATGAGGATAAGCTCGCTTATAACTTACAGCAGAGATAAAGTCTGGGGCATAGGCTCGAGGGTAGACTCGCTTATCACTTGGCTGAGTAGCTCGAGAGTATAGAACATAGGCACGAGAGTAGACTCACTTATAACTTAATTGAGCGACACAAGAGTCTGGAACAAGCGCGAGAGCTTACTCGCTTAAACTTGACTGAGCGGCATGAGAGTCTAAGACAGGCGCAAGAGTATGCTTGCTTATAACTTGGTCAGGCGACTTGAGAGTCTGGGACAAGCGCTAGAGTAGACTCGCTTATAACTCAACCGAGCGGCATGAGAGTCTGGGACAAGCACGAGAGCAGACTCGCTTCTAACTTGGCCAGGCGGCTCGAGAGTCTGGAACATAGGCATGAGAGAAGACTCATTTATAACTCGGCTGAATGGCACCAGAGTTTGGGACATACGTAAGAGCAAACTCGCTTATAACTCGGTAAAGAGACACGAGAGTCTGGGGTATATGTGCTAGGATAGGCTTGCTTATAACTCGATCCGACAGCTCGAGAGTCTGGGATAGGTACGAGGGTAGACTTACTTATAACTCGGGCGAGTGACATGAGAGTAAGAGACATAGGTAGGAGGGTAAGCTATCTTATTACTTGGTCAAGCAACTCAAGAGTCTGGACAGGGTGAGAGCAAACTCGCTTATAACTCGATTAGGCAACACAAGAATCGGGAACAAACATGAGAGCATACTTGCTTATAACTCGGCCAAGCAACTCGAGAGTCTAGGATTTATTCTTGGAGTTTGGGTGTATAACCCAAATTCCTTAAAGCTTGGGGGAAAGTGTATGACCAAAATACCTTGGAGTTTGGAGGCATGGTGTATGAATCGAATGCCTTGGAGCTTGGAGGCATGGTGTGTGACTCAAATGCCTTGGAGATGAGATGCACGGTGTATGATTCGAATGCCTTGGAGATGGGAGACACGGTGTATGACCCGAATGCCTTGGAGCTTGGAGGTACAATGTATGACCAGAATGCCTTGAAGCTTCGAGTCATGATGTGTGACTTGAATGCCTTGGAAATAGGAGGCACAGTGTATAACCCGAATGCCCTGGAACTTGGAGGTACTGTGTATGACCCGAATGTTGGAGCAATCTAGTGTGCCCCTAGGTTTTGATGTTTGGGCAAATGTTTAAGTTAGATTTATTATTGTATTTGATATGCATTGTGAGTGTGCAGGATACATGTACAACAAGGAAAGTCCAAGTGTGATATTGGCAAATGAGGAAAGTTCAAAGGTGAGTCTTGACAACGTAAGTCCAAGTGTGACTTGGCAATAGATGAAGTCCCAGAGGCACGACCTTTTGGAAAAGGAAGACCCGATAATAATGACAAAACTGATGGAAGCTCAGAAGGCAAAGTGTGAAGGATGGGGAGACATCTGAGGGATACAAGGCTGATGAAGGAAGCTATTATGTGGGCAAGGACGACTGTATGAGAGACTGCACTCATGGTAAAATTCCAGTGTTACTGTAGCATTACTGTAGCAGTAGACTGGTGTTTTCATCAGTCGACTGGTAGCCGACCGTTGGCTTGTAACGGTCGAATTTCACTTAAGATCAGTCGATTGGTGGCAGGAAACACAGCTAGGTGTCCCCCCTCCCCCCCGAGCTCTATTAAAGAGAGTTCGGGGCGCTTGGCCATGGTTGACGAAAATGGAGGTAGTTAACCCCTATTATAGTCTCCAAGGTCTTCTTGAGTGATCAAGAGCTTGTGTGAGTTTGTAGGGAGGTTTCTCCACCCATAAGGAGCTACTCGAGATAGCCGGAGGTTTTTCGGGAAGTCATCCACCGACAAATCGGGATCGCCCACCTTACGGATAACCATGGAGTAAGAGCTTCATCTCCGAATCACGTTAAATAACGTCTTAGGTTTAATTTCTTTTATTAGTGTTTGTCTTGTATTTCCACTGTGCACACTAACCATTATACGAAGCGACATTTTGGGTGAAACATTATTCACCCCCCCTCTAGCGGACGTCATGGTGGAGATGCCGGTCAAAGCTACTAATTGGACGGTTGATTAAAACTTATCCTGAATGAAGATGCTGAAAGGATTTGCCGAATGAAATAACCTCAATTTAAAATTCTTGCCTCTAGGGCTATTTAGGAGCTTATGATCGGATTGAAACTTTGGTCCTTGAGAATTTCTGGTTGGATGCTCATTTTGAATTTTGTCGATCAGACTCTTTGTGAAGATGTCGACCAGATGTTTGGTTTGAGTATCAGTTAGGCTTTTCCCACTATGTTCTTAAAGGAGATCCTCGAGAGGGGAGCAAGGATGATCCTTTATTTGTTTCTCTTGACTCCACTAGTTGACGAAGCCTCTTGGCATACTGATGGCACTCACTATATCATGATGATGAGATTGATGGCAATTGCAAAAACGTCAGTGCTTTTTAGGAAGCGACCGATCTTGCACTATAGTCACTTTTGGGACCTCTTCCACCTTATGCGCTACTATCTCCTCCCTTCTTGGCTAAACTTAGCGGCTCATATGCTAACCTACACTTTGTGAGGGTGGAGGGAGAGCCTTGCGTTCTGTTTGAGTGATTACAGGAGTTGATGTATTATTTTCTTTTCTGGCAGATTGAGCCTCCTCCATATTGATATATTTAGTCACTCTTCCTTTGGGAGCTTCTTGATCAAATAATGGAAGAAATCTCCATCAGTGAGCCATTGGGAGAAGACACTTATCAAAATTTCCGGGATGACCGAGAGGATATCCATGGTCACTTGGTCAAATCTTTAATGTACGCTCTCAGTGTCTTCTTGGGTCTCTGTTTGAGGGAAAAAAGGCTCAATGTAGTCTCTTGGTAACGGCTACTAACGAAGTGGTGGAGGAATGCCTTGTGGAAATAGTAAATGGACCTGACTCTGAGCTGGTTAAACCATCTCTGTGCTGAGCCAGAGAGGGTGGTAAGAAACACTTAGCACTTAACTCCATCTATGTATTTATAGAGGATGGCTATGTTCTCGAATTTGAATAGATGATCCTCTTGGTCCGTCGTTCCTCCATATTTGTCAATCGCTAAGGGTTGGAACTAGTTTGACAATTTGTCATCCAATATCTCATGGGAGAACGACATGTTGGGGCCTTTAACATCAGCTAGAGGGTGGGTGAATAGTCGATCACCCACTTCGGTCACTTTCCTATACTCGTTAGCGTAGCAGAAATCCAAACAATAATATATACGAAAGCTAACCTATAAATATGAAAGCCAATAAAAAAACAAGCAAACCCTAACATGTTCGTTTAACGTGGTTCGGAGATTAGAGTTCCTACTTCACGGATGTCCGTAAGGTGGACGATCCCAATCCGTTAGTGATGATTCTCCGGAAAGCTCCGGCTAGCTTAAGCTCCTTGTCGGTGGAGAAATCTCACCACAAACACTTGAACACACACTCTTGATCATCAAGAGAGCTTTGGAGAATCTAATAGGCTTTAACCAAATTTATTGTCGTCACCAAGGTTGCTTGGGAAAATCAACAAGCTAATTTTACCGTTATCAGTAAATTGGTGTTGACTAATGACACTCCACAGAATCCATAATTTTACCAACGACTCTTTACTAGTTGACTGCTACAGTGTATCAGTCGACTGACTATAGTACCAATCAACTGTCTACTGTACCAATAGACTAATTTTCACATTCGTTGGATATAGAAATATTCTATACCTTGCCCCAATCGATTGGTAAAACCCTAAACCTAGGATTTTACCCCGAGTACAATCTCTCATGCATTTGTCCTAGCCCACACAACCTCGACCTTGCCTTCTACCCATCTTCTATCAGCCTTGCGTCCCTCGGATACTTCCCCATCCTTCACGTCTTACCTTCAAGATGCTTCCTTCGGCCTTGTCCTTATTGTCGAGTCTTCTTATGACCTTGCCTTCTATCCTCCTTCATCAGCTTTGTGTCCCTCGGATGCTTCCTCATCCTTCAGAACTTACCTTTAAGAGCTTCCTTTGACCTTGGTCTTTATCTTTGCCAAGCCACACTTGGACTTTGCATTTGCCAAGATCCCACTTAGACTTTCTTTATTATACCTGCATACTGTATACTCACATGTGCATATTAAATACAACAATAAACCTAACTTAAACCTTTGCCCAAACATCAAAACTTAGAGTCACACGGATTACTCCAATAATATCTCTTTTTTAATATTTGGCAACCCGTTTAAGTTAGGGAAACATATAATGCAATAAACATGTAAACAAAATATGCAATCATTTATGCATAAGCAATAGAACCCAAACCTAGGCTCCCCTTCACCTAAGCTTCCCCTTGAGCTATGATTTCCCACAAAGATATTTAGGTTTCCTACTTAAACCTAAATTTTTCTCCCTTTGCCACATATAAAAAAGAACTCTAACAATATTCCAATTATTAGTCTCTTATACCTCTATGACCATAATCAACATGTATTAATCTTTCATAAGATTACATACATATATATCCCTCATTTGGTCATTTTCTATGGCTGAAAACCAATGTTAAACTGTATCAGTCAACTGCCCTAGATCCCAGTCGACTACCCTCATCAAATCAAATCCACAGAATCATTTTGTGTTTGATGAACAGTGTTACCAGTCGACTGGTAATTGTATTAGTCAATTAATACACTATTTTAGCTCAAACTGTATTTTTAAACTCAATTTTAGAAATGTTTCAGAAATTCCACAAAGCTCTAAAATTTTTTAAATTTTATAAGGAGGTCAGTTTTACCATTGTCTACTTGGAAAAAATATATTCAAAAATATATCTATCATAGATCCCAAGATTAACATAAAATTTAAAACTATCTAAATGGTTCAATTGAACCTTGACCTAAACTCCTAGTTTTGACTTTCTCTTGATGTATCTGTTCATACTAAATCATAATGCATCTCTAGCATTAGTTTATATGTCATTTATACATCTAAAACTAGTTATCATGCAATATGAATCCCATTTCATATTTTCATTCATGAATCACATTCGAAATGTGTCAACCAACTAGATTAGAGACTCAAGTCCATTTTTAACCCCTTTGGCACATTTCATGACTCATCTAGAATCCTAAGTAAGGTTCACTTGAAATCTATTGACCATGAGTATCAATTTGACTCTTTAAGCTCCCCCTAGAGCTCCTAACCTTAGTCACCTCCATAGGTGACACATCCACTATAGCTAGGTCACTTCGGTGCACCTCGGGTGACACTTGGCTTACAAACATGACCTTCTTAACCTTAGACACATTGTCCTTGACTAATTTTTTCTTATCCTTAAATGACTTTTCCTTGTCATTTCTTGACCTCCACTTACTATAATCATATGTTACCCTAGCATGACTTTTCTCTAGCCTTGGAGGATTTTCCATTATCATTTGTACTTGCAATATTTGCATGTGACCTTCTTTTGGCCTTAGAGGACTCTACTATGGCATACGGGCCAAAGTGCTCCATGGCTAACTTCCCTTTGCCCTTGTTTGATAAAGACCGATATCCCAAACTGGATCTATTACCATTGGATCTTTGACTACCCAACATCTTATCAAATCCTTTAGATCTATTAATCAATCTACCTAAGACTTTTTCTACCGTATCAAACTTCTCCCTTAAAGCTTGATTTTCTAATTCTAGGGGTTTTAATCCTAGAGTCCACTTGTCCACCATGGACATTCCTAGATCTACCCTCCTTTTTAGACATATGCCTTCTCTTCTTGGAATTAATGCCTTGGTTTTCAACTACTTTCCTCTCCTTAAGTAAAGTAGATTGTTTTTGGTTTGGTTTAACCTTAACATTCAATTTTCTAGGGTTATCAACTATGTTAACCCTATTTCTATGGTTATACCTAAATTCTTAATTATGCATGGATAAATAATTTACATTATTTCTAATATGTATGGAGGAATTTAAATTTGAATTAAACTTCAAATTAGGGTTTACCTCTCCTTTACCTTTGGAGCTCCCCCTTGAGTTGAGTCTACATTCTCCTCCACTTCTTCAATTGATCCATCTTCTTGAGCTCTCCCTTACTTGGACATTTTGTCTGGTAGTGTCCTTATTCACCACACTTGAAGCATCTAATATACTTCTTCTCCTTTGCACTATCCCTACAACGCATATTAGTTTTTAAATTACTTGACTGGGTTTTAGGTTTACCTTCATTATCTTCTTGAACAAAGGACACTAGCTCTTGTAGTATCTTATTTTTCCACACTCGAAGCACTTGATGTGTTTCTTTCCGCTCTTTCCGGTAGATGAGGTTGAGGTTTGAACTTCCAAGGCTTCTTCTTCACTCGTCTTAAACTCTTCTTCCTCACTTGAAGATGTGGATGGTTCCATTTCTTTCTCCTCTTCGGATTTTGAGCTCGTCTGTACATTCAATTGGTCCTCCTCCTTCTCTTAGACCAATGAATCCTTCTCCTTAGGCTCCTCTACTTCTTGTGCTTGTATAGGATTTTCATGAAGAGCACTCACTTTACTCCATAGGTCATGAGCACACTTGTACTCTCCTACACGCAACACAATATTAGAAGGTACTAAATTCAATACAATTCAAGTTACCTCCTTATCCATCTCTGATTGTTGTTTTTGCTCTACGGTCTAATACCAAGGTCAGAGACACTTCCCTTTCTTGTCCATTGGAACTTTGAAAGGAACTTTCAACGCGGTTGAATGGTCCCAATCTATTTGGAACCAAGTCTCTAAATGCTTCCTCCAATACTCGAAGTCTTCTCGATTATATGGAGGTGGGATCCAAATATCCCTTCCTAATGGTCCTTGGGACTTCATCTTCTTTATCTAACACTTGCTCCTCCCGGCGATTAGTCCAATGAAGAGCGACTCCGCTTTGATACCAATTGTTAGGACCTTTGACATCAGCAAGAGAGGGTGAATAGTTGATCATCCACTTTGGTCGCTTTCTTATACTAGTTAACACAGCATAAATACAAATAACAAGTATATACAAAAGCTAACCTATAAATACGAAAGACAATATAGAAAAAAACAAGCAAACCCTAACATATTTGTTTAACATAGTTCGGAGATTAGGGCTCCTACTCCACGACTGTCCATAAGGTGAACGATCACAATCTGTTGGTGAATGATTCTCCGTAAAACTTCGGCTAACTCAAGCTCCTTGTCGGTGAAGAAACCTCGCCACAGACACTTGAACACACACTCTTGATCACCAAGAGAGCTTTGGAGGCTCTAATAGGCTTTAATCAAGTCTATTGTCATCACCAAGGCTAGCCACCCCAAGCTTCATTATATAGAGCTTGGGGAAATCAACAAGCTGATTTTACCATTACTAGTCGATTGGTGCTAGCCAATGACACAACATAGAATCTATGATTATGCCAACGACTCTTTATCAGTCGATTACTACAGTGTATCAGTCAAGTGACTAGAGTGTATCAGTCAATTGACTATGGTATTAATCAACTAGCTACAGTACCAGTATACTGATTTTCACAACCTGGGGTACATAAACATTCTGTGCTCTGTCCCAATCGACTGGTCTTGATGCTAGTCAACTGGTAAAACCCTAAATCTAGGGTTTTATCCCCGAGTATAATCTCTCATGCACTCATTATCACCCACACAACCTTGACCTTGCCTTCTAGACATCTTCCATCAGCTTTACGTCCCTCAGATACTTCCCCATCCTTCACGTCTTGCCTTCAAGATGCTTCCTTCGGCCTTATGCTTATTGTTGGGTCTTCTCATGACCTTGCCTTCTAGCCTCCTCCATCAGCTTTGCGTCCCTCGGGTGTTTCCCCATCCTTCATGACTTGCTTCAAGAGTTTCCTTCGACCTCGGTCTTCATCTTTGCCAAGCCACACTTGGATTTTACATTTGCTAAGATCCCACTTGGACTTTTCTTGTTGTACCTGTATCCTGTATACTCATAAGAATATATCAAATATAATAATAAACCTAACTTAAACCTTTGCCCAAACATCAAAACCTAAGGTCACATTGATTGCTCCAACACAACACACTGACTTGCTTAGGAGAGCTACTATCCATTGGAGCTTTCCCCCTTTGAATGTCCTAAACGGGTATATTTTTAGAAGATGATCCTTGGGGCCTCTCATCTCGGCCTGCACCCTCAAAGGGCTTGTGGAATAGGGCTCGGTGATATGCGAGTGGAGATGGGGGCATGGGCGGCAAGCTAATTGGCTGTACGGGCGCTTGCATGAAGCAGGTTGGAGGAGGAGGAGTCGGTGGAAATCCAATCGGTCCTTTCACTCGGGGCCCCCCGCTCGGTGCTAGAGCTTGTTACATATTAAGCCGGATTTGTGGTACCAATCTCTGCGCTCAGGCAAATATGAGCAATTCTAAGTCTTCTTAGGATAAAACGATCATTGTGAACCGTCCAGCTTCATACATCTTCTTGTTTCAGATTCAGACGAAGATTTTCACAAATTGCGCCAAATTTGATCATGTCTGAAAGTGAAGAAGATAGTGAGTTGGCAGGGGCGACTTCGTCGTTGATTACGGGAAGATTAAGACCTTGCCAACACAGACAGACTTGCGCACACCACATAGAGAGCAAACAGGCATGTTAGAGCGAGAACCAGGGAGAGGTCCCTGGTGCAAACACTCCTACGCTCAAGTCGGAATAGTAGCCAAGCGAAAAATATAGAAGATGAATAGTAGAATAGTAATGTTGATGCGTGTATGCGTGTGTAACCTCGCGTACCTAGCCAACGGAGAGTACCCCTTTTTATACCACCTCTAACAATCTCCATAATAATGAGACGACAAATAATATATGGTGTCGAAGCATGTCGGGTGTTAGAGTATGTACAGTAGTTCTCCTCCAAGTGGAGGAAGGTTCCACTGTGGGTACATGTTAGAGTAGTGGAATATTTTCTGATATGTTGTGATTCTCTGACAATATTATCTCCTAGAGGAGATTCGATCATCTCTGGGCCGAACGAACGTAAGCTGGAGTTGCACCCAGGAAAGATGAGGAATTGAGTTTGGATGCTTGACTAGCTTTGGGGTCGGATGGATACATGCTGAGAATTGCGTCTAGAAGAAGTGAGAAACTGAGTCTGGATGCCCGACCGACCCTGAGACTAGGTGGCTATATGCTGGAAGTTGCGTTCAAGAGAAGTAAGGAATTGAGTCTGGATGTCCGATCGGCCCTGAGGTTGAACTGCTAGATGCTGAAAGTCTTGTCCATAAAAAGTGGGAAGCTGAGTCTTATATGTTTAGCTGATTCTAGAGACATCCGAATTTATACTAGAAGTTTTAGCTATAAAATTATTTTATTTTGACTTTTATTATCACATCATCTTAATCGTTAATGACCAAATCAATCTTAAAAATCGCTTGCGACGCGGTCACCCATTACATTTAAATAGGCAGTGAAAAGGAAGAGGCCTAATTTTGAAAAGACGCACCTCTTTTCTCTCCCTCTTAGTGATGGGCTTCAGTTACCGCGCGCTGTTGAATCAGAGTACGAGGCAGACAAAACTCGAATGCGATTGACTCGAATTTGACTTGACTTGATCTTGATCATTGACTTGGACTAACAGCCGACCAAGGTCTAAGTTCACCACGTGGTCTCTGCCGTCTCCGTCATCACTGGTCATGGAGTAAATTAACTTCCGTGTTCGTAAAAAGGACTGTGAAACTGAAGCCTTTCATATTGGTGTAAAACGTACGTACAACTCAGTGATTCCCAGTGTAGTAGACTATGACCTAGCAGGAAAAGAGAAAAATCCAATCCTTTTCAGAGCCAAACACTCGCAGCAGATTTGCATGTTCTATCTTGTTGACGAAACGCCCAGACAATTTTGGTTGCTTCTCCAGGAACAGGAGTCCCGTGACTCCCCCTTGACTGTCTCGACTCGATCGTGCCTCTCAAAGAAGATGGAATATATCATCCGGAAAGCAGATCTGCTTAATTTTAAATGCAGACAAAAAAAGCTTAATTTTAATTGCTGAAGAAAGGGACATGCTGTTTTCTTCTCTCTTTTTGTTTTTTTGTTTTTTTTTTTGCATGGATCTACGGACTTCGTAAATGTCTTTCTGTTCTGTCACATGCACATGAAGATAATGTTAGGCTCGTGATCTGAAACAGAGCTGCATCGAAGAGGACGAGAAACAGTGATGGATTGGATTGGAGGACAGATCGGATATTGGGGAGAATTTAACTCTTCTGGCCAACTTTAAATTTTTTTACTGCTATGAACTTTTGAAATGTAAGGATTGGTTTTTGGAGGGCGTTTATGCATTTTTGGCTACGCACGTCTCTGCATGCTTATAAAAGCAGCGATGAGGTACCTTATGGCGGTAGTTGTACACGTCGCGAGCTCAGTCGCCATGGCCATGCCTTACTCCCGGCTCCTTCCTCTCCTCCTTTTCCTCCTCCACCTCTCCGTCGCCTCCCACGCTGCAGATTTACGCCTCTTTCACTCCGCCGACCGCCACTCCCCTTCGCCGCTCGATTCCGCGCTCGCTCTCGCCCGCGCCGCCGACGCCTCCCGCCTCGCCTTCCTCTCCTCCAAGCGAACCTCCGTCCCCATCGCCTCCGGTCAACAAGCCCTCCAGTCCTCCGCCTACGTCCTCCGGGCCAAGCTCGGCTCCCCTCCGCAGCAGCTCCTCCTCGCCGTCGACACTGGCGCGGACGTCGCCTGGGCCCCCTGCTCCCCCTGCGCCTCCTGCCCGGCCGCCGCTTCTCAGTTCCTCCCCGCCAACTCCTCCACCTACACTCCGCTCTCCTGCTCCTCCTCCTGGTGCCCCCAATTCAAAGGCCAGTCTTGTGCCGACGCCGCACCCTCCGGACCCTGCGCCTTCACTCAGTCCTACGGCGGCGACTCCTCATTTTCCGCCCTCCTCGTCCAGGACTCGCTCTCCCTCGACTCCGACGTCCTCCCCAATTTCCTCTTCGGATGCGTCAACTCCGTCGACGGCGCCGCTGCCAATCTCCCAAAGCAGGGACTTTTAGGGTTAGGTCGCGGCACCATGTCGCTCCTTTCCCAATCCGGTAACCTTTACCAGGGCGTGTTCTCCTACTGTTTGCCCAGCTTCAAGTCCTACTACTTCTCCGGTTCACTCCGGCTCGGCCCAGTGGGCCAGCCTAAAAACGCCCGGTTCACTCCCCTTCTCAAGAACCCGCACCGGCCGTCCTTGTACTACGTCAACCTGGTCGGGGTCAAGGTGGGCCGCGTCCTGGTGGCCGTGCAGCCCGACTCATTCGCCTTCGACCCGGCCACCGGCGCCGGAACCGTGGTCGACTCGGGCACGGTAATCACGCGGTTCGTGGCGACGGCGTACGCGGCGATCCGCGACGAGTTCCGGCGGCAGGCGAACGCGTCCAGCGGGTACACCTCGCTGGGGGCGTTCGACACCTGCTTCAGCACCGACGAGGTGGCCGTGGCCCCGTCCGTGACGCTGCGGCTGGAGGGGCTCGACCTGACGCTGCCGGTGGAGAATACGCTGATCCACAGCAGCGCGACGCCGCTGGCGTGCCTGGCGATGGCGTCGGCGCCGGCGAACGTGAACTCCGTGGTGAACGTGATCGCCAGTTTGCAGCAGCAGAACCTGAGGGTGGTGGTGGACACCGCCAACGACCGCCTGGGGTTCGCACGGGAGCTCTGCAACTAACTTCGATGGATATGCTTAATTTGGTCGTTACGTGTTTCGGTGGTGGTTCACGGGTTACGTGTCAGCTTTTGTCTGGTTAATTGTTGTGCCACGGGTTGTTCGCCATCCTGTCTGCTGTTTCTACAGTGTTTCGTGTTTCTGATGCACCACGAAATTAGGCGGCTGTATTTTTATATATGAACAAACTAAGAACCAGATTGGCAACATCTTCGAGGACAGGAGACTCCTGACTCCCCCTCTCATCTTATTTCTAGAAGCAATAATATTTTAATGCATAACAAAATCGAATACGATGGCTCCATTGACCAACCCAAGATTTTGACTTTGACTCCAAAATATTATCAATATTACGACTACACGACACGCCAAAGGCAAATACTCGTTATTTACAAACCATTCGGGGTGTTTTAAAAAAAACTCGGGTTGAAAAGAAATGGAAGGCACTATTAACGTTAAACCCGATCCGTCGCGGTGGATGTAGTTGAAGACGGCTCCGCCTCCGCTTTTGCTGATTCGGATTCTGGTACAGTGTCCTGGGCTTTTGCGGGTTTGGACTTTGCTTCGGATTTTGTACTAGTGGATTCGGATTTCTCCCCTAAGCTTCCTAATCTAGGGGAAAGGGGAACTTCGGAAGAAGGGTGGACCCGCTTGCTGGACCCCTCCGCCGGCGACGCTTCCGGCCGCCGCCGAGCCGAGAACGACCGCAGGAGGAATCCCCACCGCCCGCTCCTTGCCCATTCCCGCCTCACGCTTCCTTCCCTGATCATTGGCGGTCGCGTCTCGGCGACACTCGACGCCCTGCGCAGCTCCACCGCCGCCATCGAAAAGATCTCCCTCCTCACGTGCTCCGGCAAGTGCAGTCGGTGCCGGTCCACCTCCTCTCCTTCATGACCCGTCGAGTGCCATCTCCGGTACTCGATCGGATGACTTTGGCCGGCCTCCAAATCCGGCTCCTCCTCCTCCGCGACCGGCCTAGCCGGGGGAGATTCGCCGCCGTCGATCGCTGACACAGAAAGGTTCGCCCGGCAAACCGGGCAGGTGACGTGAGTATCGAGCCAGGTGTCGATGCAGTCGACATGGAATACGTGGAAACATGGATTGAGGAGTCGAAGGGTATCGTCGCCGGCGAACTCGGAAAGGCAGACGGCACACTCAAGCGCGCCGCCCTTCCCCTGCCGGTGAGCCTGCGCCTCCGAGAAGGACATTGTGGGGAAGGAGGCGAGCAGGGCCGGGTCCAGGCCGCGGCGCAAGGCGCTGCCGCTCGCTGCTGAAGCGGCGGCTGCGGCAGAGGAAGGGAGGTAGCCGGAGGATCTGCCACCGCAGCGGCGGAAGTAGATGGAGAAGAATGCAAGGAAGAAGAAGCCGCAGATGAAGGCCATGACGAGGGCGGCCACGATGGGGTTGATGCGGATGTTCATGTTGTAGCCGCCGAAGTTTTCATTGCCAGGAGTGTTGGAGGACGGCTGGGCTGCCGAAAAAGGGATAAGAAGTAGCAGAAGCGGCATGATCCCTTCCAGGCGAAGAGGGCGGCGGTGGCTCGTCGGCGCCATCGGTGGATCGAACGGAGGCAGCAGACAAGGTAACAAGGAGAACAAGAAAACAGAGCTCTTAAAAGAGAAACGTGGTGCTTAATCTTGACGAGGTCAAGATGAGCAAGTGCCGATTCGCTGTGTCTTACCCCGCAGGGAACAGCATCGTGCTCGATGGAAAGTCTGACGCAATAGGCTGTGTCGCCGTGCTAGAGCACGGTTCCACCGCTGGCTGGTCAGGACGAGACAGGGGAAGGGCAGGATCTAGAAAACGGTTGACTTTCGAAAGGAGCGACGTTGACTTTTCGAGGTCGGGGGCGACGAAGAAAATAAGGAAAAGAGGGAATGAAAAATGGGGTTTGGTCAAGAAAGACCGCAACGAGACGGCAATGGCTCCCTTGGGCTTACGGCGATTACGGAGAAGCTAAACGTATTGAATGATGCATGAGCTGGCGTGTGATGTGGACTTTGGGAGCTCGATGGCCAGTTTCGATTTCGAGATCTTTGATTTCTTGCAGAATATAAATAAAGGAAACTTCGCGAAACTTGACTTTTTTTTTTATAGTAATTGATGCAATACTTAATTGACATACATTTTTTATTTTTTTATTCTGTGTGAAAATCATATTTTATAATATAGGATTCTTAAATGGACAAATATCTTCCAAAATAGCATTCAGTATTTTATAAGATATTTTAATAAACCGTGTACTTATTTTTCTAAATTATCACAATTTTATATTTATTAATTTACACACATCTTTCTTATAATACTCCTCTTATTTTTCAATAAATAGATCGCAGTTTATAGAATTTTAAAATTACTATTTTTTAATATACTGTGGACTAAATAGTTTGTGAAATGAAGATAGTCTGGTCGGTGATTCTTAGTCTCTTCTCCCTCATTCTAATAATTTACGCATTGATTGTGGTGAAGATCTAATTAAAATTAGTTACGATGTTTCTTGAGTTCATTTTCTCATTTATATTATAGTTTTAGGTCGAATTAAATAGTTAAAGGCCTCCAGCGGTAGACAAACCACCCCCCTACTTGGTACTATACAGTCCGTCTATTAGGGGTGTAAATGAGTCAAGCCGCTCGTGAGCTATTCGAAGTTCGATTAGATAAAAGCTCATTTAAGCTCGTTTAATGAGACTCGTTAAGATAAAAAAATCAAGCTCAAGTTTCATAATATTCGGCTCGTTAACTCGTAAACATGTTCGTTAAACTCATAAATTAACTTTTAAATAAAAAAACAATAGTTTTGATATTGAATTTATAGATTTTATAAAAACATAGATAAATATATTAAATTTATTTATTAGAATAAAATTATAAATTTTAACAAAAATATTATAATTTTTTAAAATATATAATTTAATTTTTAATGAATATTTAAATTTATAATTTATATTTATTAAGCCCGTTTAGACTCGATAAAAGCTCGAATAAGCTCGTTAGCCATGAATATATTCGTTAAATAAAGCTCGAGCTTGGCTCGATTATAAACGAGTCAAACTCAAACATCCAAGAGTTCAGCTCGGCTCGGCTCGATTACACCCCTATCGTCTACTAATGATGACCTCAAATCGTCTGAATCGATCCAAAACTATAACTTATGTAGGAAGATGAATTCAGAGGGATTGCAGTTAATTTTGACCGGATTCTGATTATGATTCGATGTATAAATTATGAAAGAGAGTAAAAAAAAGTTTACAATGATGGACCAGAGAATCTGAACTCAATAAAAATAAACGGACATAATCCCATTAAAAAAAATTCCAAGAATATTGTAGCGTTGGTTTAGATTGACCATAACAACAAGTTTATTAATAAATTTTGATGTTATTAGGGATGATAATATATTGAATTTAGATCGGATTTTAAACTTTTCATCCTCATCTTTATCTCCCTCCATCTTGGTGGTAGGATATTCAACTCTCATTTATCAGTATCAAATTTCTTTACCATATCCAAATATCCTATTAACACTTACCATTATTTTGATCTCATATATACATATATATATATTTGCAAATTTAAATTATTTTGATCAATCTGGATATTTATCAATTTCTCAAGGAAAAACAATTAAAGATAAAAATTAACAAATTAAACATAAAAATATTAAAAATAATTTATCATGTATTCATGTTAGATAATTTTATCAGACCCGTCTTCGTATCTGACTTTAAAAATTTTAATACTTAATTATTGAATTAGGTCTAAGAAAAATCCCCCATATCCTTTTCTATTAGGGTTTGATATCAAATCCTCCGAATTCGAAGAAAATTGTTCAAATTCAAAAATATAATTAGAGTTGTACGAGTATGTTTAAGTCGTATGAAACATGTAAGTCGTCCCTGTTGATTTTATAATAAAATTATATATGGCTTGAACTTTTTCAAAAACTCATCAAAATAAATAGGACGTGCAGCCAAGGTCGAAAGGTATGGTTACACTAAGAAAAGAACTTCAATAATACATTGGTCATAATTTAGATTAAATCTGACGAGTCATTAATAAATTTTGATTCAAAATCATTTAATAAGAGAAGGAGCATTACTCCCATTCATCTTGCTTTATTAGATATATAGTCACTACGCACGTTACCACTTCTATTCTTATATATTCGTTCAAGGAAATCAGAGAAAGGTGTGAACAGAACATCAAGAAGAGGAAAGATATTTGGTTTGTGAATGCCGAAGGAATGTTCGTTCATTCATAATCGCTTTTAATTTCAACAACAAATTCTTCTCTATTTTTTTTCCTAGAGCACCGTAAATTTTTGTTTCGTATGAATTCTTTTATAATAATAATAGTATCAGAGCAAGGTTCAGTAAAGGAGAAGAAATCCCTCGAGCAACTACATCGCAACAAGGTCATGTAGTCGTACTAGGAAAATGCGACAGTGTCATGTTTTCTTTGTCACCGGGACTGTTGTGGCAGAAATTGACTATTGCGGGTGCTAGCGACCACGTCAGGTGGCTAGCAATCGACATCCGTGGCAAGATAGTGCCAACGATCGCATCGGGAGGCAGATGATCGACCGCCGTGGTTGGCAATTGCGATCGTCGTGGATGTGAAAGGTTGTCACGACATAAATTGTTAGTCGCGACATATAAAAGTGTATATATAGGGTAAAACAATCGTCAAGATAATGGAACATAAAATATAATGAAGTCCTTTTGTCTTATAGTTTCGAAATGATCAATGAACATCATTGTGTTTACCTAAGAAAGGAAAAAAGAAAAGTTTATCACCTTATTATTATATGTTGATGATATGCTAATAGCCGGAAATGATATAAAATATAAAGTTTGTAATAGAAGTCAAATCATAACATTCATTAAAATTTGACATAATAGCTATCAGAGAAACTGAGTATATAATCAAAGTAAAGATCATAAGAGATCGATCAAAAAGGCATTTGAGTTTGCCTCAAGAGGCTTATATTATTAATGTTGGTGCAATCATGCCCTAGATGTTTTCAATGTGTTGACAACTATTTAAGTTTAGGTTAATACGTTTGGATCTAACGTGTGCTGCAAGTTTTATAGGAAGAAGTCCAAGAAGGTCGAGTACCGGAGTCTTCGCAGGAAAAGTCCTTGCAGGTCAGAAGACCGGGTGTAAGACAAGAGAAGTCCAAGAAGGTCGAGGACCGGAATCTTAGTAAGAAAGTCCAAGGATGCGTTCATCTGGCACGAGTCATTAGTTGGGAAACCAGCAAGCAATCGATTGATAAATCGATTGAGGCGTATAATTATGAAACAGAATACTGCTGAATCGATCAGTCGATCGATTGGAGGAAACCAATCGATCGGTTGATCGATTGATATCCTCTGTGCAAGAGCACAGAGGGAACTTGGATCGATCAGCCGATCGATTGGAGGAATCCAATCGATCGGTCGATCGATTCACAAGGTTTCTGCATGAAGGAGCGATTTTGAATCGATCAGCCAATTGATTGGAGGTAACCAATCGATCAGCCGATTGATTGAATCCACTTCTGTACCTAAGAAATATGCGGCTGAATCAACAGTGTTGGCCCAATCGATCGTAACGACGCTCAATGGCTATATTTGAATCGATTAGAAATGTGCTCAATCGATCGACGACAACGATCACGTGAGAAACGACTACTTTTGAAGACGAATAAAAAGGGGAGATGTACTGTAGTAAAATACACACTTGAATACTTATTGTGCTAAGCAAAAAGAGAGCTCTCTAAGTGATTTCAAAGCAAAAGATTTTGAGTCTCTTCCTCCAAAGCCTAGATCTCATCTTGTAAGAGGAAGAGGCAACCTTGTAAAGATTTCTCCACCTTCGTTTGTGATAACGAGAAGGAGAAGTTCATATTGGAGCTTGATCTTGTGGGTGTGTGCCTTAGATTAGTCACCTCAAGGAGGTGGAGACCAAGTAAACCAAGGAGTTAGCATTGTTTTCTTATTTTTCTTGTCTTTCATTTCCTCTATTTGCTTTCGCTAACAAGTTGTAGGTGAAAAATCGAAGAAAGGTTATTCACCCTCCCCCTCTAGCCATACGCAAAGGTCCTATCAATTGGTATTAGAGATAGGTTCGCATCGGAAGAATTCATCGTCAACCAAAGCATCAAGATGGCGTTTCAAGAGGGATATAGCACCACTCGACCACCTTTCTTTGATGGCAACGATTTCGCATATTGGAAAGGTAGGATGAAATATTATTTGATGAATGATATTGAAAATTGATTTAGTATTGTAGATGGATTTGAAAAACCAAAAGACGAATCGGGAGCACCCCTTCCAACCAAGGATGGGACAAAAGAGATGGCAAAGAAAGCCCAAGAAAATGCAAAAGTCACAACAACCTTACAATGTGGACTTTCAAAGGAGCAATTAGCAAAGTAGGACCATTCAACTTTGCCAAAGAGCTTTGGGAAAAGCTCATTGAATTAAATGAGGGATCAAACGAATCTATGAGAGCTAAGAGAGATCTTTTGTTGGGGCAACTCCAAACCTTCACCATGAAGACAAATGAAACCGTGAGTCAAATGCATGGAAGATTCAAGGAGATAGTAAATGGACTCCATGTAATAAGTGAGAAAATTGACAATAGGGATCTAGTAAGATCTCTCCTTGGTTAAGGTATCTAGAGATCTCTCCTTGGTTAAGCTTGATGAATTGTTTCGCGAGTTTGAACTTCATGAACAAGCTAATGTGGTTTCAAAAGAGAAATGTGTTAGAGTGTATACTAAAAGCCTAGCTTTTGGTATAAACATTTATCTAGAAATAAGAATCACATTGGTCAAATGTCTACATTTATGATAAATGAAGTTGTTCAATTAATTTATATTATAGATAACATGGTGTGTGGTGTCACACACAGAGGATCATGTTATCAGTACCTTATAAATTATAAACAGTAGCTCACGACCATAATGGAAAGGAACAAACCATTGGAAGGTCGTAGTGTAATTAGGTATTAGTTTATCTTAACTATATAATTACACTAGTACACTTAGAGTGTATTGAGTAGGACCATTAGAGGTCGTTTCTTTTATACTGACTTTATAAAGAAACAAAGACCTCAGTTATTATGGAAGTGTGTGCTCTTAATCCTAATATAATAACAAGCACATATATTTGATATTTATTTCTTTAATTTATCAATGGGTGAGATTTAGTTCGATGAATCAATAAGCCCGATAAGTTGGGAAATGATATCACTTATAGTGTGTGTTGTTGATTATAGAAGGAAACTGTGTCCTAGTGATCTAGGTTGAGAATGTCCCCAAGAGGAGCTCATAAGGATTGTCATATTAAACCCTGCAGGTGGACTTAGTCCGACATGACGATGAAGTTGAGTGGTACTACTCTTGGAGCTAGATATTAATTAAGTGAGTTGTCAGTAACTTACTTAATTAGTGGACATTTGTTATCTTAAACACAGGGAGACTAACACGCTCATAATAAGAAGGAGCCCAAAAATGTAATTTGGGATTGGTGCGGTAGTTCAATAATAGATCTCTAGTGGAATGAATTATTATTGATAAAATTAAGTTGTGTGTTCGGGGCGAACACGGGATGCTTAATTTTATCGGGAGATCAAAACCAATTTCTCCTCTCGATCCCTATCGTAGCCTCTTATTTATAGAGTTCTATACCCACTAATAGGGGGCCGACCAAGCTAGCTTGGGAATCAAGCTAGGGCCGGCCTAGGTATAAAATTGGGTGGCCGGCCCTAGCTTGAACCCAAGCTAGTGGGGGCCAGCCAAATTAAATTAAAAAGGAATTTTAATTTTAATTTTTATTATGTGGAAGAAATAATTTATTAAAGAGAATTTAAATTAAAATATCTCTCTTATAAAAGATCTACAAAAGATTAAAGAAAGAGATTAGATCTTTTTCCTTATTTGTAGATTGGTGAGATATTTTATTTTCTCTCTAAAAATTATTCACATGTTGTAAAATTAAAATTATAGAAATTTCCTTTTATCAACCATGAAGAGATTTTTGAAGAGAAATTTTAATTTTAAAATTTCCGGAAACAAATTAGGAAGTTTTAATTGTTGATTGAAACTTGTCCAATTTGATTTCATTGATGTGGCCGGCCATAAGATTTCAATTTGGGTAATTTTATTTTTCTCAATTAAATCATATCAAGGAAATTGAGAAAATTTTATTGTAATTAAATTTCCTAATTTGCCTAGGCCAAGGAATATAAAAGAAGGGGTGAGGGTGCCTTTATGAGACACAACCTCTATTATTTTCTCTCCCTCGTTTCCTTGGTGTTGTGGCCGACCATCATCCTCTCCCTCTCTTCCTCTTGTGGTGGCCGAATACTTCATCCCTCTTGGAGTTCTTGTGGTGGCCGGATACTACTTGGAGAAGAAGAAGAAGAAGGAGAGAAAGCTAGCATCTCTTGGAGCTTGGTTGGTGTTTTGATTTTCTTCCTTGGTGAAGCTTTCTTATTGTTGGCCGAACCTAGCTAGGAGGAGAAGAAGGTGGCTGGTGATTTCTCATCTTGGAAGATCGTTGCCCACACAACGTTCGAGGTTAGAAGAGGAATACGGTAGAAGATCAAGAGGTTTTTCTACAAGGTATAACTAGTAATTTTTCTTTCTGCATCATACTAGTTATTTATGGAAATAATACCAAATACAAGAGGCTTACGTTCTAGAATTTCGAATATGTTTTTCGATATTGTGTTCTTTTGTTTTTTCTTTTCCTTGTGATTTGATTGTTCTCTTCGGTTAACCTAAAGTTATTTTAGGAAATTAAATATTAGATTTCTATAAAAGGTTTTGTCTAGTCGGTGGTGGTTGCTCCCATATCCAAGAAGGCCATGTGCCTCGCCACGTCAGTACTGGGAACCGATTATGGAAATTAATATTTAATGAAATTAATAACTTAAGGTGATTTGGATCAAACGTGTTAAGTTCCCCAGGAGATCCAAGTCAAAACCTAAAAGAACAAATAGATTAAGTTTTGGATCAAACGTGTTAAGTTCCGCAGGCGATCCAAAATTTAATTTAAAAGAACACATGGTAGCTAGGAAAAGGTTCAGACCTTTGTACAAAATTTTTGTACAATGGAACCTCCAGGCTTTCCGAGTAGCAACCAAAAATTGGTATCAGAGCTAGGCTTTTGCCTCTGTGTATTTGGTATTAGTTTAATTATGCACATGTCATACATAATTTAGGCAGGTTAATAGTAGGATGTGCTAACTTTATGGATGCAGGATCCAACTATTATGGCTTATAGTTATTATGTGTGTGATTGGACCCTTGGACATGTCAAGGGCATTTTATTGTGTGTGCATGATTGTATCATAAAATACAGAGTCGTATTTAGTTTTATTAGGATTTTATTTTTTGATCTAGTTACATGTACATTCCTTTTATGGAATATAGGATCGATGGATGTAAATTTTATTTTATGTTCGATCTAGTTTACATGTACATTCCTTCGAGGAATATAGGATCAAAATGTAAAATTCTATTTATGTCTCGGATCGAATCTTGCAAAGCGTGGAACCTTCTAAGGACCAGAGGCGCAACGGAACTAGGAGCAAGATGGATGCGACAGCTAGACCCGGTGGCAGTGGCCAAATATGGCAGCAGCTTGGGATGACAACACACGGAGGACAACTAGAGATAAAAGCCATAATAGTTGAAAATTAGATTTTCTATTTATTACTTTTATATTGTGCTGTGTGTGCATGTCAGTTTACATATTTAGTAGGCTAGAATAGTTAAAATTCCTCATTTATAAATAACTAAGTGGGAGAGGGATTTTTAAGTAAATCCCATGGTCTCCATTACTGGTTTGTAAGTGATACAAACAAGCTTGCGCGTTGGCTCTGAGTGCCTTCCTCCATAACGGATGAGCTTGTTTGTGGATCACTAGAACAGACTTCCATTTTTGGATGACTATAGGAAGTTAATTAAGAGCGTGTGATCTTCCCCAACGGAAGGGGCATAATCTTATTAATGGACTTAGTGTCAAGTAATGGTATACACTTAGACACATCTAATAGTATCCTCCCCATCGGAGTCACTGCTATTATTTGTGTGACCAAATGATACCAACTATTAATTTGTCAAATAACTATGTTGACAAGATAATAAAATTAATGGGTTAAAACCTCTTTTACAAATGATTGATTTTGTATACATCCACACTAACGTGGCATACAAAATTAACGGTGTTTAAGATAATTTTATTTGTCATAAAGTTAGGTTGACAAGATAATTAATGAGTAAAACCCTCCTCTTACAAATGTTGATTTTGTATACGTCCACACTAACGTGGCATGCAAAATTCATGGTGTTTTGAGGTGTTGGTAAATTTAAATAGTATTGTTAGAGGAATTAATATTATTTTAAATTTAGAGTCTTGACCAAATATTTGATCAAAGACAGACCAACTATTAATTTTATTTGTCATAGGTTGACAAGATAATAAAATTAATGGATAAAATATCCTTTTTAGAATTTGTATACGTCCACACTATCGTGGCATACAAAATTCATGGGGATTTTGAGATGTTGGCCTTGACCAAATATTTTTGTGATTCTTAGGTTTTCAAATGATTAGTCAATTCCCTAGTTGTTATACTATAGAATAGACTTAATTGTCCCAATTTGTAATGATTGGAAATAGGACTTGGACATTAAGGTAGACTGTCTTCTTAGAACTAAGAACAATATAGGTGTATTTAATTCATTAGTTGAAACATGTTTAGTGATGTTATCTACCAGAACCTGGAGTGTAGATACAGATGTCATTAATCATGTCCGCAATTCATTGCAGGGTTCCAGGAAACCCGGCAACTAAATGAAAATTAAAACACCGTCCACATGGGCACTACTGTAAAAATGGTAGCTGTTGCAGTGGGAGATGTTTATCTTTTGATAAGAATAAAACATGGATTTTTGAGTAATTGTCTTTATATACCAAGTTTAGAAAGAACTAGTTTTCAGTTTCTAAACTATTCAAAGAACTTGATATTCTGCCTCTTTTACTAACAAAGTTGTTATTAAGAAAAAGAGGGAAGTTATCTGTTCTGGTATGTTGGTTGGTAATTTAAAAATCCAATAATTCTCACGATGCAACAAATGGAAATTAGTAACACTTCTTCTAACTTTAAGAGAAAGCAACCTTCAGAAATGAACCAATTATATCTTTGGCATCTAAGGGTAGGTTATATTATCTTGAGTAGGATTCATTAGTAGCTGATGAACTATTGGGTTCATTAGTATTGGAAATCTTTCCAACCTATGAGTCTTACTTGGAAGAAAAAATAACCAAGAAGCTTTTAAGTCTAAGGGGTATGAAGCCAAAGATATGTTGGAATTAGTTTATTCTGATTTGTGTGATCCTATGACTATCCAGGCAAGAGGTTGTTTCAAATATTTCATCTATTTGAGATATAAATACATTTACTTTATGTGCCGGAAGACTAAGTGCTTTGATTAGTTCAAAGAGTACAAGGCTGATGCGGAGAAATGTTAAAGTAAAAGTCACTATAGTAAGATAGTAGTGGCAAGTACCTCTTGGAAAAATTTAGGAGTTACTTATCAAAAGTAGGGATTCAATCCCGACTAACTACACCTGGTACACCCCAACAGAATGGTGTAGAAAAAGGAAGGTATAGGACTCTTATGGAAATAAGTAGATTAATGTGTTATTTAGAATATTACCAAAATCATTTTAAGGATATACTCTGGAAACGGAAGTGAATATAGTACCTTCCAAAGTTAGAACTCTCTACTCATATAGAATTGCTGAATAGGCGTAAGCCTATTTCGATGCATATTCGGATTCAGGTAATCGAGCATATATGCCGAAGAGAGACAATTCACTTGTTTGTGGGTTATCCTAGAGAAATGAAAGTAGGTTTATAGTCTTAAAAATCAGAAGGTCATTGTTAGCATCAATGACTGATTTTTAGAAAAGGACTATGTAATAAACCACGTGCCCATAAGAAAATTTGTTCTTAAGGAAATAATAAAAGACATGTCTAATCTAGTATCAACTGTACAAGATGAGATACCACAAGGAAACTGCAACACGTATCACAAATGATACACAATTGTAGAAAGTGCCTCGTCGTAGTGGGAGGGTTGTTAGGCAACCTAAAAAGATTCATGTTTTGGGAGAGTTTTTGGACTCGATCCCTGGAGGACATGAACCTAATCTCCGGTCATACAATGAAGCACTCCAAGATAAAGATGCAGCATCTTGGCAAAGATTAATGAATAACAGAATTAGAATATATGTATTCTAATAAAATCTGGAAGCTTGTAGAATCACCAAATGGTGTAAAAGCCGTTGGGTGTAAAAAGGTCTATAATAGGGAAAGAGGGATAGACAGGAAGGTAGTATCTTTCAAAGGAAGGCTTGATGGAAAAGGAAACTTTTTCACTGGTAGTCATGCTTAAGTCTATCCGGATTCTTTTATCTATTTGGCAAGTGGATGTCAAGACAGCATTCCTTAATGGAAGTCTTGAAGAAAGCATCCATATAAAGCAACCAGAAGGGTTCATTGCAAAGGGCTAAGAGCATCTTGTGTGCAAGCTCAATCAGTCTATGGACTAAGGCAAAGCTTCAAGGTCTTAGAACATCCGGTTTATCAAAGTCTATGGATTTAGTAACCGGATAAGTCTTGTGTATACAAAAGGTGTGATGGAAGCGTGGTGGTATTTCTTGTACTATACGTAGATAACATTTTTGGTAGTTGGAAACAATATCAAAATGTTGTCAGAAGTAAGGGTATGGTTGTCCAAATAATTCGATATAAAGGACTTGGGAGAATGTATATATTCTTGAGATCA
Source organism: Zingiber officinale (assembly GCF_018446385.1). Taxonomy (NCBI): domain Eukaryota; kingdom Viridiplantae; phylum Streptophyta; class Magnoliopsida; order Zingiberales; family Zingiberaceae; genus Zingiber; species Zingiber officinale. The sequence goes on along the minus strand of NC_055993.1, from coordinate 107,297,685 downwards.
AAGTAATAAGTGATCGCAAGAAAAGAATATTTTACTTATCCCAAGCTTCATATATCAGAAAAATCTTTGCTCGTTTTAAACATGCAAAACTCCAAGAAAGGTTTCTTAACTTTTCAGGATGGAGTAACTTTATCTAAAGATATGTCTCTGTAGACATCAAAGGAGATAAAGGAAATAAAGGCAGTTCTTTATACTTCGACTGTCGGAAGCCTAATGTATGCTATGCACGAGATCAGAAATCTGTTTTGCCAAGGGCATAGTTAGCAGATATCAAAGTAACCCTGGACAAGGACAGTGGATTGCAGTAAAGCATATATTGAAGTACCTTAGAGGCACTAGAGAATATATGCTAGCTTACAAGGCAGTTAATTTGGTCCTTATGGGTTGCATGGATTTTGACTTCCAATCGGATAGGGACAATAATAAGTCAACCTCAGGGGTTTGTGTTTACTTTAGGAGGTAAAGTCATAACTATGGAAGAGTGATAAGCATAGGTATTTTTCTAGACTCCACCATAGAAGTTTAGTATATGGCAAGCCTCTGAGGTAGCCATAAAAGCTGAATGACTCAATAACCTCAAGATAGACTTAGATATGATTTCTAGTTTGTCCAAAGATTATTACAATTTATTGTAATAATATTGGTGCAGTAGCAAACTCGAAGAAACCATAAGTCTATAAAGGCAAGTAAACACAATAGAGCGCAAGTACCACCCAAGACGAGAAATCGTATAAACGAGGAGAAGTTGTTGCTGCCTAGAATGCATCAGATGATGACCTATAGATCTTTTCACTAAGGTCCTTAAGGTAAGAGCTTTTGATGGACATGTTGAAGGGTTGGGAATCAGATGTATGGCAGCAGATATGGCAGCTTAGTCTTTTAGTATAAGTGGGAGATTGTTAGAGTGTATACTAAAAGCCTAGCTTTTGGTATAAACATTTATCTAGAAATAAGAATCACATTGGTCAAATGTCTACATTTATGATAAATGAAGTTGTTCAATTAATTTATATTGTAGATAACATGGTGTGTGGTGTCACACACAGAGGATCATGTTATCAGTACCTTATAAATTATAAACAGTAGCTCACGACCATAATGGAAAGGAACAAACCATTGGAAGGTCGTAGTGTAATTAGGTATTAGTTTATCTTAACTATATAATTACATTAGTACACTTAGAGTGTATTGAGTAGGACCATTAGAGGTCATTTCTTTTATACTGACTTTATAAAGAAACAAAGACCTCAGTTATTATGGAAGTGTGTGCTCTTAATCCTAATATAATAACAAGCACATATATTTGATATTTATTTTTTTAATTTATCAATGGGTGAGATTTAGTTCGATGAATCAATAAGCTCGATAAGTTGGGAAATGATATCACTTATAGTGTGTGTTGTTGATTATAGAAGGAAACTGTGTCCTAGTGATCTAGGTTGAGAATGTCCCCAAGAGGAGCTCATAAGGATTGTCATGTTAAACCCTGCAGGTGGACTTAGTCCGACATGACGATGAAGTTGAGTGGTACTACTCTTGGAGCTAGATATTAATTAAGTGAGTTGTCAGTAACTTACTTAATTAGTGGACATTTGTTATCTTAAACACAGGGAGACTAACACGCTAATAATAAGAAGGAGCCCAAAAATGTAATTTAGGATTGGTGCGGTAGTTCAATAATAGTTCTCTAGTGGAATGAATTATTATTGATAAAATTAAGTTGTGTGTGTTAGGATCGATGGTCGCGGCTAGAGAGGGGGGGTGTGAATAGCCGACCCCAAATTCTCTCGTTTCTTTCTACAAATCAAAGTTAGCGCAGCGGAAAATAAAACAAAGAAACAAAGACAAGAAGATCAAACCTCAACACGCAGCGATGTAACGAGGTTCGGAGATGAAACTCCTACTCCTCGGCGTGTCCGTAAGGTGGACGAAGCCTATCAATCCGTCGGTGGATGAGTCCCCGGAAAATCGGCTAATAAGAACTCCTTCTGGGTGGAGAAACCTCACCACAAACTCTTGCAACAGCAAGATCAGAGTACAAGTACAAGAAGCACAGCAAGATACAAATATAAAGATGAATGTAACAACTCTTGCTTGCCTTCTCGTCGTCGACTGAAATCTGTAGATGAAGCACCAACTTCACAGAATCACAGCAGCAGCTGAAACCAGTCGAAGAAGTCGAGGAAGCTCACGCGAAGCTTCGGAAGCGAGCTTAACAAAGCTCTAGAACAGCAGAAGCAATAACTTGCAGAAGCAAGAAGAAGATGAAGAGAGAGAGACCACTGTAGAAGCCCTCAGCCCTCTTTTATACCTGCATCCACCTGCGAAGAAGAAGCCAGAAGACAGCAGAAGACAGAAGACCGTTGTGAGCCAACGGATAGTTCTGGACCGATCAGGCTGAAGCCTGATCGGTCCTGGGGACCGATCAGGCCCCAGTCTGATCGGTCCCCGGACCGATCCCACCTCTCTGTAAGAGAGGTGGCTGCGTCTCTGATCGATCGTGGAGACCGATCAGACTCCCTGCTGATCGGTCTCCAGACCGATCAGATGACTTACAGAACCCTTCTGTTTGTTATCTGATCGGTCACCAGACCGATCAGATACTCAGGCGTATCGCTGGATCGGTCACCAGACCGATCCAGGTTTAGAGCTCCAGCCCTAAACCCTAAATGGTCCTGAGAACGAGCTACCGAGCCCTCTCTTGACCTAGTCCGGAGAACGAGCTACCGAGCCCTCTCCGACTTCGTCCGGTCCAGAGAACGAGCTACCGAGCCCTCTCTGACCACAGTCCGGAGAACAAGCTACCGAGCCCTCTCCGACTTTCCGTGCCAAGTCTCCAACTTGGTCTTCTCTGTGCTAAGTCTCCATACTTGGACTTTTCCCGTGCCAAGCTCCCTGCTTGGACTTTTCACCAGATGTCTGGTCAACCTTGACCCATCTGGATTTCCCTTGCCTGGCTTCACTCACCAGGACTTCCAAACTGCCTAGCTTCACTCACTAGGTCTTTCCCCTACCTGGCTTCACTCACCAGGTCTTTCCCAACTGCCTAGCTTCACTCACCAGGACTTTCACTTTCACCTAGCTTCACTCACTAGGATTTTCACCTGGCTTCACTCACCAGGATTTCCTGACTGCCTGGCTTCACTCACCAGGACTTTCCGAACTGCCTGGCTTCACTCACCAGGACTTTTCGAACTGCCTGGTTTCACTCACCAGGACTTTTCGAACTGCCTAACATCCCAGTTAGGATTTCCCAGTCAAGTTTCCGGTCAACCTTGACCTACTTGACTCTTCTTCATCTAACCTGATCAGACCCTGATCAGTATCTCTCCGCATGGACAACTGCACCTACATTGTCCATGTCTATATGTCTTTCTGTATTGTCAAACATCGAAACCATGACCAAGGTTTACGCTTGGTCAACTAGGTCAACCTTGACCTACTGGAAATTGCACCAACAATCTCCCCCTTTTTGATGTTTGACAATACCTTTAAGTTAGGCTAATCCAATAGCCTCAACTTTCTTCATGCCACTAGGTAATGAAACATAAGTTACAATCTTACATTCTCCTTCTAAGAAGGCAACCTCCATCTTAGATAATGAAGGCCTAACTTAAACCCTTCATTCTCCCCCTATTGGCACACATCAACAAACTCTCCCATTGAAGAGTAAGTTATCGTTGTTCACAACTTCATTTGTTGTGACCAACAAACTCTCCCACTAACTCCAATGTTCTTCCTTGAACATTCTCTATTCTCCTCAAACCTACACTCTCCCCCTTTTTGACACACATCAAAAAGAGTGAATCAAGGTCAAGAGTTTCTTTCTAATAAAAGTCCCATTCCTTTCATTGAAACTCTTAATTTCCCCCTTGATACTAAGGTCAACAATTAACTTAGTGATAATCCCATATCACTCAAGTCTTTAGGAGTAAAAACTCCCCCTAAAAGTCAACTCCCCCTTGACTAATAGGTAAAACTCCCCCTAAAGGTCAACTCCCCCTTGACCATTGCACCAACAATGTCTTGGAGAGTTTCAAACCTTTAGAAATCCAAACCACCAACTTCATTGCTGAAATTTCAGAAATTTCAGACAGCACAGTCGAAACTGGCACGCCCTGATCGGTCACCAGACCGATCAGGTCTTCCCTGGATCGGTCACAGTGACCGATCCACAACTGCCTGGACCGATCAGACTCCCTTCTGATCGGTCCACAACCTCTGATATCTGATTTCTGAATTTTTCTTCTCCCGAAATTCAGAAACCTCTAGAAAATCATAGAAAATTCGAAAAATTGTGAAATTTTGAGGATACATTCCTCATACCACATACTATCATGGAAAAATAGTTTTCTATGAAAATAACTTCCATTTTCAAAACTTGATACAAAGTTCAAAAGACTTTGAAATAGCTCAAAGTTAACTCATCTTTGTATCACTTTGCTCAATGATGAATGCTATCACTAGAAAAGCTTCATCAAGGTTTTTCAAATCAATTTTGAAATGATTTTAAACCTTTTAATTTAGGACCACAATCTTTGGGCTAAATGTACATGACTTGTACATAAGCTTTCCCTATGATCTCCAATTTCGAATTAGGCTCATCTAGGCACAAGAACTATGCACCTTGATCCTAACTCATCATCCTAATATCTCACACACATCTAAGGTGTATCAAAAACACATCCAAGTCAATTTTGATGTGAGATATGGGTTTAGGTTATCTTAGGTTAAGGTCTCATGCATTTTCTAAACATCAATTTGATCTCCCTATCAAATTATATTTTTAACCTTAAATCAATTTCATTGATTATAAATGCAAGAAATGATGACATGGCATAAAATGATATCATACATAATAACATGTGCCAATGTCATGATGTCATGGCATAAAGTATGAAACTTAAATAAAACATAACATATAAATAACCTAAGCATTATCATGCAATTTCAAATGATCATAGATTAAATATGATGTCATGACATGGCATATGGCAAACAATATATGGCAAATAACATGTAAAGGTATAGAAAATACCTAATTCTAGCCTTAGTTGCCATTTTTGATAATTTTGATCATTTTGCCATAAATTCTATATTCCTAAGTGTAATAGACCTAGCATCTTATACCAAAGATTTTTAGGTCACTATGTGCCAATTAGATTGACTCTAGAAAATTCCTCAAATGAGATTGGCACATCCTAATTATCTTAGGAATAATTTTCACTTCCATTTTCAAGGCTTGATTAGACCTTGAAAATTCCTAAAGTGCCACCTTTTGCCATGATTAGGTTAACTACCTATTCAAGTAAGGTTGGCACACCCTAACTCATCTAGCATGATGGAATCACGCTCCTAGGAACCCAATACCTATTTGAGCTCATTGGGTTCACTAAATATTCACTAGGGATGACTTCCCTAGCAACCCTCCTAATGACCCTCCTAGGCTTTGAAGCCTTGGTCATTTGGGACTCATCAAGATCAACTCTAGGGGTGACTCCCCTTGTGACCTTGGTGATGGTCTTCCTAGTCCTAGGTTTTGTTCCATAATCGAATGGAACATCATGGTAAGTGGGCTTGACCACTTGGGACTTAGGTTTGTGATCCAAACCTTTCTTGTCCTTGGACTTGGGTTTTTGACCCCTAGACCCTAGAGTCAAGTCCTCAAGAGCCTTTTCTAGAGAGTCAAGTCTTGACCTCAAGACTTGATTTTCTTTCTCTAATACCTCAAGCTTTAATTTATCATTTTTCTTTGAGGTATTCCTAGGCATGTGTCTAGTTGATTTGGGATTTCTACCTAGGTTCTCCCTAACCTTAGATATGTTAATCCTAGGATTGACATTTCTAGTGTTGTCCTTACCTAGGCTAACATGTTTAGCACCTAAGCACATATATTGGTTTCTAAAGTTAACATGCTTATCATTATTAACAATTGCAACAAAACTACTAGCATGTGTCTTATTGCAAGAGTGAGACTTAAATGTTACCTTAGGGTTTGCCTTCGCTCCCCCTATTGACGTGCTCGGTCTCTTGTCCTTGTGAGGTTGCCTCCCCCTCGGACATTGACTCCTATAGTGTCCCCTTCGCTTGCATTGGAAGCACACCACGTGCTCCTTGCCCTTGCGTGTTGGGACTCCGGCTTCCTTGACCTTTGGCGCCGGTGGAGTCTTTCTAACCCTCTTTGGACATTTACTCTTGTAATGTCCAAATTCCCTACACTCAAAGCACATTATGTGTAATTTGCTAGAAACTAAATGGCTTGAGTTACCTAGAGTTGAGGATGGATGAACGCTCTCTCCTTCATCCCTTCCGGAGGTAGAAGCTTCTTCTTCTTGCTCTGAACTTGAAGAAGAACTCTCCTCCTCTTCTTCTTTAGATGTTGAGTGGCCCTCAACTTCTAAATCCATTCCTCCATGAACTGAGCTACTTGGCTCACTTGACTCCTCTTCATGACTTGAAGTGGAGTTCTCCTCATGGAACTTTGCCAAGTTATTCCACAACTCCTTGGCATCGTTATATCCACCTATCCTACACAAAACATCATTAGGTAAAGAAAATTCAATGATTTTCGTTACCTCATCATTGATGGTTGATTGGTGGATTTGCTCCTTCGTCCACTTCTTCTTCTCCAAAAGTTCTCCTTCTTTATCCAATGGAGGAGTAAAACCTAATTGCACACACCTCCAATTTTCTAGGTTAGTCATAAGAAAGTACTTCATTCTTACCTTCCAAAACGCGAAGTCGTCGCGATCGTAGAAAGGCAGAATCGTGGCATCTTCTCCAAATAGATCCATTCTCTAGCTCGTGCTCCCCCGGGTGTTGATCCAACGAAGAGTGACCTCGCTCTGATAACACTTGTTAGGATCGATGGTCGCGGCTAGAGAGGGGGGGGGGGGTGTGAATAGCCGACCCCAAATTCTCTCGTTTCTTTCTACAAATCAAAGTTAGCGCAGCGGAAAATAAAACAAAGAAACAAAGACAAGAAGATCAAACCTCAACACGCAGCGATGTAACGAGGTTCGGAGATGAAACTCCTACTCCTCGGCGTGTCCGTAAGGTGGACGAAGCCTATCAATCCGTCGGTGGATGAGTCCCCGGAAAATCGGCTAATAAGAACTCCTTCTGGGTGGAGAAACCTCACCACAAACTCTTGCAACAGCAAGATCAGAGTACAAGTACAAGAAGCACAGAAAGATACAAATATAAAGATGAATGTAACAACTCTTGCTTGCCTTTTCGTCGTCGACTGAAATCTAAAGATGAAGCACCAACTTCACAGAATCACAGCAGCAGCTGAAACCAGTCGAAGAAGTCGAGGAAGCTCACGCGAAGCTTCGGAAGCGAGCTTAACAAAGCTCTAGAACAGCAGAAGCAATAACTTGCAGAAGCAAGAAGAAGATGAAGAGAGTGAGACCACTGTAGAAGCCCTCAGCCCTCTTTTATACCTGCATCCACCTGCGAAGAAGAAGCCAGAAGACAGCAGAAGACAGAAGACCGTTGTGAGCCAATGGATAGTTCTGGACTGATCAGGCTGAAGCCTGATCGGTCCTGGGGACCGATCAGGCCCTAGTCTGATCGGTCCCCGGACCGATCCCACCTCTCTGTAAGAGAGGTGGCTGCGTCTCTGATCGATCGTGGAGACCGATCAGACTCCCTGCTGATCGGTCTCCAGACCGATCAGATGACTTACAGAACCCTTCTGTTTGTTATCTGATCGGTCACCAGACCGATCAGATACTCAGGCGTATCGCTGGATCGGTCACCAGACCGATCCAGGTTTAGAGCTCCAGCCCTAAACCCTAAATGGTCCTGAGAACGAGCTACCGAGCCCTCTCTTGACCTAGTCCGGAGAACGAGCTACCGAGCCCTCTCCGACTTCGTCCGGTCCAGAGAACGAGCTACCGAGCCCTCTCTGACCACAGTCCGGAGAACGAGCTACCGAGCCCTCTCCGACTTTCCGTGCCAAGTCTCCAACTTGGTCTTCTCCGTGCCAAGTCTCCATACTTGGACTTTTCCCGTGCCAAGCTCCCTGCTTGGACTTTTCACCAGATGTCTGGTCAACCTTGACCCATCTGGATTTCCCTTGCCTGGCTAATTCACTCACCAGGACTTCCAAACTGCCTAGCTTCACTCACTAGGTCTTTCCCCTGTCTGGCTTCACTCACCAGGTCTTTCCCAACTGCCTAGCTTCACTCACCAGGACTTTCACTTTCACCTAGCTTCACTCACTAGGATTTTCACCTGGCTTCACTCACCAGGATTTCCTGACTGCCTGGCTTCACTCACCAGGACTTTCCGAAATGCCTGGCTTCACTCACCAGGACTTTTCGAACTGCCTGGTTTCACTCACCAGGACTTTCCGAACTGCCTAACATCCCAGTTAGGACTTCCTAGTCAAGTCTCCGGTCAACCTTGACCTACTTGACTCTTCTTCATCCAACCTGATCAGACCCTGATCAGTATCTCTCCGCTTGGACAACTGCACCTACATTGTCCATGTCTACATGTCTTTCTGTATTGTCAAACATCGAAACCATGACCAAGGTTTACGCTTGGTCAACTAGGTCAACCTTGACCTACTGGAAATTGCACCAACAGTGTGTTCGGGGCGAACACGGGATGCTTAATTTTATCGGGAGACCAAAACCAATTCCTCCTCTCGGTCCCTATCGTAGCCTCTTATTTATAGAGTTCTATACCCACCTATACCCACCTTCTATACCCACTAATAGGGGGTCGGCCAAGCTAGCTTGGGAATCAAGCTAGGGCCGGCCTAGGTATAAAATTGGGTGGTCGGCCCTAGCTTGAACCCAAGCTAGTGGGGGCCGACCAAATTAAATTAAAAAGGAATTTTAATTTTAATTTTTATTATGTGGAAGAAATAATTTATTCAAGAGAATTTAAATTAAAATATCTCTCTTATAAAAGATCTACAAAAGATTAAAGAAAGAGATTAGATCTTTTTCCTTATTTGTAGATTGGTGAGATATTTTATTTTCTCTCTAAAAATTATTCACATGTTGTAAAATTAAAATTATAGAAATTTCCTTTTATCAACCATGAAGAGATTTTTGAAGAGAAATTTTAATTTTAAAATTTCCGGAAACAAATTAGGAAGTTTTAATTGTTGATTGAAACTTGTCCAATTTGATTTCATTGATGTGGCCGTCCATAAGATTTCAATTTGGGAAATTTTATTTTTCTCAATTAAATCATATCAAGGAAATTGAGAAAATTTTATTGTAATTAAATTTCCTAATTTGCCTAGGCCAAGGAATATAAAAGAAGGGGTGAGGGTGCCTTCATGAGACACAACCTCTATTATTTTCTCTCCCTCTTTTCCTTGGTGTTGTGGCCGGCCATCATCCTCTCCCTCTCTTCCTCTTGTGGTGGCCGAATACTTCATCCCTCTTGGAGTTCTTGTGGTGGCCGGATACTACTTGGAGAAGAAGAAGAAGAAGGAGAGAAAGCTAGCATCTCTTGGAGCTTGGTTGGTGTTTTGATTTTCTTCCTTGGTGAAGCTTTCTTATTGTTGGCCAAACCTAGCTAGGAGGAGAAGAAGGTGGTTGGTGATTTCTCATCTCGGAAGATCGTTGCCCACACAACGTTCGAGGTTAGAAGAGGAATACGGTAGAAGATCAAGAGGTTTTTCTACAAGGTATAACTAGTAATTTTTCTTTCCGCATCATACTAGTTATTTATGGAAATAATACCAAATACAAGAGGCTTACGTTCTAGAATTTTGAATATGTTTTTCGATGTTGTGTTCTTTTATTTTTTCTTTTCCTTGTGATTTGATTGTTCTCTTCGGTTAACCTAAAGTTATTTTAGGAAATTAAATATTAGATTTCTATAAAAGGTTTTGTCTAGTCGGTGGTGGTTGCTCCCATATCCAAGAAGGCCATGTGCCTCGCCACGTCAGTACTGGGAACCGATTATGGAAATTAATATTTAATGAAATTAATAACTTAAGGTGATTTGGGTCGAACGTGTTAAGTTCCGCAGGAGATCCAAGTCAAAACCTAAAAGAACAAATAGATTAAGTTTTGGATCAAACGTGTTAAGTTCCGTAGGCGATCCAAAATTTAATTTAAAAGAACACATGGTAGCTAGGAAAAGGTTCAGACCTTTGTACAAAATTTTTGTACAGTGGAACCTCCAGTCTTTCCGAGTAGCAACCAACAAAATGTATGACTCTTATTGTAGAAAAGAAGGAAAAGAAAAAGAAGAAAGAAAAGAAGGTAGAATTCTCATCATCCGAATCTACGCAAGAATCATCGGATAGTGATGATGAAATGTCGGCAAGTGAAGTGACACATTATGTCAAGAAGATGATGGGAAGATCAAGGAAATTCACGAGAAAGAATGTGAAGAAAATGTTTCAACTTTCAAAAGGTAAAAGTAGTCAAAGTTCAAGTTTTAACACTAATGTCATTTGTTATGGATGTAACAAGAAAGGACACATCAAGCCAAATTGTCCGGAATTGAGGAAGAAAGAGGAAAAGGAGAAGAAGGAGAAAAAGAAGAAGGAAGCCATGGTGGCTCAAGCTACTTGGGATACACCAAACGTTGACTCATCGGATGAGGATGAATTATGTCATGTGACCCGACATATGATATTTATGACATTTGAAGATAACAAAGAAGAGTCAAGTCAAGAGAAAGGATCAAGTGAAGAGGATTCATCAAGTAATGAGGAGTCAAGTGATGAATCATCATCAAGTGACTATGAGGTAAAAGAATCTCCCAAAGTAGAATTTATTTACAAAACAATTGCTCATCTCAAAAATGCTTTTGCTAAGTCACAATCTAGAGTGAAGACCTTGAAGGGAAAACTTAGGACCATTAGAAATGATGCATGCATATCTAGTGAGTCAAAAATGCTCAAGGAAGAAAATGAAAAATTGAAGGATGATGTGATTGAATTAAAAGCATGTTTAGAGAAATTCACAAATGGATCCAAGTATCTAGATATGATTATTAGAGATCAAAGAGTCGTTTACAACAAAGTCAGAATAGGATATAGACATAAAGAAAAGGAAGTTGCATATATGTCTTTAATAAATGGTACTAGAAATGATGCACTTAGAAACAAAGTCAAGAAAAATCTTAAAGACAAGGTAAAACAAGCTTGGGTGCCTAAGAAATATTTGAATGACATTTCCGAATCAAGTGCATGAGTACCAAAGAGTTGTGTGTTTTATGTTGTTTAGGTAGAAGAGAAGAATGATGCAAGTATATGTGGATTGTGGATAGCGGTTGCTCAAGACACATGACCGATGACGTGAACAAATTCTCGATAATAAATTATATAAAGAAAAGAACGGTATCATTTGAGAATAGTGGGAAGCTCAAGATTATAGGTAAAGGTACAATTGATGTATCACCCATAATTATCATTCATAAAGTCTTATTGGTTAAAAATATGGGGTTTAATTTGTTTAGTGTTAGTCAATTATGTGATGTCGGATATAATGTAGAGTTTCACCCCGATAAGTGTTCAGTTAAGCACAAAAATCTTGAAAATATTGCGTTAAAAGGATTTAGAAAAGCAAATCTTTATTATGTTAATATTTCATATGCCTCTAACCCCTCTATTAAGTGTTTGATATCAAAAGAAGAGGAAGGACGACTATGGCATAGGAGACTTGAACATATCAATATGAGGAACATAGCCAAGGTAGCTAAGATGGAGCTAGTAAAGGGACTACCAAAGATCAAGTACATCAAGGACAAATTGTGTGATGCATGCCAAGAGGGTAAGCAATCAAGGTCATCACACAAAGGTAAAACCTTAATTAGCACTTCATTACCGTTAGAATTATTACATTTGGATCTTTTTGATTGTCATAGAACACCTTCCTTGGTAGATAACAAATATTGTTTGGTGATAGTAGATGATTACTCTAGATATATTTGGGTTTATTTCTTAAAACATAAGGGGAAAACTTTAGAAACAATTATAGGGTTTACTAAGAGGGTAGAAAACGAAAAGAACCTCAAAATTGATAGAATTAGGAGTGATCATGGTGGAGAGTTCGAGAATTTGAACTTTTCTAAATTTTGTCTAGAAAATGGTTATAAGCATGAATTCTCTTGTCTAAGAACACCTCAACAAAATGGTGTAGTGGAGAGGAAGAATCGAGCTTTACAAGAGGCGGCTAGAACCACGCTCAATGCATATTCCTTACCGAGCTATTTGTGGGCCGAAGCGGTTAATACCGCTTGTTACATTCAAAATCATGTCCTGATTCATAAGTTTTTAGGGAAAACACCTTTTGAACTATGGAATGACAAAATCCCTATAATTCACTATTTTAAAGTCTTTGGTTGTAAGGTTTATATTCTTAATACTAAGGATGACTTAGGAAAATTTGAGGTCAAGTCCAATGAGGGAATTCTAGTTGGATACTCATATACTAGTAGAGGATATAGAGTATACAGCAAAAGGACTCAAACGGTTGAGGAATCATCCAATGTTGAGTTTGATGAATCCACTAGTACTTACCTTAGGAAATCCCCTATTGATAAGGATATAAGTGAACAAAATCAAGACGTTACTCAAGAAATACAAAATCTACATTTAGGGGGTATTGATCAAGGGGGAGGAAAAGATGGCTCGGATGATGAAAGAAACAATATAGACAATGATCCTCCCAAAGATGATGATTCCATAACTTTGAGGACCATAAGGCATCATCAAAATCATTCTATAGATCAAATAGTTGGAGATGTGGCCTAAGGGGTAAGGACTAGATCCTACTTTAGAGATCATACTAGTCAAATTGCTCTAATATCACAATTTGAACCAAAATCAATTGATGAAGCTTTAGTTGATACGGATTGGATTCTAGCAATGCAAGAAGAGTTGAACCAATTTAAGAGAACTGACGTATGGAAATTAGTTCCAAGACCCAATGAAAGTATAATTGTTACAACAAAATGGGTGTTTAGGAACAAATTGGATGATCAAGGAAAAGTGACTAAAAATAAAGCTAGTTTAGTGGTTAGGGACTTTAATCAAGTTGAAGGACTTGACTATGATGAAACCTATGCTCCGGTTGCTCGATTAGAGTCCATTCGGATCCTATTAGGATATGCCGCTTATATGAGTTTTAAACTTTATCAAATGGATGTGAAATCAGTATTCCTAAATGGATTTATTAAGGAGGAAGTGTATATAGAACAACCACCCGGATTTGAAGTCATAGACTACCCAAATCATGTTTATAAACTTAAGAAAGTCTTATATAGGTTAAAACAAGTTCCCCGGGTTTGATATGAAAGACTCTCAACCTTCTTAATCTGCAAAGACTTTAGAAGAGGAACAATTGACCCAACCCTATTTTTAAAGTCTAAGGATGGAGATATTTTTGTTGCACAAGTTTATGTTGATGACATCATTTTTGGTTCAACAAATAATGAACTTCTTCAAGACTTCATTAAACATATGAAAAGTGAGTTTGAGATGAGTCTAGTTGGAGAGCTAAGTTTCTTCTTAGGATTGCAAGTCAAACAAACCAATGAAGAAACTCATGTCTATCAAACAAAATTTGCTAAGGAACTTATCAAGAAATTTGGTTTGGAAAATGCTAAGGTAGTATCTACTCCTATGGGAACTAATACCAAAATGGATAGTGATTAAGAAGGAAAATTAGTAGACCCAAAGCAATATAAAAGTATGATCGGTAGTTTGTTATACCTAACCGCTAGTAGACTGGACATACTATTTACGGTAGGTATGTGTGCAAGATATCAATCATGTGCAAAGGAATCTCACTTAGTGGCGGTAAAGAGAATTTTGAGATACATCAAGAGTACTCTTAATGTAGGTCTTTGGTACCCCCAGGACTCAGAATTTTGAGTTGATTGGGTATACCGATTCCAATTATGCGGGTTATAAATTAGATAGAAAGAGTACTAGCGATGGATGTCAATTTCTTGGACCTTCCCTTGTAAGTTGGAGTAGTAGAAAACAACCTTGTTTGGCCTTGTCCACAACCGAAGCCGAGTATGTGGCCATGGGTAGTTGTGTAGCTCAATTACTTTGGATGATGCATACTTTAGAAGATTATGAGCTTCACTATTCCAAATTTGGGTGCGGTTTTAACAAACTATAGAAGTGGTTTTCAACCGATCCTAAAGCTTTTGAATCGGTTACTTGACCGATCCAACAGCTTGCACTCCTAGAATCAATGGCATTGGTTATAGCAACCGGTGGTGAAAACAGAACAACCGTTGCTGATGTCTCTATAGAAGCGGTTATTAACCGCCTTAATAGGTTATAATACCAGCGGTCCTTAACCTATCCAAATGTGGTTTGATGCGGCTGCTAACCGCACTTGTTAACTACTACAAATGCGATTAATGACCATTCCTATTGGTATGTAGTAGAAGCGGTTATTAAACCGATTCTGAAGTTAAATAGTGTAGTGGTTGGTAACCGCTCCAAAAGTAATTCAACAGCAGTTTGTAACCACTCATGCGTACCATGGTTAGGAGCGGTTATTAAGCCGCTTCTAAATTTATTTACCTGGATCGGTTATTTACCGCTTCTAATAAGTGTATTAGCAACAGTTTAAAACTAGCCCTGTTTCAAATGATGGACCCCAATGAAGCTCCTATAATCATTCCATTTTTCAAATATTTATTTACAAAATCTTTTGAATTCCTAATTTTTAATAATCAATACAAAACATTCAACAAAAAAAAAAATTAAAATACCAATATATTAACCAACAAAACATTCATATTAAATCTTTCAATTCACAAAACTAATAAGAAATTCATTTATAAAAATTTGCATACCCAAAACACCACCATATCAGCAACAAGTATGAACTTCTTTTACAAAAATCTGCATACCCCAAAACACCACCATATCAGTAACAAGTACAAAATTCTTTTACAAAAATGTGCAACCCCAAAACAACATAACACAATAGCACTAACAAGTGGCAACATAATTTAAAGAAAGTTTTCTCTAAAACGTTTATAATTATTAGATGGATCTGTTAGTGGTGGAGGTGTAGGATCATTTCCTTTTGCATTTGGTGGAGCATCTATATTTCGTTGCATAATCTCTGCCATTATAGCCGCCATCTATTAAAAAAAAGATATTAGTTAAAACGATGCATGTATTTTTATATTTTTGAATTGTTCAATTGTTACTAATAAATATTAAATATTTTTATTACCTGTGCCGGTAACAATTCTGGGCCACGAGATCCCCCAACAGCTCCGGATATCATACTCTGCATAATATGTGCAAAATTTTGAAGTTGTTGGTCATGCATTTGCCTTATCATTTGCTCTGTTTCTATTCGCCTCTGTACTTCCCGTGCCTCCATTTCTTTTATTTTTTCTTGCATTTCCTTGAATTCAGCTGTCATTTTTGAATTAGAGTGATAACTTGGTGTATAGATTGTGCGCTTACACAGCTCAGGTAAAACTTGGCTAGGAAGTGGACCAGCACCTAAACATCGAACTCGGCCAGAATGTTCGGGTCCAAAAACATCACTACACAAAAAAATACTTAATATCGTATAATTGTAATAACTTTAACTACCATAAATAAATAAAAAAATGTTAAGAAATTATAACCGAAATGCGTCCTCATGCACTTTTGTAGGTTGAGTTCCCTCAGGCTTGTCTTGAAGTCGACGCCGCACAGCTTCATCTAGTAAAGCCTATCAAAAAAATATTTGATGAAATGCGAAGAATATTGAGAAATAAACATGAAAAATTAAAAGAAATTACTACCTCAACTCGGATCACTTCATCATCAACAGGAGCATCTCCTTTCTTTTTATTTCGACGACTTATTTTTATTATCTCAATGCGAGTAGGTTTTCTCCCCTTTTCCTGAAACTACTTATGAAAAAAATCATTTTTAGATAAGTGTCAAGTAACATTAACAAATATTGTGGATTTTTATCAGTGAATGAATATTCAAAGAGATGAATTATGAAAGGAATTGGAAGGATTTTAATGAGAAAACCTTCTAACTAAATATGCATAAAGACCACACATAGGAATACTACTTTATTTATGTTACTTTAAGGCACTTCACATCTCTATAATTGAAATAAATTTTGACTCTGACTAATTGCATCACATTAATAATATTGTACAGAAAAACACAAAACATATATCAAATCATATTCTTTATCAATTAAATAAGTAACTAATCACAAAAAAGGAAATTATAGTATTAGGTAGCAAAACAATCATAATCGATCACTATCATGACATATTAAATAAAATCATAGAACTTCAGTAGTTTAGGATTATCATGATCTACACAATAAATGGATTATGTGAATTTAGTTGTAATAACAAAACACAATTTGATACTTACAAATTTATGCTCCAAGGATGGAATATTTGTACCACCCAGCGCATGACTCCCTCTTTTTTTCTTCGCATTTTCTTGATTAATTTTTGAAATTTTCTAAAAAAAAAATTACATTTAATTTGACACTAGTCATATATAAAAAAACAATCAATATATTTACTACCTCATTAGTGTTCCAATAATGGCACAATGCTTCCCAAACTTCAGGAGTCAACTTTTGAGGAACTGGACTAATGGAAACAAGCTCATCCAATGGAATATTCGGATCATAAGACTTAGCTTTGATTTCAGTCCTCCATCGCCTCCATGCTGCCCCCATCATTTGCATAATAACATCTCGATGGCGATCGGGAATATCAAAACGTGCCTATAAATATTAATAAATAATATGAAGGCATTAAATTCAAATTTGGAATTAAACACTTAACAACTTATAGTCACTTTTCTCCATGCATCATTCAAGCGTTTTTTGGGCATCTTTCTCCAATCAAGAAAACTAAGGGGCAACAAGTTCCCATTTCTAGCGATAGTACCCACAAAATTGGCAAGAACTGGTTGTATATCCCCATAAGGCTGGCCTCTTTCATTAAATTGCACTACAAGTACATCATCAGGATCTAATGCATGCACATCCCTCATCACCGTCCTCCCACGTCTATTTTGTTGCCTTTGAGATGTAAGCATCTCCTCAGTAAACTCCTCATTTTGATCTAGTTCCAGTGCACCATTTTGTGTATCCAATTGTGAATTTGATGTTATATCATGTGATTCATGTTCATCTTGACGATCATTGTCTCTCAATTCTTGTCCTCTGATATTTTGAATAAACTTTTGCTTTCTTTTATTCACCATTGTTAGTAATAACCTGAAAATAATGCTAAAAAATTGCATGAAGTTATTGTTATAGATATAGAACAAAAG
Organism: Zingiber officinale; assembly: GCF_018446385.1. NCBI lineage: Eukaryota > Viridiplantae > Streptophyta > Magnoliopsida > Zingiberales > Zingiberaceae > Zingiber > Zingiber officinale. The sequence continues at coordinate 107,280,407 of NC_055993.1, read as the reverse complement.
CCAATAAAAATAGTCAATAAATAAGTAAAAGGACAATTAAAAGTATCATTAAGACAACAATGTTGGCAGATACAAACATTAAACAATAGATAAATCATCAATTTACATTAATATTCCATATCTCAATGTCATTCAATGGTGATTGATAAGGTATAGTTTGAAATGCAGGAGTAACTCACCAGTAAACAATTAAAAGTCATGTATACAACAAATTTCTAGCTATGTCTTAAATATAGAAAAATTAGTTAAACAAAAAACATATTTCGGTGATTTCTTACTTCATTATCATACAATAAAAATAACAATCAAATTTCCTACACCATAAACAATCAAAGTGTATAAAATTGCCCAAAAAATAAAACATAAAAAAATTCCTACACCATAACATAATGCACAAAAAAAATAGAAGAAAACTTATCATCTTCCTTCACATAGTACCAAAAACGTATCTTAAACCCAATTTTAAAATAACAAAAATTGAAATAGAATATAGTGTTTAGTTTGCATTGATTGATATTAACTAGATTACATCCCAAATAGACACTTGAAACAACATAATATGAATAAAAAATTTTCAGAAATGATATCTTAAATCCTAAAACATCAAAGCCCACATTACTTTTTCCATGTTTGATAACCAGCAGCGGCAATAAACATTGCAATACTTTAGACAAGTATAGTTTAATGAAACAAAAATATCTAATACAATATCAACTAGATTCAACAATAAAATTAGAGTAAATATCAAAAGTCAATCAAAATGTTCATCAACATTTTCATTGTTCACATTAGGTATATCATCTACTATCGAACCCCTCACATCAGTTCTAATTAAATCAACATCAACTCCATTTACATCACCTAATAGTGATTGCATATTAGAAAAGTTGTTAGGAGTAAACTGCATTGTATTAATATCATCTTCTTCACCCATGTTGTATGTGTCTCTTGGTGTGTGACGAATGAGACAATACCACTCATCTTCTTTGGGATCACGAACATAATAAACCATTTGAGCTTGTGAAGCCAAAATAAAAGGTTCATGTTCTTCACGTTCTCCTGTATGTATCAAACATGAAAAGTTCACCATTGTAAATCCTAATGGATCAACTTTCATTCCAGTAGTGATATTAACCCAATCACAGCGGAAAAGAAAAATTCTTCCAAGACCTCCATATTCAAGTGAGATAATATCAGTTAATCGTCCATAATAATTTGATTCATGATCATCATTATCATGTATTGACTGCACCATGACACCACTGTTTTGCACTTTTTTATTGCTTTCAGATTCCACTGTACGAAATGCAAAACCATTTATATTGAACCCATGGTAACTAAATGCTACAGGATTTGGGCCGCGAGAAAACACCCTTAGATCTAGGTCATCAATTCGATCATTTGTTCGATCAACCTGTAATGTATTAAAGTTGCAACTTGGTTAAGATATAAACATTTTAAAGGATAACATATCTAACATCTATCATCATACCATTTAATAATTATTTACAATGTGAAACATACCCGTCTGGCAAACCATTCTGCAAATTGCATTCTAACCATATCATCCAACTCATTATTATTTGGACGACGACTATACCGAAGTCTTCTCTTCAATTCAGTTTTTAGTTCTCTGCTTAGTGATAACATTAATAATTAGTAAATTTCATTGTTCAAGAAACAATAAAATAAAATTAAAATTCTAAAAAGAATACTTACTCACGATATGGTTGTAGTGCTGCACAATTAAAAAGGATATATCTATGAGCTTGATTCAGAGCTTTATTGTCCAATGTAACTACTTGGCGCCCTTTCGTAGGTCGTCCCATATGTGGAAACATTGGCAATGAAGGAAAATCAACACTTGGGGCCTCTTTATGTCGTGTTCCATGATTGCATAGTGAGTTCATACCCTCCAAATAACGAGAACAAAATATAACACATTCATCTGCTAAATATGCTTCTGCAATGTTAGCTTCCGGACGAGCTTTATTTCTGACAAAATTTTTAAGCTTCCCTAAATATCTTTCTATTGGATACATCCACCGATAGTGTACAGGCCCGGCTACTCTTGCCTCATATGCTAAATGTACCACTAAGTGCACCATAACTATAAAAAAAGATGGTGGAAAAATTCTTTCTAGCTGACACAATGCCAACACAACCCCTTCTTCGGCCCTTTGTAATTCATCTTCTCGTAAGGACTTTGCACACACTGTCTTAAAATATTCACACAAAATAATAAGTGGTGCAATTACCTTTCTAGACAACACACGACGAAGAGCAATTGGAAGAAATTGTTCCATTATGACATGACAATCATGACTTTTTAGACCCATGATCTTACAACGCCCAACATCTACACACTTTGAAATGTCAGATGACATACCATCAGGGACACGAATATCTTTCAAGATTGAACAAAATATTTTTTTTTTCAGTTTTGTTCATACAATAATAACATACGGCTGGCAAATATTCTATACCATCTTCTTGAGTCTGTGGCCATAATTGCTTCATAATGTCTAAAATTTTCAAGTCTCTACGTGCAGCTGCATTATCTTTGCTCTTGTTGGAATCATCCAAAAGTGTCCCAAGAATATTATCGCAAACATTTTTCTCAATGTGCATAGGATCCAGATTATGTCTGATCATATTAAATTCCCAGTACTGTAAACTAAAAAATATGCTTTTTTTTCTCCACATTTGTTCGATCGACCCTGTTTTTACTCGTGTAGATGGTTTTGATGCATTACTCTTACCATAAACCATATTTATGTTTTGGGTCATTTATAGAACTTCAGTTCCAGACAATGGCTTCAAATCTAATTCACGTCGCTCTGGCTTACCATAACTTGCCATTGTTCGAATTTCTGCTTCTGGGGGTAAGAACCGACGATGCCCTCTATATGACCATTTCTTGCCATGCTTTAAGTATAATGCATCTGTCTTATCAGCACATGTTGGGCATGCATTCTTGGCATATGTGTTCCATCCAGACAAACATCCTAAACCAGGAAAGTCACTAATGGTCCAGAGTAAAGCTGCCCGCATTTGAAACATTTCTTTCTTGCATGCATCATAAGTTGCAATCCCATTTTCCCACAAGTCTTTCAATTCAGTCAATAAGGGAGACAAGTAAACATCAATGCCATTTCCTGGTGCTTTTGGACCAGGAATTAAGGTGGATAGAATAATAGAATGAGATTTCATGGATTCCCAAGGCGGCAAATTGTACGGCATCAGAACAATAGGCCAAGTACTATGCGAAGTACTTTGATTTCTAAATGGATTAAACCCATCTGTAGCGAGCCCCAAACGTACATTTCTAGGATCAGATGCAAATTCATGATGTCGTTCATCAAATGCCTTCCATGCTGGTGAATCGACTGGATGTCTTAGATTCCCATCCTCAACTCGCCCCTTAAAATGCCATTGCATACTTTCAGACATCTTAGATGACATGAATAGTCGCTGCAATCTTGGTTTTAATGGAAAATACCAAAACACCTTGGCCAGAGTTTTCACTAAAAGATGCTTTTTTCCACCGGTACATGACCTTTTGGGTTGTTTCTGTAAGTTTTTCCATCTTGAAAGGTTACACACTTTGCAAGTCTGTTCCTTCTCATTTCCCCCCCCCAATAAATCATGCAATCATTTGGACATGCATGTATTTTTTCATAATGAAGTCATAATTTAGAAATCATTTTCTTTGCCTCATAAAAAGAATTAGGCACTTGTGCTTTAGGTGGTAGCACTCGTCGCAGAAAATCCAATAATGCTGTGAAGGATTTATCACTCCATTTCCCACTCACTTTTAACTGAAATAACTCAACAAGAAATGTCAATTTAGAAAACTCAGAGCATCCGGCATATAGCGGTTGTTTCCTTCATCTATTAATCGATAAAAATCTTCTACATTTGACTCCATTGGCATATGACTTGTCGATGCACCAGAGTAATTTTCATTACTTGTAAATAAACCTTCAGGCATCCCAAATGCTTCAACTAATGTTTCTTGTGCCATGGGTATATGGTTAGTCATCATAGGAATATGTTCCAACGAAGTCTGAAGCCCACTGTCCATGCTTTCGTGAGATGTTGTAACAGGTGGTTTTTCTCCATGATAATCCCAAATACGATAATCTCGTAGTATACCATTTATAATCAGATGTTCATGTATTGTTTCGCGATCATGATTCAATGAGTTTATACATTTGTAACAAGGACATGGTTGTGTGCCTCCAAGAGTTGTATCAGCAAATGAGAAACGTAAAAAGTGTAGTACTCCCACTCGGTACTCAAGACTATCACGGTGGCATTCCATCCATGCTTTCGACATTATGCAATCCTCTTCAAATATTTTTAAATTAAAAGAATTAAAAATTAACAAATAATTTCAACAACAACTCTAAACTATTACTCAAAAAACTATATATATCTACATTATAAATTTCATGTTCGATTACAAGAACAACTACCATAGATCTCATGTTAGTGTCTTCCATAGATCTCATGTTAGTGTCTTCGTTTCTTAAACCAAAACATGCAAGGTAACAAAATTTTCTTCCTATAAAACCATCTCTAAAATCAAATATTTGTTATAAATGGGAGAATTTATTTTCATTTTTTTTCAGATAAGATAATACAATTTCACCTACAATCACTAATAACTGAAAAGCATGAGATAAAAATAAAAATACAAAATTTGGTGCATGTATCTAGGTACAAAAGATCAATTCATGGTAACTAATAAAACAATAAATCTCATAATCTTTACTCTTCAAATCATCAAAATACATTAATTCAAGATTCAACTACGGTTGTTATTCTTGGTCAAGATATACAATAAATAGATAAACAAAAAATTTACTTGCTAGTCCTAATTAAAAGAAGCCATAATAAAATGTTCATAGATTATTTTCATTTCGTATAAGTATAAATTGGCAAGTGTTATTTGAGTTCGTAAAGATTAAATTTATTTTTACTTACATTAATTGACATTCTTATTTTAAATTTTAACTAGATAAGTACTCAATTTGATCTTTATCTAGTATCAACCGCAGAACATTAAGGCTGAATAGGTCATCTTATAATTTCACTATTGTTTCTATTACATTTATTTTGTCTAAGAAAAAAAAAACTCACGTGAAATTAGATACAACAAAGTAATATACTAATAGATAATATAAACGAAATGATCCCTGCGCTTACAATTTTCTTCGATGTAAAGAGGAAGAAGAAACACTGGATTCTTGGGGTCTCTCGGCGTCGCTGCTTCTTGTAGCGATTTCAACTCACAGCTGTGAAGAGAGGAGTTGCATATTAAAAAAAAATACAGATAAGTACGCTAAGCCTTAGCTTCCAGAACCCTAAACCTTAGGATTTCAACCTTGTTGTTTATTCAAATAAGTGCACAGAAGGCACAAACGCAAAAGGATATTCATCAAATTAAAAGGAACATTCAAAAACCAAAGAATGGAGCGAGTGATAATTGCAAGGAATGACTATACCTTGTTCGAACGAAGGATTAGCGGAGATTTAGAGCTTCTCGGTGTGAGTAGAGGAAGAAGAAGGGGTTTTCGACGGGAATAGAGGAGAGGAAAGGTTGCGTGAGATGGGTTTGCGTTGAGGAAGTTTGGGAAAAGAAACCTAAGGAGAATAAAAAAAAAAAAAAAAAAGAAATAAAATGATATAAAGAAAATTTTAAAAAAATATTAAGTACGGCTATATTAAAATAAAACAAACAGATTATAAACTCATTTTAATTATTGATTAACAATTAAATAATTAAGATTGGTCATGCGTTGATTAAAAGTTTAATTATATTATAATAATTATTAACTAAATTTTTTATTTTTTTCGACAAACAAAATTAAATATTACCATATAATTTTAACTATTACGGGTAAAAAATTACACAGGGTCAAATATATTTGGCTAGTAAAAAATTAATTATTACTAGACAAATCAAATTTTAGTTAGTAAACAAATTAAATATTACATACGATCTAATTTTGATAGGTAAAAAAATTACACATTACCGACCATATTAAACTTGCGTCAATAATAAATTAAAATTGCCTGCCAAATAAATTTTTATCGATAATTAAAATTATTGTCGATAATTAAAATTATTTATTAGCCAAAGTACAATTTAGCTGGTAAATCTTTTATTTACCAGTCAAATTCAATTTAGACGAAATATTTTCGCTAGTAAACACAACTTTTCCCATAGTCAAGATTGTATAGACAGGGATGCAATAAATATTTAAGGGTTTTTCTGACATAATTTTTGCCGCAGTTACATACTGCTACTAATTAAATGTTCTCGTTACAGCTGTAGGAGCGGTTATAGAAATCGATTCTAAAATATGCCTTTTGTCGTGGTCACAAACCGCTTCTAATATTGATATCATGTAGCGACCACATTTGGCAGCTGCAAATTATATAATTTAGAGTCGGTTATGTGAACCGCTGCAAATCAAGATATATGGCAACAGTTTCTATAAAACCGGTTCAAGCCATAAGAGCGGTCATTTGACCGGTTCTAAAAAACCGATGCTGAAACCTCCATTTTTTTGTAGTGAAAGTTAAGGTGTTGTGTGATAATGTTAGCACCATCAACTTAACCAAAAATCTAGTGCACCACTCTAAGACAAAGCACATTGACGTCAAACATCATTTCATTAGAGATCATGTGGTAAGAGGAGACTTTGTACTAAATTATGTTGATTCTAAGTCAAATCTTGCCGACATATTTACCAAACTACTACCCGAAACGGAATTTATCTCACTTAGGAGAGAACTTGGTATGTGTTTCGTAGAATAGTGAGTATAGCATTAGATGATCCCATATCACATTAAGAATTTATCTCATTACATCTCACATTAGACCTAAGAAGCTTTGCTTGTGTATTTCTTCAATTAGACATTATGTGAGATGATTAGGATGATGCTTTTGGTTCAACATGTTAGTCATGATACATTACTTTGAGCCAATATGACATCTAGTAACATTAATCCTACATTACTTTGGGCCAATCATAGGGAAAACAAGTGTACACTTCATGTGCACTTAGCCTACGATTATGATTGGAAATTTTAATTTGAAATACATATAAATCTTATTTTTGAAATCCTTGTTGAAGTTGGTCTTTGGATGGGAGTTATCATTGAATAATTAGATACAAACTTACCAAAATATTGAAATTTTCCACAACTTTCAATTTTGTGTAAATCTTCGCTAATAAGAGTCCATTTTTGTCAAATTTTATTTTTTTTCTTGATAATATGAGACATATATAGTGTCTACACAAAATTTCATGATTTTTAGAGTAGTGTACAATTATTTGTGCATTTCTAAAACTTGGATATGAAAGTGTTCAGAAATGCAGTAATATCATAATTCTCCATCGATCGGTCAATCGATTGGGAAGCTCGCATTTCACCATAGAGGGGAGTTGAATCGATCAATGAATCGATTCAGCGCGTTTCGATCGATCGATGGATCGATTGAGATGCATTTTCGATTTTCACATAGGCCATTTGAATCGATCAATGGATCGATTCAGCGTGATTGAATCGATCGATGGATCGATTAAGATGCGTTTCTGATTTTGCACAGAGGCTTTGTGAATCGATCGATCGATCGATTCACTTACTCTCAATCGATCGGTCGATCGATTGGGTATTTAAAATCCAACTTAAATAACTGTTGACCTAAGTCCACCCTCACTTTCTCTCGTTTTCCTTTCAACTCGATATGTGCCCTAGCCTGGGCGATTCTCCCGGCGAATCTCCCACCTGCATCGGTCGTCCTCTCCGACGGTCCTCTCCGACGAAGGGCGTTCTTCCGTCTCTCTCCCACTTCCGCTCCTCCTCTCTCGACGACCGGGGCCGCTCCTTCCTCATCTCTGCGTCGCACACACGATGAGGACACCGAACCCTAAGTAATTTCTTCCCTCTTTTCTCATTTTCTCTTTGGCTCTTGCTCCTATACTTGGATTGCTAATCTACATGTGTCTTGTGTGTTTTTGTGTGTTGCATTGCATTTCCCTCATGCATTGCATTGTATGTGATCCTACAGTAAGGACGGGGGACCCCCTTTGAGGGAAGTCAATGACACGTAGAGGTCAAAAGTCTAAGGGCAAGATGAGGTCAGGCCGATCGGGTAAGGGTTAGGTCAACCGGCCGAACGGGTCAAAATAGAATCAAAGACAACCCGGCGGAGAGTCGGGTTTTCGACGCTCATGGTGAACAAGGTCGCCGGGCCGAGCGGGTGGCCCGCTCGGCCGAGGCATAAGGCAGCAATGCCGTGAACAGTCTCAGCCGAGCACACGATCGGGAATCTCCCGAGCGTACCCGTACTTGCGTCCGGTCGGACGTGATGGGATTGCCGAGCAGCCGGATGCTCGGCGCGGGGAGAGAAGGGACAAAAGGACAAGGGGACATCGAGGAACATCTTCTGACAACAAGCATGTTCGAAGACCAAGCCATGCACAGAATCCTATGACGGAAGGTTCTACTGTCCCATCAGAGAAGTGTTCGGACTGTAGCGGTATGGTGTCAGACAAGCTCCTCTGGCAAGCCCATACTGAGGTATGGTGAGAGGACACGTGTATGCCTCGGTATGTGTGTATAAACCTCCTCACAGCTCTATATAAAGGTCCTCATACTTCGCCGGAGGTACACAGTCTTTCATCTTCGAAGTCACTTCCTTAGTTTCCTCTTGCCTGATTTGAGCGTCGGAGGGTCGTCGCCGGGAACCCCTTCCCGGTCTGACTTCCTTGCAGGTTCACCGGAGATTGGTGCAGCTGGTTGGAGATAGAGGAGAGCGTCACGTCCCCAGCGTCCGTCGACTCAGCGTTTGGACAGGATCAAATTACCACCGTCTGTGGGAACGCACCTGCATCCGAGCAGAAGAGATGGACGAAGCTGGACGACCGCACACTGTGATGCTCTCCCAAGAGGAGCTCGACGCTCTAATCGAGGCAAAAGCAGCTAAGCTCGTGGAGCAACAAAAACAGAAGGCGCAAGCCGAGCGAATGGAGCAACAAGCGACGTCAGCGTCAGGTGGCCGAGCGGAAGCACCGCCTGCCACGGTTCCATTTCATCGGGCCCTGTTCCATACGCCTCCTGAAGTTACAACAGTTAACCGTGATCGAGGATCTTCATCCGACGAGGCGCCCAGGCGAGACAACAGAAAAGGCAAGGCTCCCCGAACGGACGCCTCCCCCGAGCGAATCAACCGACAATTTTCAGAGGCCATCCTGCGGGACCCTCTGTCAAAGCATTATGTGCCACCGACGATCGGGGAATACAACGGAATCACCGTCCCAGACGACCATCTGGGTAAGTTCGACAACACAGCTACCCTACATCAATACACAGATGGAGTAAAGTGCCGGGTATTCCTTACCACCCTCTCGGGATCGGCGCAACGGTGGTTTCGGAGGCTGCCGGACGGATCCATTACAAGTTTCAAGGAGTTCCGCATGGCCTTCCTCCACCATTTTGCAAGCAGTCGGCGTTACCAGAAGACTAGTGTCAGTCTATTCGCCATCAAACAAGAGCCCAGGGAGTCGCTCCGAGCTTACATCCAGCGATTCAACCGGGTGGCCATGGATATTCCAACGGCCACCTCGGAAACAATGATGAATGCGTTCACGCAAGGCCTCGTGGACGGAGACTTCTTTCGTTCACTTATTCGAAAGCCGTCCCGGGACTATGATCATATGTTACATCGAGCGAATGAGTACATTAATGTGGAGGAAGCCCAGGCGGCCCGAAGGAAAGAAGCTCCAGCCGAGCGGCTAGCCCCTGCCGAGCGGAAGCCGCACACTGGCCACCAGCCGCCTAGAGGACCGCGAGCTGAAGCAGCCCGCCCTCAGCAACATGCAAGATCTCACGCCATCCAAGAGGTATCCGCCGAGCGGCCCAAACCAAAAAAGAAGGTATGGACCCCCCATGTTTTGCTCGTTCCACCGGACCGACACGCATAACACACGAGATTGCCGAAGCCTTCCCCTGATCGCCCACCCCGTGCCCCGGAGTGGCCACCAGCGATCACCATCATCCGACAGGCGACAGCGACACTGTGAAGCCGATCGACGACAGTCTCCCGAGCGGTATCATCCTCAGAGGCATGAGGACAATCCCCGGGTATCTAAGGAGCGGCCTAGGCCGTCCGCCTGGGAGGAAGAAAATAGGAGCAACATGTCCCGCGGCGAAATCAACATCATCGCTGGCGGCCCGACCGGAGGTGACTCCAACAGAGCAAGGAAGGCGAGTGTCAGGCAGCTCCAGATCCATGCGGTCGGCTGCAGCCAAGAACGGGCGAGCGGGCCCGAAATCAGTTTCGGGGCTAGAGACCTTGAGGGAGTCGAAGTGCCACATGACGGCGCCCTCATCATCAAAGCGGTAATAGCTAACTACACTATTCACCGTATTTTCATTGATACAGGCAGCTCGGTCAACATTATATTCAAAAAGGCTTTTGACCAACTGCAAATTGATCGAGCCGAGTTACTACCCATGACAACCCCCCTCTACGGGTTTACGGGCAATGAAGTTCTGCCGGTCAGACAGGTCCGACTGGCTATTTCGTTGGGAGAAGAGCCGCTCAGAAGGACGCGAACTGTCAGCTTTGTTGTGGTCGACTCTCCCTCAATATATAATGTTATCCTGGAGCGACCAGCGCTCAGTGAGTTCCGAGCGACCGTCTCCACCTTTTACCAGAAAATTAAGTTCCCGGTTGAAGACAAAGTTGGAGAAGTGCGAGGAGACCAGCTGGCGGCTCGGCGATTCTATGTCGAAATGGTCCGAGCCGAAGCTAATTCCGCGCGGAAGACGCCACGGATCGAGGTGAACGCCATAACCGAAAAATCGCCCTCTTTGGTTTATGAAGAAAAAGAGGAGGTGCAGATCCATCCGGCCCGATCGGAGGCCACCACATTCATTGCGGCCGATCTGGAGGCAAGCCAGAAAAAGGAGGTGATCAAATGCCTCCAGAGAAACTACGACGTCTTCGTATGGTCGACGCATGAGTTGCCGGGAATTTCACCAAGTATAGCACAACATGAGCTTCACGTCCGACCAGACGCTCGGCCGGTAAAGCAAAGGAAGAGGGACTTTAGCGCAGAACAGAACGCCATCATCCGAGCGGAGGTCGAGAATCTCCTGGAGGCCGGTCACATACGTGAAGTACAATTTTCGAGCTGGTTGGCGAACGTGGTACTAGTCTCTAAGTCGGGCAACAAGTGGAGGGTTTGCATTGATTTTCGGGATCTCAACAAAGCATGCCCAAAAGATTTTTACCCTCTGCCCCGGATTGATCAACTGGTGGACTCCACAGCCGGGTGCGAGCTAATATGCATACTAGACGCCTATCAGGGTTACCATCAGGTGCCACTCGCCCGAGAAGATCAAGAGAAGGTCAGCTTCGTCACAGCCGATGACACTTATTGCTACAATGTAATGTCGTTTGGCCTAAAGAACACAAGAGCAACCTACCAGCGCTTGATGAACAAAGTATTCAAGGAGCAGATCGGATGCAATTTAGAAGTGTACGTGAATGATATTCTTATTAAGTCCGTCCGAGCGGCTGATCTTTTTGTGGACATGGAGGAGACTTTCCAAACACTGAGGAAGTATGGAGTCAAGCTGAACCCTCAGAAGTGTTTATTCGGTGCAAAAGGCGGGCGTTTTTTGGGCTATATAGTGACCGAGCGGGGCATAGAGGTAAATCCCATCAAGGTAAAAGCTTTGCAAGATATGCCGCCCCCAAGAAATCTGAGGGAAGTACAGCGCCTGACCGGTCAGATAACCGCGTTGTCAAGATTCATCTCCAAGACTGCCGACCGGAGCCTCCCGTTTTTCAAAATCCTGCGCAAAGCTACTAAGTTTCATTGGGATGAGGAATGCGATCGGGCTTTTGAAGAACTGAAGACATATCTGAACTCTTTGCCCGTGCTAGCCAAGCCAGCTGTGGGTGAGCCTCTTTGTATTTATTTATCTTCAACCGAGCAGGCAGTAGGCTCGGCATTAGTGAGGACGAGCGGAGAAGAACAACCCGTGTACTTCTTGAGCCATATTTTAAAAGACGTTGAATCTCGCTACACTGGGCTCGAGAAGCTGGCTTTTGCTTTGGTCCTCGCCGCTCAGAGACTTCGTCCTTATTTCTTGGCACATACAATCATCGTCCGGACAAATAGCCCGTTGGGGAGAGTGCTGTTGAACCCAGAAGCATCCGAACGGCTCATCAAATGGACAACGGAGTTAAGCGAATTTGACATTCAGTATCAACCTCGTTCGGCGATAAAGGCGCAGTCCTTGGCAGATTTTGTCACCGAAGTGCAAAAGCCAGAGCCCGAAGCTATGTGGAAAATATTTGTGGATGGATTGTCCACTCGGCTCGGGAGCGGGATTGGCGTGCTGTTACTCTCTCCCCAAGAAGAAAGGATGCACCTATCCGTCCGGCTGGATTACAGAGCCACAAATAACGAAGCGGAATATGAGGCCCTTATAGCCGGCTTGCAGGCCGCCCGGCATGTTGGAGTCGGTCGGGTGACACTCCATTCAGACTCTCAGCTGGCCGCCCAGCAACTCACGGGCACTTTTGAGATTAACAATGCTCGGCTCAAGCTTTACGTTGAGGCCTTTGAAAAGCTCAAGACCCACTTCAAAGAAGTCATCATCCAGAAGATACCCCGAGCGGAGAACCAAGCGGCAGATGAGTTAGCCAAACTCGCAAGTTCAATATCACCGGTCGTCATCCAGCAGCCAATCGAACAAGTATCCTTGGTGGCGCACATCGACCGGATGGAGGGCCTCGCATTCCCGAGCGATTGGAGGATAGCCATCATGGAGTTTCTGCGCTCGGGTGCGACATCGTCCGACCGGGAGGAAGCCCATCTATTAAGAAGGAGAGTTGGCCGGTTCACACTCGTTGGAGACCAACTCTACAAGAAGGCTTTCTCCCGCCCACTTTTGAAATGTGTGAGCTCGGAAGACGCGACGTACATCCTCCAGGAAGTGCACCAAGGATCGTGCGGAGGACATTCGGGCGGACGATCGGTGGCTAGGAAGATCCTACTGGCTGGATACTTCTGGCCAACACTGCAAGAAGATGCCGCTCGGACCGTCGCGACATGCCTCTCCTGCCAGAAGTACCACAACTCCTCCCACCGACCGGCAGAGGAGATGAAAGCGTCTACGGTATCCTGTCCATTCGATCAGTGGGGGATGGATATCGTGGGTCCATTCCCTATGGCGACCAGTCAACGGAAGTTTCTACTAGTGGTGGTCGACTACTTTTCCAAATGGATGGAGGCCGAGCCGCTGGCGAAGATCACCGAGCAAATGGTCAAAAAGTTTATCTGGCAGCATATAATCTGTCGGTTCGACATTCCTCGCCGGCTCATATCTGATAACGGACGACAGTTTGTCGGGAAGCAGCTCGAAGAATGGTGCAAAAGTTATGGCATTGAACAACACTTCACTTCCGTGGCATATCCCCAAAGTAACGGCCAAGCGGAAGTAACCAACAGAGAAATACTCAGAATTCTTCGGGCTCGACTTGACCACATAGGAGGAAGTTGGGTGGACGAGCTGCCGGGCGTCTCATGGGCTATCCGCACCACCCCAAAGGAGGGAACGGGCGTCACGCCATTCCATTTAGTGTACGGAGGCGAAGCAGTTATCCCGATTGAAGTCGACGTCGAGTCCGTCCGGATCCAGAACTATGATGATGATGTTGGTTGCTACTCGGAAAACCTAGAGGTTCCACTGTACAAAAATTTTGTACAAAGGTCTGAACCTTTCCTAGCTACCATGTGTTCTTTTAAATTAAATTTTTGATCGCCTGCGGAACTTAACACGTTTGATCCAAAACTTAATCTATTTATTCTTTTAGGTTTTGACTTGGATCTCCTGCGGAACTTAACACGTTTGATCCAAATCACCTAAGTTATTAATTCCATTAAATATTAATTTCCAAAATTGGTTCCCAGTACTGACGTGGTGAGGCACATGGTCTTCTTGGATATGGGAGCAACCACCACTGACTAGACAAGACCTTTTAAGGAAAACTAATATTTAATTTCCTAAAATAACTTTAGGTCAACCGAAAAGAACAATCAAATCACAAGGAAAAGAAAAACAAAAGAACACTATATCGTAAACAAATTCGAAACACTAGAATCGTATGCCTCTTGTATTTAGTATTATTTCCAAAAATAACTAGTATGATGCGGAAGAAAAATTACTAGTTATACCTTTTAGAAAGACCTCTTGATCTTCTACCGTATTCCTCTTCTAACCTCAGACGTTGTGTGGGCAACGATCTTCCGAGATGAGAACCACCTAGGCACCTTCTTTCTTCTTCCTTTAAGTTTCGGCCAAGCACAAGAACTTCCAAAGGATGAAGAATTTTCCACCAACCAAGCTCCAAGGGATGCATGCTTTCTCTCCTTCTTCTCCTTCCTTGATCCGGCCACATCCTCCAAGCTCCAAGAGATGATAGACTTCGGCCACAACAAGAGGAGAGAAGAGAAAGAGAAGGGCCGGCCACCACACCAAGGAAAAGAGGGAGAAAATTAGAATAGAGTCATTAGCCTTGAAGCCTCCTCTACCCCCTCTTTTATAATCCTTGGTCTTGGCAAATAAGGAAAATTTAATAAAAACTCCCTTAATTCTTTTTCCATTGAAAAGGAAAATTTATTTAATTAAAAAATAATTTTTCTTTTCAATGTTCGACCACCACATAAATTCTCCAAGCAAATAAAATTTTAAACAAAAATTAAAACTTCCTTATTTGCTTCCGGAAATTTATAAAAAATTTGTCCAATAATTTTTCCCTTCATGATTGGTTTATAAAAAGGAAATTTAATAAATTAAAATCTTTCTTTTAAACATGTGGATAAAAAGAAAGTTATCTCTATAAATTAAAATCTCTTTTAATCTACAAATAAGGAAAGATATCAACTCTTTTCTTAATCTTTTGTAGAAACTTATAAAAGAGAATATTTAATTTTAAACTCTCTTTTAAATCATGAACATGGTTAAAAAAGGAAAGTTTTCTTAAAATTTAAAATCCTCCTTTAATCAACAAATAAGGAAAGATTTCAAATTTTAAACTCTCTTTTAAACATGTAGACGATTTACAAATAAGGAAAGTTTTTACCAAAAATTAAAACCATCCTTTTAAACTACAAATAAGGAAAGAGATTAATCTCTTCTCTTAATCTTTTGTAGAAAGCTATAAAAGGAAATTTTTAATTTTTAAACTTTCTTTTAAAATCATGATATCCACATAAGAAATAATTTTAATAAAAATCTTCTTTAATATTCTAGTGGCCGGCCACCTAAGCTTGGGACCCAAGCTTTGGCCGACCACCTACATGGCTCATCCACTTGGTCTTGGCCGGCCCTAGCTTGGGTTCCAAGCTAGCTTGGCCGGCCCTATTGGATGAGTAAGAAGGTGGGTATGCAGTGGGTATAAATCTCTATATACTAGAGGCTACGATAGGGACCGAGAGGAGGAATTGGTTTTGGTCTCCCGATAAAATTAAGCATCCCGTGCTCGCCCCGAACACACAACTTAATTTTATCAATAATAATTCATTCCACTAGAGAACTTTTATTGAACTACCGCACCAATCCCAAATTACATTTTGGGCTCCTTCTTATCATGAGTGTGTTAGTCTCCCTATGTTTAAGATAACAAATGTCCACTAATTAAGTAAGTTACTGACAACTCACTTAATTAATATCTAGCTCCAAGAGTAGTACCACTCAACTTCATCGTCATGTTGGAGGTCCACCTGCAGGGTTTAACATGACAATCCTTATGAACTCCTCTTGGGGGCATTCTCAACCTAGATTACTAGGACACAGTTTCCTTCTATAATCAACAACACACACTATAAGTGATATCATTTCCCAACTTATCGGGCTTATTGATTCATCGAACTAAATCTCACCCATTGATAAATTAAAGAAATAAATATCAAATATATGTGCTTGTTATTATATTAGGATTAAGAGCACACACTTCCATAATAACTGAGGTCTTTGTTCCTTTATAAAGTCAGTATAAAAGAAACGACCTCTAATGGTCCTACTCAATACACTCTTAGTGTACTAGTGTAATTATAAAGTTAAGATAAACTAACACCTAATTACACTACGACCTTCCAATGGTTTGTTCCTTTCCATCATGGTCGTGAGCTACTGTTTATAATTTATAAGGTACTGATAACATGATCTTCTGTGTGTGACACCACACACCATGTTATCTACAATATAAATTAATTGAACAACTATATTTATCACAAATGTAGACATTTGACCAATGTGATTCTTATTTCTAGATAAATGTTTTATACCAAAAGCTAGGCTTTTAGTATACATTTTAACAGATGACAACGTCGAGCGGAGGAATATGGAGTTGGACTTGATCGACGAAGAGCGAGCCTAGGCGTCCGTTCGGCTGATGGCGTACCGGCAGAGGATGAAGCAAAACTACAACTGGCGCGTGATCCCCAGAGCATTCCAGGTCGGCGACCTAGTGTGGAAGAAAGTAAAGCCGGTCGGGGACGTTGGCAAGTTGGAGGCTCCATGGGCAGGCCCCTTCAAAATCATCGAAAAGCTCCGCTCGGGTGCCTATTATCTGGAGGATGAAGACGGACGACAACTGGATCGACCATGGAGCGCGAACCACCTCCAGCCTTACCGGGCGGGGTGAAAGGTACGCCAATGTAATATATGTCGTATATTTTCCGTTCGGTTGTATATTTGAAATGCAGGAGTAAAAAATCCGAATATTAGCACAAGTATAGGGCATCATCTGCTGAACCGGAAGACCGTCGAGCTCTGACGTTAAAAATCGAGAGTTGCGCCGGCGACTATAAACCCTCCGGCCGGAAGACCGTCGAGCTCCGACGTTAAAAATCGAGAGTCGCGCCGGAGACTATAAACCCTCCGGACGGAAGACCGTCGAGCTCCGACGTTAAATATCGAGAGTCGCGCCGGCGACTATAAACCCTCCGGCCGGAAGACCGTCGAGCTTTGACGTTAAAAATCGAGAGTCACGCCGGCGACTATAAACCCTCCGGACGGAAGACCGTCGAGCTCCGACGTTAAATATCGAGAGTCGCGCCGGCGACTATAAACCCTCCGGCCGGAAGACCGTCGAGCTCCGACGTTAAAAATCTAGAGTCGCGCCGGCGACTATAAACCCTCCGGACGGAAGACCGTCGAGCTCCGACGTTAAAAATCGAGAGTTGCGCCGGCGACTATAAACCCTCTAGACGGAAGACCGTCGAGCTCCGACGTTAAATATTGAGAGTCGTGTCAGCGACTATAAACCCTCCGGCCGGAAGACCGTCGAGCTCCGACGTTAAATATCGAGAGTCGTGCCGGCGACTATAAACCCTCCGGCCGGAAGACCGTCGAGCTCCGACATTCAAAATCGAGAGTCACGCCGGCGTCTATAAACCTTCCGGACGGAAGAACGTCGAGCTCCAACGTTAAAAATCGAGAGTTACGCCGGCGACTATAAACCCTCCGGCCGGAAGACCGTCGAGCTCCGACGTTAAAAATCGAGAGTCGCGCCGGCGACTATAAACCCTCCGGACGGAAGACCGTCGAGCTCCGACGTTAAAAATCGAGAGTCGCGCCGGCGACTATAAACCCTCCGGACGGAAGACCGTCGAGCTCCGACGTTAAATATCGAGAGTCGTGCCGGCGGCTGTAAACCCTCCGGCCGGAATACCGTCGAGCTTCGACGTTAAAAATCGAGAGTCGCGCCGGCGACTATAAACCCTCCGGATGGAAGACCGTCGAGCTCCGACGTTAAATATCGATAGTCGCATCGACGACTATAAACCCTCCGGCCGGAAGATCGTCGAGCTCCGACGTTAAATATCGAGAGTCACGCCGACGACTATAAACCCTCCGGCCGGAAGACCGTCGAGCTCCGACGTTAGATATCGAGAGTCGAACCGGCGACTATAAACCCTCCGGACGGAAGACCGTCGAGCTCCGACGTTAAAATTGAGAGTCGCACCGACGACTATAAATCCTCCGGCCGGAAGAAGACAATAAAGAGGTCGACTTTTAAGTCGTTTGGCTGATCGGCCAAGTAACCAAAAAGTACTTCGTGAACATCTGGCGAAAATCCCGTTTGAGAAACAGGATATATTTAGCCGAGCGGAATAGCTACGCAAAATACTTCGTAAAAAACCCCTTTCGAACACAAGAAAGGTGGGATAAGAGGCGAATAACGAGGAGAAGTGAAGGAACATGAACAACGGTAGTTGGCGAGCCGAGCGGACAACACTCGTATTGATTAGCAAAAGAAAAAGCAAGTAAAAGGATTGCATTAGAGAAATTAAGGCCGAGCGGCCGAATTACAAAAAATGATAGTCTTTGGCCGAGCGGCCGAATTACACATATAGACTTCTATTCCAGATAATCGTAGAGGTCCTTCGGGATGGTGCCGAGGAGCGTCGCTTGATCTTGGGTCGGGATGAGAACGGAGTCGGGAAGATGACCCTTGGACTTCAAATAAGTTGTGGTGGCAGTCATAACAAGCTCGAAGGCAATGTACATCCGTTCGCAGACTTTCTCCAAAAATTCGGCCGAACGGATGTAATTCTGCCTCAAGGCGGCGACCCGGCCTGGCTCGGCCTCCTGGTATTTTTTAAGGGCCGCTCGGGAAGCATCGGCGGCTGCCTGGTGTTCTTGTAAAGAAGCCTCGAGCTTCGTCACCTCATCCGATGGGGCAGTCTACTCGTTGGCCAGTTGCTCCTTAACTTTTTGCTCAAGGCCCCGAGCCTTGACGTTCTTTTTCTCCAGATCGGAGATAGCAGTGTTTTTCAGAGTGGTGGCTAGGCTTATTTTTTGGTCGAGCGTCTTGACCTGTCGATTGAGCTCGGCCAAAGTGTGGGCCTGATCGGCCGTCTTTTTCTGCTCGGCTGCCAACAAATCTTGGGACTTCTTGAGCTCTTTCTGTAGCTCGGCGTAAGAAGGGCCTTGGGAGCCGGATGGACCGCTTGCAGCCTTCAGCCTTTTTAGCTCCTCGTCCACCATCGCCAGACGATTGGAGACAACGATCTCCTCTACCCATCTCTGCAATTAACAAAATCATTAATAGCCGATCGGAAAGAGTGCGTGAAGGACTTGAGGAAATACGCTTACCCCAGTGGCCTGTTGCATGTGGCTGTTGGCCAGACTGCGGAGTGGAATCATAGCGACGCGTGCCCGAGCGTCGGCCCACATTTCGGCTAGAGGCCCCTTCAGGGTGATCGTGTGCTCGGGCGCGGTCGGACGATCGAACTCGGGCAACAATTCTTCAGTGGGGAGGTGAAGCGAGACCCGGATGGTACGGTACCGACCGAGAGTCGTCTGAGCGGAGGCCAGGGAAGGATCGGAGGTCGGCGCAGAGAACTAGGACAAAATTGTCAAACGTTGGACTTGGCGGGGAGCGTGCGGAAGGGCGCTGACAGGAATGGCCTCAATAGGATCCGCAGACGCATCCAGCCGGGATGGGGTCTGATCGGACGAAATCGCCTCAACCGCCGGAGCTTTGCCGCGAGAATCGGAGGTGGTCCGTTCGATCGGCTGGACCGCAGAAGTGGCCGAGCAGAGTGGTGTCTCCATTCGGCGTCTCTTTTGTTGAAGAGGGCGCTCTTCCTCCTGAGCGGAACCTTCCTCTTGGACTGTTGGTCCCCCGCTGGGGGTGGCTCCTCTTGCTACATCCTGGGGAGAGGCCTGAGCGGTCGACTCCTGTTGAGTCCCGCTCTCCCCCTCATGTGAGCCGACCGGCTCAATGTCGAGTGCCTTCATCTCTTTGGCAGCTGCGGCCTCGAGCGTCGCCGCCTTCCTCTTCAAAATTTCGGTCATCACCGACTCCATGACAATGTTCACTGCAAAGGAAAAAGGAGAAAATCAATTAGCAATCAAGGTAAATGTACAAGTAAGATTCTTACCGAAGCCGCTCGGGAGGGGGGTCCTGATCGGACTCAGGCCGAATATGTACATCACCCCTTCAGGCAGGAACTTAGTGATGTCAAACTTCAGACCGGCTAGCATGTTGGCGGCGTGAAGATAGTCCGGTCGGGTCTTGAACCTTTTGAGCTCTGGTGAGATTGGCGGTCCGATTTGCCATTGGGTTCGGAAGGGGGCCCGCTCGGGCATACGAAGGTAGAAGTAGAATTCTTTCCAATGCTTATTGGAAGAAGACAGTTTATTAAAGAAAACTAAACCAGGCCGAGCCTGGAACATGTAAGTGCCCAGCTTGGACTATTTGGGGTAGTAGAAATAGTAGAAGACCTCCGGTCGGAGGGGAATGTTGTGGATTTTGAATAAGACGACAACGCCGCATAGAAGGCGGAAAGTGTTAGGAACTAGGCTTCTGAGCGGAATGCCGAAAAAATTACAAACTTCAGCGATGAAGGGATGAATTGGAAATCACAGACCGGCTGTGAACTGGTCGTGGAAAACACAAAAAGCTCCGCGCGGCGGTTTGTGTGGCCGAGCAGAGGGAGAGGGTAAGATAATTTCGAAGTCAGATGGGATGTCAAAATTATCCATCAGAATATCGGCGTCGCGTCGATCGAAGCGCGACTCCGTGGTAGTGTACCACGGGCCGAGGGCTTGGTCTTGAGGCTGAGAGGAACTAGCCATTGTCCGAACGGAAGAACAGGCAAAAGACAAAAGGCAAATGACGAACTAAAGAGGAAGACGAACAAAACAGCGACCAAAGGACCCCAAACTCGACGAAAAACACAAGGTTAATGGAAAGGAAAGGAAGGAGAACCTTACAAAGAGATGGAGGATCGAAAGTACGTTGCTGGAGATCGCTGGCAGATAGAAAATCAAGGTCGCCGGAGTGCTGGAAACTAGAGAAGAATTGCGGAGCACGCGAGAGCAAAGGTCTGGCGGTGGAAGAAGACGAAGGCTTTATAGGGTTAAGCCCGAGCGGCCTCAGCCATCGATTGCATGTCACGGAAACCGAAGCCCGCATCTAGCAGTCCATTTCAAACTAAGGCGGTCCCATCGAAGGTAACACCGCCGCCGTACGCTGACGGCATCAGGGGTGCCACGTGGCGTCGCAACATAGGTCACATTTAATGAGTGCCCTTATTGCGCACAGCGCACGTGCGCGACTTTAATGGAGGGGATTTGGCGAAAATTCTGAGAAGATCCGAGGAATAGTGTCGACTGATGCCATGGTTACCCCCACTGGGGCCGAGTGGAAGATGATTTCATAGATGTGTCACTCGGAGTTACCTACGGTCCAGTTAGTCGGACTAATCGCCTCCTTCGACTAGACTTGAAGGGGAGACAATTGATCCGGCAGTAAGGACGGGGGAGCCCCTTTGAGGGAAGTTAATGACACGTAGAGGTCAAAAGTCTAAGGGCAAGATGAGGTCATGCCGATCGGGTAAGGGTCGGGTCAACCGGCCGATCGGGTAAGGGTCGGGTCAACCGACAGAACGGGTCAGAACAGAATCAAAGACAACCCGGCAGAGAATCAGGTTTCCGACGCTCATGGTGAACAAGGTCGCCGGGCCGAGCGGGTGGCCCGCTCGACCGAGGCATAAGGCAGCAATGCCGTGAACAGTCTCAGCCGAGCACACAATCGGGAATCTCCCGAGCGTACCCGTACTTGCGTCCGGTCGGGCTTGATGGGATTGCCGAGCGGCCGGATGCTCGGCGCGAGGAGAGAAGGGATAAAAGGACAAGGGGACATCGAGGAACATCTTCTGACAACAAGCATGTTTGAAGACTAAGCCATGCACAGAATCCTATGACGGAAGGTTCTACTGTCCTATCAGAGAGGTGTTCAGACTGTAGCGGTATGGTGTCAGGCAAGCTCCTCTGGTAAGCACATACTGAGGTATGGTGAGAGGACACATGCATGCCTCGGTATGTGTGCATAAACCTCCTCACAGCTCTATATAAAGGTCCTCATACTTCGCCGGAGGTACACAGTCTTTCATCTTCGAAGCCACTTCCTTAGTTTCCTCTTGCCTGACTTGAGCGTCGGAGGGTCATCGCCAGGAACCCCTTCCCGGTCCGACTTCCTTGCAGGTTCGCCGGAGATTGGTGCAGCTGGTTGGAGATAGAGGAGAGCGCCACGTCCCCAGCGTCCGTCGACTCAGCGTTTGGATAGGATCAGTATGCATTGTCCTTCCATTTGCCTGTATTTTCTTCTCTGCATTCTCTGTTGTACTGTGATTTCTCTTGTCATTTCTTATTCCTTTTCATTGGTTATTCTTAGGAAGAGACAGAAGGTCCGCGAGTCGAGTGAGGGTTCATCTCGGCAGCCACGTCGCCCTCTCCCTCCCACTGATAAGTGATTTCATAATGCTGTTATGCAGCAGGCCTTTAGCAAACATACCTTCAAACTTATAACCCCTAGGTCTGTTGATCTTCAATTCTACAAGGACTCTTGCTTTGATATCTATTCCCTCTTCAAGCATTATAAACTTGAGTCAATTTTCTCTTGTGAGAGGAGTATAAATATAAGCCTTGTATCTGAATTCTATAACAACTTGCACACTTCTGATGGTGTCAACTATCGCACTCGCGTTGCGAAGCGAAGTTTGGACTTTCCCTATGCGATCCTTCAGTCCTTTCTAGGGTGTCTACCATCCGCAAAATGATTTTGTTTTCTATCACACTCTTCCTGATGAGTTGCCTCCACCCTTTGAGCATATCAGCATTGCATCTATGCATTAGACCCTTTTTGGTCGTCCTCGTCCGGACGGGCCAAATGCCCAGATCACTTCTTTCTCTTCTCTTGCATTATCGGCTGAGAACACCGCCCTGTTTAAAGTGGTCATTAACTGTTTCTTTCCCATTGTCTCATGTGCCTTAGCCACTCTTCAACCTTCTCACATGTTTGCATTATATGTCATACACCATTCCCTTGACATCAACATTGCTCTGAACATATTTCATTGCATCATTCATTTTACTCAACCGGTGCAGCAGACGATTCACATGCCTTTTGGTCATCTCATCACTGACTGGCTAGAGTTCATGGAGATAGATGTCTCTCGGGGGCGGCTGGAGACCATGACCGTTGCCTACTCTAAGATTTCTTCACGCTCGTTCACGAAGACGGGATTAGAGGTTGGTCCATCGGGCGTCTGATGGCGCGATGGGCGTGCTCTTGGTGAGGGACCCAAGGCTCGCCAAAGGGGGGCCGCACAGGCACTGGTTCCTGCGGCGGCTGATGTCGAGGAGGATATTGCGGAGCATGATTCTCCGACATTCGAGGAGTCTGTGGATACTCGTCTTGAGGAGCTACATATGGAGATGGCTGCTCTGACCACCAAGGTTGACACGATGTAGGCGACTCTGGATACTCTGGTGGGTTTGGTGAGCTCTTGGGCGACGAGTCGCCCGTCTCCATCTGTTCCTCCTGCTGTGGTTGTTCCTGAGGATGTTGTTGTGTCTGTTGATGCTCCTGCTCCTGCTCCTGCTCCTGCTACTACAGCTCTCCTTCTGATCCTATTGACGTTTCTGATCTTGTTCCTACTCCTCCGGGAGATGATACTTTTGAGTTCTATGTATCTTTATGACATGTGATCTTGTACGTTATATGGATGTTTGTTGTGAAGTCGTCTTGTGAACTTCACTTTATTTTGGGTGTATGAGATATTATTTTTCTAAATTATATTTTGGTTCTACAATCCGGTTAGTTATATTATGTTGATATATGTGTGATTTAGGACGAGTACCCCTCGGGTTTATTGTGTTTGTTTAGTGCACAAATTGAAGGGGAGTTTTTTTTTTATATTTGACAAAGGGGGAGATGTAAGTTGAAGTTTATGCTTAATTAGGAAGGAGATTTATGCTTAGTCATATATGATTTGCTATTATTGCTTATGATCAAGTAAGATGAATTTTATGCGTAGTTAATAATGATATTGTTATTTACTATTAGCTCATGCTTATTGCTATTTACTGTTTATCATCTTATTATTATGGTGTGTTGGAAATTAGCCTAAACTCAAATAGATTGTCAAAATCAAAAAATGGGGAGATTGTTGGTGCAATCATGCCCTGGATATTTTCAATGTGTTGACAACTATTTAAGTTTAGGTTAATACGTTTGGATCTAACGTGTGCTGCAAGTTTTGCAGGAAGAAGTCCAAGAAGGTCGAGTACCGGAGTCTTGGCAGGAAAATTCCTTACATGTCAGAAGACCGGGTGTAAGGCAAGAGAAGTCCAAGAAGGTCGAAGACCGGAGTCTTGGCAAGAAAGTCCAGGGATGCGTTCATCTGGCACGAGGTATTAGTTGGGAAATCAGCAAGCAATCGATTGGTAAATCGATTGAGGCGCATAACTATGGAACAGAATACTGCTGAATCGATCAGCTGATTGATTGGAGGAAACCAATCGATCGACCGATCGATTGATATCCTCTGCACGAGAGCACAGAGGGAACTTGGATCGATCAACCGATCGATTGGAGGAATCCAATCGATCGATCGATCGATTCACAAGGTTTCTGCATGAAGGAGCGATTTTGAATCGATCAGCCGATCGATTGGAGGTAACCAATCGATCGGCCGATCGATTGGAGGTAACCAATCGATCGGCCGATCAATTGGAGGTAACCAATCGATCGACCAATCGATTGAATCCACTTCTATACCTAAGAAATATGCGACTGAATCGATCTAGTGTTGGCTCAATCGATCGTAACGGCGCTCAACGACTATATTTGAATCGATTAGAGATGTGCTCAATCGATCGACGACAATGATCACATGAGAAACGACTACTTTTGATGACGAATAAAAAGGGGAGATGTACTGTAGCAAAATACACACATGAATACTTATTGTACTAAGAAAAAAGAGAGCTCTCCAAGTGATTTCAAAGCAAAAGGTTTTGAGTCTCTTCCTCCTAAGCCTAGATCTAATCTTGTAAGAGGAAGAGGCAACCTTATAAAGGTTTCTCCACCTTCGTTTGTTATAACGAGAAGGAGAAGTTTATATTGGAGCCTGATCATGTGGGTGTGTGCCTTGGATTAGTCATCTCAAGGAGGTGGAGACCAAGTAAACCAAGGAGTTAGCATTGTTTTCTTGTCTTTCTTGTCTTTCATTTCTCTCTATTTGCTTTCGCTAACAAGTTGTAGGTGGAAAATCGAAGAAAGGCTATTCACCCCCCCCCCCCCTCTAGCCATACGCAAAGGTTCAATACCTTAGCTTGCAACATTGAACAAACACCTACAGCAAGAAGTACTATTCTAAGTAAAAATATATATCCCATGACCTTCTTGATGAATAGTAGTGTCATCTCATGGAACAATATGAAACATGCTTGTGTAGTACTATTGACAATGGAAGTTGAGTATGTGGCTTCTTCAATGGTTATGCAAGAAGCTATTTGATTAAGAAGGTTCATGAACTATTTGAAGACTGCTGAGGACAGTGGTAGTCCTATTACAGTGTATTATGGCAATCAAGCTGCTAATGCTTTTTTTTCAAGGATCCCAAATATCACAGTAAAGATAAACATATAAAATTAAGCATAATTTTGTAAGGGATATTGTTGACATGAAAAAGATAGTTCTTGAGTAAATCCCTACACATGTTATGCTTACAGATTATGTTACTAAGTCATTAACTAAAAAGTCATTTCAAGGACATGTGGAGTTTTTGGAACTTTAAAAAATGTAACACAATGTAAAGATAATCAAATAGATGAAAATGATATGATCTATTCAATGTATATGTTGTTATATTTTAGATAAAAGTCTCAGTAAGCATGTTGACAGGTTGAGATTGATCCATACACATGGACAATCATCTCTATTTGTTAAATATAAATAAAGGTAAGATAATTACTTATGGAATAATTTATGTAATTGTGAATAGAGACATATCCATAAGTTGGGGTCGACTTGATAATTATGTCAAGATGAGATTATTTATGTATTAATAATGATCAGAGTAAATGAACCCACCATTTATTGAATCTACTAAGTCTAAAGGTCATATTGAAATTTATATGTTAAATTTATGATTAGACATTATGTATGTTTAGATCAAAATATGTACAATCTTAAATTTTGAGAAAAATGTGCACTCATGATTGGTAAAGAGAAAAGTATCGTAGCATGTGATTTATACCACATGTGTTATGACGACGATAAGGGTAGTAGGAGAATGAATATGTGCTTCTCTACTACATGATACCCTTGAGATTATAAGTGAATCTCAGTTTCCTCTATTACGTACAATCACTGCACACATTACCACTTGTATTCCTATATATTTGTCCAAGGAAATCAAAGAAAGGTGTGTGAACAAAACATCAAGAAGCGGAAAGGGATTTGGTTTGTAAACAGTGAAGGATTGTTTGTTCGTCCATAATTGCTCTTTAAGGTTAAGTACTTCTCTAATTTCTTCTCCTAGAGCATTGCAAATTTTTGTTTCATACACATTCTCTTACTGCAACCAAAACATCCGAATCAATTCAAATCATATCCTTCGAACCAAGCCCGGCTTAAGGCATAGGACATTGAGGTCTATGCCTAGGGTCCTAATTTTATTGGACCCTATTATGGTTAAAATTTCTTTTTATTGTTTTTTATAAAATGTTTAATTGTCAAGTCCTATTTTAAGTTGCATGAGTATAATGCGGATATAAAAATTAAGAAAAAAAAACTAGTTATATTATTGAATCCAAAATTGATCATATGAAATATAGAGTATAAGGTCTTTATATAGTTTAACTAAGAAACCCTAACTCTAAATATAAAAGGGGAAAAGACTAAATTACCCTAAAAACTATAAACAAATAAATATATATAATCTAATAGTGAACATACACCCTATTTACACTTTCACCTATCTCTTTAATTACTGTAATTTAATTATGCATTTGCCTTTTACCGATACATGTTATAATTAAATCACACTCATTTATAAGACCCTATTTATACTTTCACCTATCTCTTTAATTACTGCAATTTAATTATGCATTTGTCTTTTACCAATACATGTTATAATTAAATCACACTCATTTATAAGACCGATTACCTAATTCAATAAATGTCAGGTCCTTATTGTTGGTGCAGTGGGCCGACAAGAGGGGAGGAGTGAATTGCTTGAAATAGAAAAAGATACCCTCCTTGTTCTTTCAACTCTAAAAAATGCAACAGTAAAATAATAAAAACTAAAAGAGCAGAATTAAAGGAAAGACATGAAATTAACTTGGTTACAACCGAGGTGGTTATTAATCCAAGGCAGTTGCAAATCTCCACTAGAAATTGTTGGTTGCTACTCGGAAAACCCAATGGCTCCACTGTACAAAAATTTTGTACGTGATCTGAACCTTTCCTATCTACCATGTGTTCTTTTAAGTTAAACTTGTATCTCCTGCGGAACTTAACACGTTTGATTCCAAGTTTAACTTATATGTTCTTTTAGGTTTAGATTTGGATCTCCTGCGGAACTTAACACGTTTGATCCAAATCACCTAGGTTATAAATTCAATTAAATATTAGTTTCCAAAATTGGCTTCCAGTACTGCATGGCGAGGCACTTGGCCTTCTTGGATATGGGAGCAACCACCACCGACTAGACAAAGCCTTTTAAGGAAAGTTAATATTTAATTTCCTTATATAACTCTAGGTTAACCAAAAGGAACTATCAAATCACAAGGAAAAAAGAAAAAGAACACAACGTCGAAATTAAATTCGAAAAATAAGAATCGAATGCCTCTTGTATTTGGTATTTATACAAAGAAAAATTAACTAGTATGATGCGGAAATTAAATACTAGTTATACCTCTTCCTTGTATGCTAAAAACCTTGAGATCTTCTGCCGTATCCCTCACCTCCTCTTGGACGTCGTGTGGGTGACGATCCTCCAAGACGAACACCACCCGGAAAGCTTCTCCTCCTTCTCTAGAATTCGGCCACCACCACCACAAAGGAGCAAAAGAGAGCAAAGGGAAAAGAGGGAGAGGGGCCGGCCACTTGATGATCTCCAACAACACAATATCAATTGTTATATTTTCAAGGCCTCCCCTTCCCCCCTTTTTATATTAGTTTCCCAACAGAAAATTATGGAAAGAGTTTTATAAAAAAATTAGAATCATTCCTATTTCCTTTTAATTTTTTCTTTTTCTTTCCTTTTAATTAATCAATCTTATATTGATTTATTAATTAAACAACTATTTGTTGATGTTTAATTATTTGACCGGCCTCTTGCTTGGGCACCAAGGAAGGTGGCCAGCCACTTATTAAAAGGGAAAGAAAGAAAAAAAAATTTTATAAAATTTTAAAAGAAGAAAACTTCTAATAAAATTTTACAAACTCTTTTTTTTTTCTAATGTGGATATTAAAACCAAGTTTTAAAATTTAAAACATCTCTAATAATATTTCTTTTTAAAAGAAAGCTTTATAAATTTTACAACTCTCTTTTAAAACCTTGTGGCCTAATTTAAATTAGGAAAATTTTATAAATTTTTAAAATCTCTTTTTTTACAAATTGTAAATATCTGAGGAAATTTAAAAATTCAAAAACAACATTCCTAATTTAAATATTGCGGCCGGCCCCTTTGCCCAAGGCAAGGGCCGACCACTTCTAGAGAATATGTGGTCGGCCATTACTTGGTCACCAAGCAATGAACCGGCCCCTTCTTGAACACCAAGATAGGCTTTTCTTTGGATGGACTTGAGGATTTATTGAGGCTACAACAGGGACCTAGAGGAGAAATTGGTTTTGGCCTTCCGATGAACTCGAGTATCCCGTGCTCGCCCCGAACACACAACTCAAGTTCATCGATAATAACTCATTCCACTAGAGAGTTATTACCGCACTACCGCACCAATCCTAAATTACATTATGGGCTCCTTCTTATCATGAGTGTGTTAGTCTCTCTGTGTTTAAGATTACGAATGTCCACTAATTAAGTGAGTTACTGACAACTCATTTAATTAATATCTAGTTCCAAGAGTAGTACCACTCAACTTTATTGTCATGTTGGACTAGGTCCACCTGCAGGGTTTAACATGGCAATCCTTATGAGCTCATCTTGGGGACATTCTCAACCTAGATAACTAGGACACAGATTCCTTCTATAATCAACAACACACACTATAAGTAATATCATTTCCCAACTTACCGGGCATATTGATTTATCGAGCTAAACCTCACCCTTTGATAAGTCAAAGAAATAAATATTAAATATACATGCTTGTTATTATATTAGGATTAAGAGCACACACTTCCATAATAACTAAGGTCTAGTTCTTTTACTAAGTCGGTACAAAAAGAACTTACCTAAATGATCCTACTCAATACACTTAAAGTGTATCAGTGTAATTTATTAGTCAAGATAAACTAATACTTAATTACACTACGTCTATTATGATGGTTTGTTCCTTTCCATCTTAGTCGTGAGCAACTGTTTATAATTTATAGAGAACCGACAACATGATCTTCTAAGTGTGACTCCACACTCCATGTTATCTACTATATAAATTAATTGAACAATTACATTTAACAAATAAATGTAAACATTTGACCAATGTGATTCTTTATTTCAAAATAAATGTGTACAAAAGCTAAACTTTTAAGTATACACTCCAACAATCTCCCACTTATACTAAAAGTCTAAGCTGCCATATCTGTTATCATACATCTGATTCTCATCCCCTCCACATGCCGATCAAAAGCTTTCGCCGGAAGGGCCTTAGTGAAAGGATCTACCAGGTTATCTGCTGATGCTATCTTGGCGACGACAACTTCTCCTCGCTTGACGTCATGTATCAGGTGGTACTTGCGCTCTATATGTTTACTTGCCTTATGGGCTCGTGGTTCCTTCGAGTTTGCAACTGCTCCACTATTATCACAATAAATTGTGACGATCTTGGGCAAATCAGGAATCACATCTAAGTCCATTAGAAAGTTCCTGAGCCATACAGCTTCTTTGGCTGCCTCAGAGGCTGCCACATACTCAGCTTCCATGGTTGAGTCTGAGACACATACTCCACCTCCTAAAGTAAACACATAGCCTGATGTAGACTTACTGTTGTCCTTATCTGATTGGAAGTCCGAATCTATGTAACCCATAGGGAGTAAATCGTCTGCTTTGTAAACTAGCATATAATCTCTAGTCCTTCTCAGGTACTTTAATATATGCTTTACTGCAGTCCAATGTCCTTGTCCAGGGTTACTTTGATATCTGCTAACCATGCCCACGGCAAAACAGATATCAGGTCTCGTACACAACATTGCATACATAAGGCTTCCTACAGCCGAAGCATAAGGAACTGCCTTCATGTCCTCAATCTCCTTTGATGTTTTTGGAGACATCTCTTTAGATAAGGCTACTCCATGCCTAAAAGGTAAGAAACCTTTCTTGGAGTTTTGCATGCTAAAACGAGCAAGGATTGTATCTATATATAAAGCTTGGGATATGCACAGCATTCTTTTCTTGCGATCCCTTATAACTTTGATCCCAAGGATGTGTGCACATTCTCCTAAGTCCTTCATATCAAATTGTTTGGACAACCATACCCTTACGTCCGATAATACCTTGACATTGTTGCCAATTAACAAAATATCATCTACGTATAGTACAAGAAATACCACCATGTTTTCGTTACACTTCTTGTATACACAAGACTCATCCGGACACTGAATAAATTCATATGACTGGATTACTTCATTAAACCGGATGTTCCAAGATCTTGAAGCTTGCTTCAGTCTATAAATGGATCGATTAAGCTTGCACACTAGATGCTCTTTGCCCTTTTCAATGAACCCTTCTGGTTGCTTCATATGGATGTTTTCTTCAAGACTTCCATTAAGGAAAGTTGTCTTGACATCCATTTGCCAAATCTCATAATCCATATGAGCGGCAATGGATAAGAGTATCCGGATAGACTTAAGCATAGCTACCGGCGAAAAGGTCTCCTCATAATTGATTCCCTCTTTCTGAGTGTACCCCTTCGCAACAAGCCTTGCTTTGAAGGTTTCTACCTTCCCATCTGTCCCTCTTTTCCTTTTATAGATCCACTTGCATCCAATGGCTTTTACACCATCAGGTGGTTCTACAAGCTCCCAGACCTTATTAGAATACATAGATTCTATTTCGGAATTCATTGCCTTTTGCCAAGATACTGCATCTATATCTTGGAGTGTTTCATCATATGTCCGGGGATCTGGTTCATGTTTGCCTGGGATCAAGTCCGAAGACTCACCCAAAAACATGAATCTCTCGGGCTGCCTTACAACCCTCCCACTACGACGAGGCACCGTCTGTGGTTGTGTATTATGTGTGACACGTGTTGCAGTCTCTTGTGGTACTTCATCTTGTACTGTTGGTACTGAAGTAGACGTGTCCTCTCTAAGTTCTTCTAGAATAATTTTACTACTGGGCTTGTGATTCATTATATAGTCTTCTTCTAAAAATTGGGCATTGGTGCTAACAATGACCTTCTGGTCTTTAGGACTATAAAATAAATCGCCTTTCGTTCCTCTAGGATACCCCACAAACATACGAACTTCTGTACGAGATTCTAACTTATCAGCATCTTGTTTCAGCACATGTGCTGGACTACCCCAAATCCGAATATGTCTTAGACTGGGCTTCCGCCCATTCCATAATTCCGTGGGAGTAGAAGATACTGATTTAGAAGGTACTAAATTCAGAATGTGCGATGCTGTTTCCAGAGCGTATCCCCAAAACGAATTTGGTAATTCTGAATAACTCATCATCGATCTAACCATGTCCATAAGAGTCCTATTCCTTCGTTCTGCCACACCATTCTGTTGGGGTGTACCAGGTGTGGACAATTGGGATTGAATCCCGACCTCTGATAAGTAATTCTTAAACTCTCCTAAGAGGTATTTGCCACCACGATCAGACCGTAGTGTCTTGATACTTTTACCTAGACGTTTCTCCACATCAGCCTTGTACTCTTTGAACTTATCAAAGCACTCAGACTTGCGGCGCATTAGGTAAATGTATCCATATCTTGAATAATCGTCTATAAAAGAGATAAAATATTCAAAGCCACCTCTAGCCTGGATAGACATAGGACCACACAAATCAGAATGAATCAATTCTAACGCTTCTTTGGCTCTATACCCCTTGGCCTTAAAAGGTCTCTTGGTCATCTTACCTTCTAAGCAGGATTCACACGTTGGAAAGTTTTTCAACTCTAATGGACCCAAGAGTCCATCGGCTACAAGCCTTTGAATCCTACTTAAGTTAATATGTCCAAGTCTTAGATGCCAAAGATGTGTTTGGTTCATTTCCGAAGGTTCTTTTCTCTTATTAGAGTTAGAAGATGTGTTATTAATTTCCATATTTTACTTTGTGGGAGAAATTAGATTTAAAGTATATAAATTGTCAACCAATGCACCAGAACAGATAATCACTTTATTTCTCTTTATAACCACATTGTTACTAAAGGAAACTGAATATCCATCCAAATACAGTTTAGAAAGTGAAATTAAATTCTTTCTAAAACTGGGTACATAAAGACAATTCCTTAAAACCAATTTCCTATTCCTATCAAATGATAAGTAGACGTCTCCCACTGCAACAGTCGCCACCTTAGTAGCATTACCCATGTAGACAGTTATCTCTCTATCAAATAGTCGTCGGGTTTCCTAGAACCCCTGCAAAGAATTGCAGACATGATCAGTGACTCCCGTATCTACACACCAGGTGCTGGTAGATAACACCGCTAAACATGTTTCAACTACTAGAGTATGAGATATACCTTTATTGTTTTATTTCCTACGAGGACAGTCCGCCTTCCAATGTCCAGTCTGCTTGCAAATAAAGCACTTGCCCTTCGGCTTCTTTATTCCAGCTTTTTGTCCTGCACCTTGAGGTTTATTCACCTTCTTTGCTGAGCCATTTTGTTTCTTCTTCTCCTTGCCTTTCGGCTTAGAAGTAGAACTATTTTCAGTATAGTGAATTTGAGAATGTTGACGAAACAACCCTTCGACTGCCTGAAGTTCTGTCAGAAGTTCCGCCAATGAATACATCCTTTTATTCAATTATAGTTCAGGCGAAAATGCTCAAAACTTCTGGGCAGCATTTCGAGGATGATATCGACCTGGGTTTCCCCATCAATTTCCCCTCCAAGAACTTGTATTTCGTTTAAGTAAGCCATCATCTTGAGAATATGATCCCTTACGGGAGTCCCCTCATATGGTGGTATCAGTTTTCTCATTGCCTCTTGCGTAGCAACCGATTCGATGTCCGAAGAGTTCCTTGAGATTGTTCATTATATCATATGCTGTGGTAAATCTTGATGTTGCAATACATTTGACATCGAAGCCAAGATGTAACACGCGCCATCTCATCAACTTTAACCCATTTACTATGATGCTAAATCTCCTCGGGTAGAATCATTGCTAGGTGTTTTGGGCATTCCTCTGACAGTACAAACAGCCCTCAGCAGTTAAAACAATGTCCGGTTTCTTTTCCAATCTATATAGTTGGGACCGAATCTGTTTTCTTTTAGAATAATGGCCAGTGGGTTGAAAGTCATCCTAAGAATCACAAAATAAATTTTGGTCAGAACTCTAAATTTAGAATAATATTGATTCCTCAAACAATACTATTTTAAATTAACCAACACCTTAAAACACCGTGAATTTTGTATGCCACGATAGTGTGGACGTATACAAATTGAACATTTGTAAAAGGAGGGTATATCCCATTAATTTTATTATCTTGTCAACCTAACTTTTTGACAAATAAAATTAATAGTTGGTTTCCTTCGGTCACACAAATAATAGCAGTGACTCCGATGGGGAGGATACTATTAGACGTGCCTAAGTGTATACCATTACTTGACACTAAGTCCATTAATAAGATTGTGCCCCTTCCGATGGGGAAGATTACACACTCTTAATTAATTTTCTATAGTCATCCGAAATGGAAGTTTGGTCTACTGATCCGCAAACAAACTCATCCGATATGGAGGAAGGCACTCAGAGCCAACGCGCAAGTTTGTTTGCATCACTTACAAACCAGTAATGGAGACCGTGTAATTCACTAAAACAAATCCCTCTCCCACTTAGTTATTTAAAGTGAGGAATTTTGATGATGCTAGCCTACTAAATATGTACACTAACATTCACACACAGCACAATATAAAAGCAATAAATAGAAAAACTAATTTTGAACTATTATGGCTTTTATCTATTGTTGTCCTCCGTGTGTCGTCATCCCTAGCTGCTGCCATCTTTGGCCACCGCCACCAGGTCTAGTTGTCGCATCCATCTTGCTCCTTGTTCCGCTGCGTCACTCTGATCCTCAAAAGGTTCCACGCCTTGCAAGATTCGATCCGCGACATAAATAGAATTTTACATTTTTCGATCCTATATTCCTCGAAGGAATGTACATGTAAACTAGATCGAACATAAAATAAAATTTATATCCATCGATCCTATATTCCATAAAAGGAATGTACATGTATCTAGATTAAAAAATAAAATCCTAATAAAACTAAATACAGCTCCTGCTGTATTTTATAATACAATCATGCACACATAATAAATGCCCTTGACATGTCCAAGGGTCCAATCACACACATAATAACTATAAGCCATAATAGTTGGATCATGCATCCACAAAGTTAGCACATCCTACTATTAACCTGCCTAAATTATGTATGACATGTGCATAATTAAACTAATACCAAATACACAGAGGTAAAACCCTAGCTCTGATACCAATTGTTGGTTGCTACTCGGAAAACCCAATGGCTCCACTGTACAAAAATTTTGTACGTGATCTGAACCTTTCCTAGCTACCATGTGTTCTTTTAAGTTAAACTTGTATCTCCTGCGGAACTTAACATGTTTGATTCCAAGTTTAACGTATATGTTCTTTTAGGTTTAGATTTGGATCTCCTGCGGAACTTAACACGTTTGATCCAAATCACCTAGGTTATAAATTTAATTAAATATTAGTTTCCAAAATTGGCTTCCAGTACTGCATGGCGAGGCACTTGGCCTTCTTGGATATGGGAGCAACCACCACCGACTAGACAAAGCCTTTTAAGGAAAGTTAATATTTAATTTCCTTATATAACTCTAGGTTAACCAAAAGGAACAATCAAATCACAAGGAAAAAAGAAAAAGAACACAACATCGAAATTAAATTCGAAAAATAAGAATCGAATGCCTCTTGTATTTGGTATTTATACAAAGAAAAATTAACTAGTATGATGCGGAAATTAAATACTAGTTATACCTCTTCCTTTTATGCTAAAAACCTCGAGATCTTCTGCCGTATCCCTCGTCTCCTCTTGGACGTCGTGTGGGTGACGATCCTCCAAGACGAACACCACCCGGAAAGCTTCTCCTCCTTCTCTAGAATTCGGCCACCACCACCACAAAGGAGCAAAAGAGAGCAAAGGGAAAAGAGGGAGAGGGGCCGGCCACTTGATGATCTCCAACAACACAATATCAATTGTTATATTTTCAAGGCCTCCCCTTCCCCCCTTTTTATATTAGTTTCGCAACGGAAAATTATGGAAAGAGTTTTATAAAAAATTAGACTCATTTCTATTTCCTTTTAATTTTTTCTTTTTCTTTCCTTTTAATTAATCAATCCTAGATTGATTTATTAATTAAACAACTATTTGTTGATATTTAATTATTTGACCGGCCCCTTGCTTGGGCACCAAGCAAGGTGGCCCGCCACTTATTAAAAGGGAAAGAAAGAAAGAAAAAATTTTATAAAATTTTAAAAGAAGAAAACTTCTAATAAAATTTTACAAACTCTTTTTCTTTCTAATGTGGATATTAAAAGGAAAGTTTTAAAATTGAAAACCAAGTTTTAAAATTTAAAACATCTCTAATAATATTTCTTTTTAAAAGAAAGTTTTATAAATTTTACAACTCTCTTTTAAAACCTTGTGGCCTAATTTAAATTAGGAAAATTTTATAAATTTTTAAAATCTCTTTTTTCACAAATTGTAAATATCTGAGGAAATTTAAAAATTCAAAAACAACATTCCTAATTTAAATATTGCGGCCGGCCCCTTTGCCCAAGGCAAGGGCCGGCCACTTCTAGAGAATATGTGGTCGGCCATTGCTTGGTCACCAAGCAATGAACCGGCCCCTTCTTGGACACCAAGATAGGCTTTTCTTTGGATGAACTTGAGGCTTTATTGAGGCTACAACAGGGACCTAGAGGAGAAATTGGTTTTGGCCTTCCGATGAACTCGAGTATCCCGTGCTCGCCCCGAACACACAACTCAAGTTCATCGATAATAACTCATTCCACTAGAGAGTTATTACCGCACTACCGCACCAATCCCAAATTACATTATGGGCTCCTTCTTATCATGAGTGTGTTAGTCTCTCTGTGTTTAAGATTACGAATGTCCACTAATTAAGTGAGTTACTGACAACTCATTTAATTAATATCTAGTTCCAAGAGTAGTACCACTCAACTTTATTGTCATGTTGGACTAGGTCCACCTGCAGGGTTTAACATGGCAATCCTTATGAGCTCATCTTGGGGACATTCTCAACCTAGATAACTAGGACACAGATTCCTTCTATAATCAACAACACACACTATAAGTAATATCATTTCCCAACTTATCGGGCATATTGATTTATCGAGCTAAACCTCACCCTTTGATAAGTCAAAGAAATAAATATTAAATATACATGCTTGTTATTATATTAGGATTAAGAGCACACACTTCCATAATAACTAAGGTCTAGTTCTTTTACTAAGTCAGTACAAAAAGAACTTACCTAAATGATCCTACTCAATACACTTAAAGTGTATCAGTGTAATTTATTAGTCAAGATAAACTAATACTTAATTACACTACGTCTATTATGATGGTTTGTTCCTTTCCATCTTAGTCGTGAGCAACTGTTTATAATTTATAGAGAACCGACAACATGATCTTCTAAGTGTGACTCCACACTCCATGTTATCTACTATATAAATTAATTGAACAATTACATTTAACAAATAAATGTAAACATTTGACCAATGTGATTCTTTATTTCAAAATAAATGTGTACAAAAGCTAAACTTTTAAGTATACACTCCAACAGAAATGTCTCCTTTACTGTAGGCGGAAAAACCTTTTACACACTAAGAAAGCTCAAACGTTGCTAGGAATTGATTACTAGAGTTGATTGATTATTTCCTAGCTCCAGGGGCCATTATATAGCTCCTGAAAATTCTATCTCGAGTGTTGAGGGCGCCTTCAAAGGGGTTGAGGGCGCCTCCAAGGGGATAAGCGGATAAAACTTTATCCGCTTGCCAACGACAATCTGACCAAGTTGAGGGCGCCTTCAATGTTGTTAAGGGCACCCTCAATGCTGTCGAGGGTGCCCTCAATCTGATGAGGTCGGAGGCGCCTCCAATGACTGTTGAGGGCACCTCCAGCTGCTTTTCCAACATGTCTTCATCTTCACTTTAGCTTCTGAAGTCCTGATGCTTGGGTGATTGCGGCCAACCAAAATAGGGCTCACCCCGAACCCAATTTCTGGTCTTCTCCTCGAGCAGGCTTCCACCTCGGCTTCTTGTCCCTCGAACATCGCGCACGTTCTTCTTGTCCACCGATGTACTCTTCCACAGCTCTTTCATCCTTTGGACGCACCGAGCCCGTCGGCTCCCTTCCCGTGTTATCCTTCTCGCTAGCTGCGTCTTCCGCTTGACTTCCTGCGCTTCTAAGCTCCTGAACACTTAGACACAGGAATCAATAACAAATATGACCTAACCTAACTTGGTTGATCATATCAAAACAATCACGGGGTACAACAATCTCCCCCTTTTTGATGTGCATCAACTCAAGTTCAAGTTAGGGTAAAAATAGACAAGTAGTAATTTAAAGAAATTACTAAACTAACATTTTAAGCATAAAGATTGCAATAATAGAATTTGCAACACTAAGTAAAATTGAAAAAAATTAAAAAAATATTAACTCCCTCTAAACTTGTACCTATTTCTCCCCCTTTGATCACAGCAAAAAAATAGGGTAAAATTTAAAATAAAAAAAAATTATATTTAAAATATTTTCAAAATAAATTCTAAGTTAACAAAGAAAGTTTCAAATGATAGCATTAAATTTCTAAGTTTGAAAAATATTTATAGCATCAAATTTTCAACTGATTGACAAAAGTTTAACGATATTATCTTAATTATATGTCTATCAGTTTATCAATTAAGTATTCAATTCGATAATCGGCTTCCAGGCTGTGGCGAGGCACTAGGCCTTCTTGATTATTGGATCATCAACCACTTCTAGACAAAACCGTTTAAGAAATATAAACATTTAATTTCTCTGAAAGCCTAAACATAAGAGAATTTTTAATCTAAATAAGACTTGGGAACCCAATATAGGTTCCTTCCTACTAAGTTAATCAAAAATTTAGGAGGAATATATCCTTTGGGAATCTTTCTAAGTTGTCCCTCATATTTTCTAATATGCCAGTTTAATTTTTCATAAATCTTAAGTTTTGATTTTTGAAAGTTGTTAGGTTTTAAGCATGCATCAGTTTTCAGATTTTGAATTTGCATTTTTAAATTATCATTTTCTGTTTGTAAATTATCTAACAGTATTTTTAAATCAGCAATTTCTTTTTTTGATTTTACTAAGTCTTTTGTAAGAACTTTGATAAAATAAAAAGACTGTTTTGAGTTTAGAGTACGTACCTCACTTACCTCTATTTCTGATGCTCCCCTTACATCGTAGCTTTTTTCTGATGATTCTCCCTCTTCATCTATGCTCATCTCTGAGCTGGTTTCTTCTTCAATTTGATGGTTGGTCATCAGTGCTAATCCCGAGAAGGGTTTGACTTCAGATTCGGAGGATGACGAATCTGACCACGTGGCCTTCAGGGCATTGTACTTGGAGGATGTTGGCTTGTACTTTCCTTTCGCCTTTTCGTTGTTCTTTTTCTTTATTTTTTGGCAGTCATCCTTGATGTGCCCTTCTTCATTGCAATTGTAACACTGGACCGTCCTTCTGTTGCGTTGATGCTTTTTTGATTGCGATCTAAATTTATTAGTCTTAATAAACTTATTTAACTTCCTTACCAATAGCACCGCTTCAGTTTCACCGATCGACGCTTCGGAGTCGGGATCGTCTATCTCAGCTTGTAGGGCAACATTGAGATTTGACTTCTCTATTTGTTTAGGTTCTGTAATTCGAGACTCGTGAAATTCGAAAGTAAAGAATAAGTTTTCTAGCATACTTACCTCAAAGTCCTTAGAGATGTAGTATATATCTACTAAGGATGCTCATTCTGATGTTCTCGGGAAGGCGTTGAGCGCATACCGGATCAAATCTCGGTTTGTTATCGATTCTCCGAGGTTGTTCAATTGAATTATTAGTTCTTTGATTCTTGCTTAGAGTTGTGCTACCTTCTCCCCATTGTTCATCCGGAGATTTGTAAGATGAATCTGGAGGATGTCCCACCTTGCTAACTTCACTTCTGAGGTACCTTGGTGGAGCTCCAGGAATTTTTCCCAGAGGTCTTTGGCGGAGTCGTAGCTTCCGATCCGACTTACGTCCTGGGGCGGCAGAACGCTGAGCATATGGAACTCTGTCTTTCCATTGGCCACGAAGTCGACTTTCTCCTTCTTAGTCCATTGGTACTCTTCTTTATCTTTTGGAACTACAAAACCGTATTTCATTGTTAATAAAATGTCGAAATCCATTTTAAAAAATACCTCCATTCGGTGTTTCCATGTAGCGAAATCTCCGTCGAATTTCGGGGGGGGGGGGGTGAATACTTGCACCGGCCATCATCTTGATCTTTGTTGCTTCAGATGACGGTTAGTCCTTCTGAGGCTGTTGGGCTCTGATACTAATTGTTGGTGCATCGGGCCGACAAGAAGGGAGGGGTGAATTGCCTGAAACATAAAAAGATACCCTCTTCGTTCTTTCAACTCTAAAAAATGCAACAGTAAAATAATAAAAACTAAAAGAGCAGAATTAAAGGAGAGACACGAAATTAACTTGGTTACAACCTAGGTGGTTGTTAAGCCAAGGCAGTTGCAAAGCTCCACTAGAAATGTCTCCTTCACTGTAGGCATAGAAGTCTTTTACACACTAAGAAAGCTTAAACGTTATTAGAAATTGATTACTAGAGTTGATTGATTATTTACTAGCTCCATGAGATATTATATAACTCCTGAAAATTTTATCTAGTGTTGAGGGCGGTTCCTCTTTTTTTATTAGTCGATCATATGTTGATCATATGTAACATGCTATATATAGATCTTAGTGTTATTTCCCTCTTCTTTTATACAATTTCCAATTTTTAACTATCGATGAGAAAGACACAGGTACTAAAGTGTATTTCCATGTCACCAAGCTAACTTAGCATGCGCGATTGTATTTTTATTCTTTTATTATCTATTGAGAAATAATTATCTAATAGATTATATACTTAAATTAATTAATCGATCTAGATATAATTTAATATTTATTTATTTTTTATTATATTTGTGTAAAAAATAATTAAATTTTGAAATATCACCAAATTGAAATTACACAGTATAAATAAGATTTTATTGTTCATTTAATTTTAAGTAATTTTATTTTATAAAATAATAGTGCCTTATACTTATATTTTTATTATTATTATTTTTTGAATATAAATATGTCTATAAAAATTTTAATTTAGAATATTAAAAATATATGAAAAAATAAAATAATTTATTTAATCTCAGAATGATATACTGGATAGATTTATTAATAATATTCAAATTCAAAACTCAAAAAATAAGACAATTAAAAATTTAAATGAAAACTAATTAAACTTTCACCAAAAGATAATACTTCAAGAAAAAAACATAGTCGAGAACTGTTTAATGATGATAAATATTATTCATCAAATATTAGTATCAACAAAGAAAATAATAATTACTACTTAATAACTCATGAAGATATGTTTTAATAATGTTGATAAAATTATTATTCAAAATATGGATCAACAAAAGTTTTATTTATCTTAAGAAAAATTAAATAATTTAATAATTTTATCAATTGAAAAAAAAATTATCATCAAAACTTGAATATGAAGATTTAATTAATAATTTTATATCTCAAAAATTAGAAAATTAAATTTTATATAAAAATTTATTTTGAAATATTATTTTATTTTAAAATAAATAAATCTGCCATGGTCCTAAGTCCAATTGTAAAAAAAGACGAGAGAAAATTTTATTTTATTTTTTATAGAAAATATTAAAGGCCTTAATAAAATCTTTTACCTAATACCTTATGGAAACTTGAGACGACCTTGTTTTAAACTTAATTTTACACTATTTATTCTACTATGATTTTTTTTAAACAAATCAATCTCGTATAAGTTTATTACAAAATCAATGACTTAGACTTATTATATTCTATAACAACAACACATAGAGGGCTTTTGTAACTCTAACTTTAAAATTTCTCAGCTTTAATTAAAACTCATCGATAAAATTAAGTTTATCAGATTTAATCTGAATGAGAAGTAATATGTTCTTCGAACATTCTGATATGCCAGACTCTACTTAAAATTAGGGCTGCAAACGAATCGAGCCGGCTCGCGAGCTTTTCGAGCCGGCTCGAAAAATATTCGATTCGTATTCGAATTTATCGAATTCGAGCCGAACTCGAACATGTTCGAACTTTTTTTCGAGCCGAACTCGAACTTAAATTATGTTATTCGAGCCGCTCGCGAGCCGCTCACGAGCCTTAATATTTATTAATATAAGTTAAATATATATTAAATAAATAAATTTCGAGCCTTTCAAACCTATTTTCGAGTAATAATTCGAATAGTTCGCGAACATGTTCGAATATTTCGAGCCGAATTCGAACCCGAACCCTAATTCGAACCGAACTCGAACCAAACATTTTAAAATTTTCGAGCTTCGAATCGAGCTCGAACTCAAATATACCTATTTCGAGCCAAATTCGAGCCTTAAAATTTTCAGCATATTCGACTCGATTCGATTCGTTTACACCCCTACTTAAAATAATAGTTTTAATTTTTCTTTTCAGTTGATATTAAATATTTAACTGTTGGCTAATTTTGAGATCAACTATTTCATAAAAAAATTTCAGCGGCTATTAAAATAAATCGAAAAATACTATAACCTATAAATCTAACGTTTTTAAGTAATCTAAGATAAATTTATCCGTTAATTCACTAAAACTGAAACTTAATCTTTGGATGCCTAATTTTAAAATTATTGGAGTAAAATATGATATTATTCATCCCTAACAATTCAGTATCATCGATTTCACTATGAAATATAGATAGATAAATAATGGGAGACATTTATCCTAATATAGTGATTTTGTATATGACACCGAATGAGATATTTTACACTGATTTATTTCAAAATTATTGATAAATATAAAAGATGTGTGATTCAAGAATTAATGAAAATTAGGTACATCATTCTACAATTCATTATAAAATATTGTATTTTATGAAGTGGTGATAAAAAGGGGACCCATCAGTAGAGCCTAATTTCAAAATCATTAGAGCAAAATATGATATTATTCATCCCTAACAATTTAGTATCATCGATTTCACTATAAAATATAGATAGATAAATAATGGGAGACATTTATCCTAATATAGTGATTTTGTATATGACACCAAATGAGATATTTTATAATGATTTATTTCAAAATTATTGATAAATATAAAAGATGTGTGATTCAAGAATTAATGAAAATTAGGTACATCATTCTACAATTCATTATAAAATATTGTATTTTATGAAGTGGTGATAAAAAGGGAACTCATTAGTGGATCAAAGTAGAAGAAAAGCATTAAATGTGGAGATCAAAATTAGGACAATCAAAGACCCAAGCCTATGAAGCAAACTAATTAGGCCTACCGACAACCTCATCTGTTCGGCCGGGTGTGACAACCTGGTCAACCCAGTCGTGCCTGAATGATTGTTCTGGAAAAATCCGTGATTAAGGCTGGTAGTCAAGCAGCAACTCTCCCTGATTGCTACCCTTGAATAGGAGGCGTGTCCGGTCAGACAAATAATAACCCTCCAACAATCGTACAACCGAATGAAAAATAGGACAATAATTCTGTGTATTATATCCGGATAAAGACTACCTGACCAAACAACTGTCGATTGACTGACTACATATGGACCTACTAACTATCTCATCATAACACATTAATTAATTGTTAACCGTTCGATTTAACCAGTTTAGTTGAATTTTAAATTTTATAATGGAACAAATTGAATAAATTCAAAACAATCAGATTATTATCATTATTATTATTACAAAATTTAATAGATTGCTCCGATTTAATCGAGATTTTGTTCACCTGAATCTACCTACCAGCTGTCGTTGCTAAACGCATCCACGACTCCCCTCATCTTCCTTAGACATACGTTATGCAACAAGGTAAAAGACTTTAAAGAGTCCAAGTACAATTCCCAACACCATCCTTGCAGACGCAATAATGATGTGTACGTAAATGTTTTGCTCCAACTAAAAGAAAACTAAAGCTACAAGCTCTTCTCTCCTTAACCAGGCAAATTAATGGAACCAAAAAGGGTCATTCCAAGCGAACAAGAGCGAGCTTTTTCAGCCTAATTTCCCAGACACTTACGATTTGTACGATTTAGAATAGGATGTCGTCCAACTTCCGAACTAATTTCTGCCCTCATTTGCCCCTGGGACATACTGAAATAAATAGATATATTTGTTAGTATTTTTCTCTCATAGAATATTTAACTTTTGTCCATCCGCTTTTCCGATTTATCCCACGAATATTAAATGATTCAACATTCTTCTTACCTCATTTTCTCATGCAGGAGCGCACAGTGACCCCTTTGGCGTGCTCCCGCATCTCACTCTTCCCTTCACGCTATAACAAAAAATTCCTGATAAAAAAAAAAGTAGAGCAATTTATTTGGCAATCTTATCAATTCAAATCCCCTTCGTAATGTTGCCGATCACGCGAAGGTATCGAATCGTATATAAATCCCCATGAAGGTTGTTGCATTCTATTGATCCATCCGTAGCTTGTAGAAACTAGTGATCAGTAAATTAAATATGATGCAGTTATTGAGAGGATGGAGATCTTACTCTCGATGCGGGGTTCCTCCTCCTCTCCGTCGGCCTGATGGATTCTCTGTTATGGCTCTGAACCAGCGGCCAGGCAGGATCGATCATTGGCGGCCGGCGTCGTCCTCGAACGGCGGCGGGCGCAGTGACGACGAGCGATCATCCGGACGGAAGCTTCTTCTTCTTCCTCGACTCGTTCCTCCTCGATCGTCCTTCTCGTCTTGGTTCG
This sequence comes from Zingiber officinale, assembly GCF_018446385.1. NCBI lineage: Eukaryota > Viridiplantae > Streptophyta > Magnoliopsida > Zingiberales > Zingiberaceae > Zingiber > Zingiber officinale. The sequence continues at coordinate 107,236,074 of NC_055993.1, read as the reverse complement.
TGTGATTTGATCGATGCTGGTTTATTTGTCGAAGTATTTTGTGAATAGCAAAAAAAACCCCAAATGCGGCAGGGCGAAATGGTTGATCGGCTCCGCATTGGCTCTGCTGATTCCCCTGTGGAAGAAGGGGTGGCCCGCCTTGCTGCGAATAGAGGAGGAGGTGGAGAAGGTGGCGGATGCGGCGGAGGTGGCGGCGGAGGTGGTGGAGCAGATCGCCGGAGTGGTGGAGAAGGTCTCGTCGGAGGTGGCGGAGAAACTTCCGGAAGAGAGCAAGCTGAAGGGCGCGGTGCTGCTGGTCGAGCAGGTGTCGAAGGAAGCAGCGGAGGAGGCCCAAGCTGCTAGAGACATCATCCACAAGGTTTATTCTCGTCGTCTTTCGATTTCAACAACAAAAGAATTCGAAATTAAAAGCAGGAAATGTGCAGGTGAATGAAGTGAGGCAGGAGGTGGAGAAGATTACTCTCGACGCCGGAAAGGAAGATCACAAAAAATAGACATCGGAATTGAATAAGATGTGTTCGTTGGGAATTTGATTCGTGGATGATTCTTTTGTAGTTGTGATAAATTGATCGATAATATCTTTTCCATAATTTTTTGCACGGATCAACAATTCTATAGAACCAGATCGGAGCCAAAAAAGGATGGTAAAACAGATGAAAGAATTTATAAAGAAATGGCGATCAACGAGTACAACAAATGTAAATAATCATAGACAAATGGAAGGGCTCGAAAGATTAACATCCAACGGGGCGGACATCGTCAGGGGCGACCGGAGACTGGATCTACATCGCGAGGGCGGCGACGGCCGCGAAGGCGATCCAACTGAAGGAAAGGGCAACTGCGCCGTTACTAGACGGAGGCGGGGAGGTGGGAGCGGCGGCGGGGGATCTGGTAATGGACGACGACGCGGGGGCGGAGGTCGGCGGTGCGGGAGGGGAGAGAGCGGGCGACTTGGCGACAGGGGCGGCGGCAGGGGGTGTAGATACGGGCGCCGCGGCTGGGGGAGTAACTGGGGCGGCGGAGGGCGGAGGAGGCAGGGGGGCCGGAACCGGCGGCTGAACGGGGGCCAGAGCGGGGGGTTTCGCCGGGGCAGCGGCGGGCGGCCTCAAGGGGGCAGCGGCTGGGCCCTGGGCGGAGGCCGCCACGGCGAGCGACAAGAAGGCGAAGGCGATCAAGGCGAAACTGGAGGCCATTTCCACCACCTAGAGAGATCGAGATCAGGAACGCGATCGAGAGACGGTGAATCGGTGATGGTGGGCGATGTGCGGGAGGGAGGAGTATTTAAAGGGAAACGGAGGAGCTTCTTCAGTAAAAAAATAATAATAATTTTTTTATTTTCTTTTTCCTTTTTCGCATTCGACAGCGTCGTTAGCGGGGAAGCGCACCGCCTAAGTGCCGTTAGGAAAGTTGGTATGCTCCATCACTGTTAACCGTTCGATCAAGAAATCCAACGATCGTTATGCGATCGGCGGGGCCTCCATCAGTGGGGAGATTCCTTCGACTGCAACCTTCCGCGTTACAATTCGTCAAGCACTTGACCAACCGTTTCCGCGTCGGAAGCGGGAGAGTCAGCCGTCCGATTCGGATCGGACGGCCTACGCTTACGAGCAAACTGAACGTTGCGAAAAAGTCCAACTAGCCGTTTGAATATCCCTCTTTTATTTTTTCCTTTTTTTTTATTTTATTTTGGAAGGGACGTACAATACAGCCAGAGATTCATGTGAAATGTGAATGATCCAGCTGTTTGTTCATTTTGATATCATCATTCAACTTTTTTTTTTAAAAAAAAAAATAGATTTAAATACTTTAATAGTAGTGCTTTAAGTGTCACATATTAAACAAAAAAGAGCTACTTTTGTATATTTTCTATTTTTCACATATATTTCTTTTGTTGTTCATTTATGGCTCTAGTTAGCTCTGGCTATGTGTATCAAACAGCATAAATCGATTTAATTGGGAATGATTCTTGTGATTTTGATTAAATGCTTTTATTTAAATTAGTTTTAAAAATACTTTTTATCATTTAATAAAAAAAGATTTGTTACAATACATTTGGAGAGTTAGGTTTCTACCTTAAAAATAATAAAAATAGTTTGACTTGGTTAATTTATCAAATAAACGCTTAATTGTATAAAATTAAATTTAAGCAAACCTCTTCCTTCCTTTTCCTCTTACTTTCCATCCTAGTAAACCTAAGCCAAAAGGTTTCTCCAGCACTAACGAGTACAGAATAGGGCAAATCAGCTTCAACTCAAGACTTGAACAATATCAAAACAGAATATAGTCCAAATGATACATAGATTGTCATCAAGAGATTATTATTATCGAGAAATAAATGATACAAAGTTATCATCTAGACGAACAACTGCGCTCCTTGAGGAAAGTGAGTTTTGGCCGAATTATTAGAACACAAATTTTAACAATTCATGAGTCCATATCATTATCGATCAACATCCTCCATAATAAAAGCCTCTTGTCGCAGAATCTATGAACCCAGTTCACAGAGGGCCAGGGAAGGTGCCATTTGCTCGTTGTTCATTCCATCGTTCTACCTGCAAAAATTAGCTAAGCATATTATGTACAAGTTTAAGTAGGAGCAATAAGCAAATACAAAAGGATAAAGAGATCACACACCCATTCACTTGGGCATAGTGATCGATAGTATTTGGCAAATTTATTGCATTCAGGAGCATCTTCTCCCTTGGCAGTGACGCACCTGTCAAATACCATCACCGCACATGAATCAATTATCAACCATTCCATCTTCTGTCAGCAGCAATTACAGTTAGAATAATAGAATCTCACCTGTGATATTCAATATAGCGAGTAAAGCAATGCCTTGTTTGATTTGTAGTGGGGAAGCGGAAATCAGCAGGTGCTGTCTCAATCTGTAAATCCAACCATCATAACTTTCGTTAAGACTCCTTTTATTTGTCTAAGGGGCATGCAAACGCTGATTGCAAATATTCAGAAATACCTTTATCTCTGGTTCTTCGGCATCTTGTTCCTGTGTAGTCTCATTAGTGGTGTTTTCAGTAGCACTGACTTCCTCAGCGGCAAGGGTTTCATCTGCCTTCTGCTCAGCAAATTCAGGGACAGCAGTTTCACTAGTGTTTCCCGCAATGATTTCCCCTAAACTGGCATCGGCAGTATTCTCCTGAGGTGTTTGTTCAATGGAAACATCAACCAGATCTGTTTTCTTAATGTTTTGCAGTGAATATTGCTACATTTTACAAGATATGAAATTGGAAAATATAGTCCTACACTATTGAATAAAATAGCGAACAAAGAGAAGAAGAAAATAAACGACTTCTAATGCTGTCTTGTCCAAAGGATCGGCAATAAAACATAAACCATTATCAATTTCAAATTTAATATATTTACCAATGTTGATTATGTCTATTATTGTTTTTCACCCGTCAGTGATTAATCATGTATCACATGCATCTATAATTGATGCCTTATATGGGGATAAATGGTGTGATAAGAATAATACTGCATATAGTCAACCCTGATACTAGGGACTCAATTTCTTTTGTTGTTATGCCCATTTATAGGTAATGCTATGATGCCATCACATTGTGTACTCTTTCGCTGTAGAGACTCGAACCTTAGATCCCTTGGTTATCCATTGGAGGACTTAACCATTGCACCATTGCCCCGGGGGCATCTGTTTTCCCATCTTAGTCTATAAATCACTGTCCATTTACAATTACTGGGACATCACATTAACTTCATGACTAGCTATCTATGTTTTAGGGTATACATACGGACAAAGACATCTCAAAAAATCACATCTAACTAAAGCTTAAATAAGCTTATTCACATGTTATAATTAGTTTGTTAACCACATTTAGGCACAAAAGTAACAATGCCATAGGTACATAAATGAAACAAAACCACGGGCACGCCAAATGCGAAGTCTAACTAGAAGGGAGTAATGTTTGTTTTTTTAAATGAACGTAAAAAGTTAATGGGAAAAAGTAATAAAAGTCAGATATATGTTTGCCTTGCTAATTTCTAGGATAAAACTTGGCAATAAATAAGGAAAATAGGAAAAAGTGATAAAATTAACAATAAAGGGCAGAAAAACCATTTAAAAGATTAAGTTTATTCAGGAAAGTGGTGTCCAAATGAGGCTAATTTCAAAAAGAATCAGAGCTCAATATTTTTTACATTGACCAAAGAAATACTTGTCAATACTAATAAAATAGCATCTTGACTCACTTTTGGATCAGAATTAAAGTATTTACTTAAATTACATTTCAGATGGTATCCTCCTTGAACACTATTATTATCTGCCTTTGGGTTATACTTGTATTGATAATTTTGTATTTTTTAACTAGTTAACATGTACTACTCAGTAATCTTCAATATGTTAGATTTGTCTTTCTTAATCAAAATGGTTATGTTTTAATAAATCTCTAATTGTTTTATTTTCCGTAAATCAACTAAAATGTGTCATCTTACTATAAAAAGAAAATAAAGTTTCTAGATGGAATTAAAAATCAGGGTTGATTCATGTATTTTGAGGAAGAAGCACTGATCAACAGACTCGGTAATGAGAGCAAGAACGATAACAAGATCACCCTTATCCAGTCTACACACTGAGTATCATTCTTTTGAGTACATATTCTATGTTTTAAGGATCCTATGAGAACCTTATTTTGGTAAACAATTTTCAATTTCCATGTCAATGTAGTTTGCAAAGTCTTATGTCCAAAACAAGATTCCATCAGAATTGAGTTCACATTTTCAGACATACATTTCACTTTCTATAAACATGAGATTACAAAATCTAACAGGAGATCAACTTTTTCTAAATATCGATATTAAAAATTAGTCGATGCTAATGGTTTTGTCAGTATCCCTTTTTCCAATCACTATCTATTCTTGATCTTTGTTTTGGTCTTAAGTAATGTGATTCTTAAGAAGAAATATAATTATAATTTATATGGTCTAACTAATAGATATCGTCATCAATCCGTGCTTGTCTCAGATATTTAGGGTTAGGTGGTCAACTATATCAATCTTATCATCCAGCTTTATACATAGGCTATATCAATAGTAAGCAGACATACAATTATCAAATCTTTCAAACTTCTTGCTAAGTATTCAAAAATGAATTGGAACATAATCTGGATTTATCATTAGAACAAATAATTTTCCTAAGCATATCACTTGACAAGGATAATTTCCTAGGATCCAAGTACCAGCAAACTAGAGCTTAGACTAGGTAAATCAGAACTCAACGTGAGGGCTGGAAATCAAAATCCTTAATAAAATCTTTGCAAGGTCAGAAGACTCCATACTGCAACAAAATCAGCCTTTAAATGCCTATACGATTAGACCATAGGAAATCTTAGATCTAGAAATATAGAGTACTCTAAAAGTTAAAGGAAACAAACAATTCACTCAATTCATAAGGGAAAAAAAAAACTAAAAAACTGGCATCTTTCATCTCATCTTCTGTCACTCACAGGTTTGCTGTATTTTTTCCCCTCGGCTAAATTACCTTTCACCTTCATCCTCTACTTCAGAAGATGTGATCAGCCTGTGCCCATCATCACGACAATGTAAATAAGATCATCAATTAAACCTCTAACTTTTCAACTCCCAATAAAGTGCAATTGTGCCATTATCGGCTTACATCTACAAAGGAACTATTTTCATACGTTCTAGACCTATTCGCAATACATGTTGGCAACTATTACTACAGTTTACTTCCAAGCCCAAAAAAAAAAACTGAAAAAAAAAAGATTTATCACTCCACAAAATATAACATCCAGATCAATCGTGTATAATCCACAAATTTCATCACGTACACGCGAAAACTAAACAAGCAAACAACACAGGAAATTAAAAAAAAATCGAAATTAAGCACAACTTCAAGATCGAGTTTCTTTTAGACCTAAATACCAAAAAGGCAGGATTTAGGGAGAAGAGATCGTGGCGCCAAATAATCTGACCTCGGCTAGAGTGGGAGGCTTCTCCGGAGCAACTTCCGCCATGGAAGGGCTTTCCTTGACTCCTAAGCAGTGGCGTCGGAGCAGAGGAAGAGGAGAGATGGATGGAGGCGGCGGCGGCGGCGACAGCGGCGGTTGTAGGGATCGTTGCCAACAATGGATCGGCTAAAATAAGGGCTTCTCCTCAATTTACACGCCTCAAATCCCATCTAAAAACTCGCAACTCCAACGGATCGGGTACAACAATTCGACTCCGTATTCGTTTAAATGTTTAATATTTAAATTATGTTTAAATTCTATTGTCAGTTCTCTATAATATCAATAAAATTTAAAAGAAATCATCAATCCTATTAAATTTAAATAATTATGTTTTACTAATTTTATAAATATTTAAATTTAAGAAATAGATACAGTAACTGTTATAAAAAAAATTATGTAAAATATAAAATTTAAAATAAATTTTATGTTTAGGAAATTGATGTAAATTTGATTATTATATAAAAAATTTATTAAATTAGACGCTCAATTATTCAAAAGACACCTCAAAAACCTAAGAAATTATTTTTAAAATCACAAATTATTCTGAAATTGTATCATTTAAAAAAGTCAGATTTGAGCATGAGGAGGGTACTTTAGTAATTACATCCGAGCTCATTCATGTGTGAGTGGGATTGGATTCATCGTGTGTATTAAATCCGCACGCCGGAGCAAGCTCGAGCTGGAGCGGTAGTTCGATCTCCTCTCGCACGATGGAGGAGGAAGAGCACGAGGTCTATGGCGGAGATATCCCGGACGTGACCGACATGGACGCGGACGTCGACATGTCCCATCCTGGAGAAGCAGACACCAAGGTTCCTCTTCTCTGTTCTATTTGCGCAAGCCCTAATTCCTGATTCGCTTTGGGGCGTCCTGTTCCAGGAGCTGGACGATATGAAGAAGCGGCTCAAGGAGATGGAGGAGGAGGCCGCTGCCCTGCGCGAGATGCAGGCCAAGGTCGAGAAGGAGATGGGCGCCTCTCAAGGTCACCATACCCCTTGAGAGTCCTTTTCGATCTCGTGGAGTTCTTGTGGCTTCTAGTTATTGTTTAGATGGTTGTTTTTTTAACGTATTTATTTCAAGTTTGCTGAGCCAACATTGAGAATTTGGGCACGATGGACTATAATCTGTAAACTGGGTGTGGGAGTAGGAATAAGGTTGATCGTACTTGATAATCGCAAAATATGTTGTCAGGATGTGAATTTGAGTCACAAAATTACTTTTTTTTTATGATCGCAAAAATTGCTTCTTAAACAACCAGAACAAATTCAGTTGTAATAAACATGATCCTTTCAAATACTTTAACTTTTGAATAAGTTAAATTGTTTTTATGAAGCTTATCTTTATATGTTTGGGTAAATATAATAATTTTTCCTCTCTTATATTTAGATGCTGATGGCACAGCTGCAAATCAGGCAAGTAAAGAGGAGGTTGATGCTCGATCAGTATATGTTGGCAATGTAAGTACAAGAGTTCCATAGACATCCCAAACAACTTACTTGTGTGACCTTATGATCCGGCGTAATGTTTAATATGGTACTATCTTAGGCAATACAATTTGAGTTTGACCCAGCAATTATTAGTTGCACTTATATTTATTATTTGATGCACGTTTATTGGAAATAACTATTTACTTATCTGGTTTGATGGCTGCTTGTGTCATCAATCATCTTATTATGTTCTTTGCCATCCTAATAAGAAGTGCTATCAGTGAGTGCCTAGACATAAAACTCAGTGAGGCACTTCAAGTGTCTTAAATTATCTCAAGCTATGAATATTGATCAGGAGTTGATATGGCAAGCATCTAAGCGTCCAGTAAGTGCTTACTTGCCTATTGTTTGGATTATGGTTTGGGTTGTTGATAGAGATAGAAAAGGAGGAGCAAGAAGGAGAAGAACAAGAACATAAGATATATATAAAAGGACAGTACGGTGCATGAAGCTCCCGCTAATGCGGGTCCTAGGGAAGGGTCAGATCATATTAGATCTATTGTACGCAGCCTTACCTGCATTGCAAGTGACTGTTTTAGCGACTCGAACGTGACCACAAGGTCATACGGCAACAACTTTACCATTGTGCCAAGGCTCTCCTTTAAGAACATTTTATATATATAATTTTTATATCGCCTTATCACATCATTTGAGAAGGGAAATGATAACGATGGCTTAATAGTGATGAAAGTGGCTTTACAATCTGCATTTGGAAGCTTCATGCCACCATTTTTCAACAAAATTATTTGATTGTGTTTCCTATGAGGAGGGAAATGTGTACATACGGTGGCAAAATGATTTCCTCAACGTTATTTATCCTATGTTTTCTTTGGAAAAAATAGATGGAGGTAAGTAAAAAAAACTGAGAGATTTTTTCTTTCAGTTTTTCAAAATTTTACTTCCATTCTACTTGTGTGAAAAAGTCATTGTTTGGTGCTTTGGAGCTCAAATTTTACCTTAAAAATTGAAAAAGAATCTTTTCAATCTATTTCGATTTACATTTTTTTTTAATGATGTTAACAAATAAAGTTCTGAGATTTAAGTTCCCTTTTTTCCTTTTCTCCAAGGAAACAATTGGCCTCCATGGAAACCAAAACTAGGTTAACATATTCAAATCCTTTTCCCATGAGTTTTTCCTTACCCCCTCTTTCATTCCTAATTGTGTCTTTCCCTCATAGGAAAAAAAAGCTTAAGTTGTTGCTTAAATGATTGATCTTTGCTTTCATCTTGGTTAAATTTAGGTAAACAAGTTAGATTCAATAAGGACTGTTGGTTTAATGAACGGTTACAAAACCACGTCTATAGTAAAGACAAAAGAAAACATAGATAAAAAGTAAAGTGTCTATTGTCTAAAACTAATTAAATATGGGATCAAATTTGGCTGAAGTAAATTAGACTTCTAATTTTGACATTAAATTAATTTTTATCTTTCATATTACTTCATGTAAGCAATCAATATTTGTCCATTGTTAGGATTTATCTTTTATATCGATTTGAATAGTAAAAGACTGTTTTTGAGGTTATCTCATCTCTAATATTATTCTAAATACAAGATGGACCATTTAAGTTTATTTTGCTTCATCCTTTGGTAGATTTTTTTTAACATGGCTTCATATCTTGGAAAGGAAAATTAGTTTACTTTGTTATCTTTGAGATATAAATTTCTTTGTTTGATGAATAAAATGACTGTTTCTTACTGGTCACCTCATACCTACCACTGTGATGATTACAGAAGATTGGTGATCCATGTGCATTTTGCTTCCATCCTGAGATAGAACTTGTTTGAACACAGCCTTTTGTCTTTGCAAGGCAAATTACTTGACCTTGTTTTTGAGCGCAAGTAGTTAGCTTAGTGGAGTTGCACTTGTTTGAAATGCCAACAGTACCTATTCCTTGAAATTTGAATATTTTTTCTCTTTTCCTCTCTCAAACAAATTGCCAAGGAAGTTTATTAGAGTGAAGTGTTGGATCAGTTCTCCCAAAAGTTCTGGTAGCTAAGTAACAAAGACCAAAGAAAGGCTATCATATCTCCAAGTTTCATACAAGCTATCCTTTTCTTCTGCAATAACGATCAATTCCATTTAAGTTAGTGATTCATTCACTTGAGCCTTTATATGTACTGTAATCCCTATAGCTTTTTATCATACACTCTGTAGAATCTCAGACACATTATTCTCATAGTAACTGTCCGCTAACTCATAATTTATTTCTGTTCTTTTAATTTGTAATTTTACCCCATGATACTCATTTCAAATATTTTTTATAGCATTTGCAACAAGGTGGTTTTGGAATGACCTACAAATATTAGTATTGATTGCTTGTTTTCCTTTTTTTGTTCATGGGTACATTTATTGAGATTCCTTTGGAAAATTCAGGTTAATGCTTTAACTCTACAACTAACAATGTGCAGGTGCAGATTTTCTGTTTTAGGAATTGTCTGTGTCTTGTCTGATACCCAACTGTTGGGTTCCAGAAAGCTCTTATTTGGATAAGCTTGTAGTCAGGAATAACATCGTGTATTTTGATTGATTGATAGAAAGACATCATGGGAAAAAAGACTTATTAAAAAAAAAGAGTAAGGAGAAATTCTGAGAGAGTGAAAGAAAATGAAAGAGTTAGAAAGAATAGGAAAAGAGTGTAGTGATAATAAAAAAATGAAAAGGAAAAATGATAGTAATTATATCTGCAGAAGGTAGGAAAAGATGTGGAGATGGCAGATTGGAGGGTATTTTATGATATTAATGCTGATAGCTTAAGGGAAAGGCTTGATAGATGACAGCTTCTTGTTAAATGGAAAAGCCAAGCTGATGGAGTGAAGACAAATACTCTCTCATTTTATCTATTCCTTCATGGGACATGCAATTTTAGATGTGGAGCCAACTGATTCTTGGAATTCCTTGAAGTATCTTGTTGCATGGCAATAATGGTGAGAGGTCCTTGATCTCTTGCGCTTGGCCTATTAATCTTCTTCAATTGTTTCGGTCTACAAACTATATACCTATTCCTTTATGCAAGATTTTTTTTTTCACTTATTCTTTAAGTAGATTTGTAGTCAGAAATGCTTATGTTGGCTAAGTGATGCTGATTTTCTTAAAATTTATTCTTTCATCTACCTCTCTGAACAAACCTACATAGTATGTACTCATACAGGACGAGAGAGGGTTGGACTAGAGAGTAGATTCTAATGATAATGATCAACCAATAATTTTCTGTATCTGGAAGTGATGTGGACTAAATGAACCTTTAATTCACTGAACCTTAAGGTATATGGTTCTTTTCTTTGCAAACAGAAGTCATTTAAACAGAAATAATTAACAGTACTGTTTGCTCTTTTCATTGATCCATGCATACAAGAAGTGTGAGGTGTGGCCCCCAGGGCATAGCCAAGTTAGTCACTAGGTGGTAGATTTGCAGAAATGGGCAAGGGTCAATTCCCGACGAAGCCGGAGAAAAATATCCTCCCACGTAGTGGCCTACCCTCCCACGTAGTGGCCTACTCGGTTTTCTGATTTACCTCTCTACAGATGGCGGTGGGGCTAGCCATGTGGGGGTGCCTGGTCAATGTATGATCTTTTGCAGAAAAAGTGAGGTGTGGTTATAAAAAAATGTTACTATTAGAAGCAATCAAATAAAGCCAGAGAAAAATGATTAAGATGTGAACATATTCAAATCTGATCAACAAATTTTTTATTTGTATAAATGGAATCAATAAAAGTTGAAAATCATGATCATCATCACAACTAGATGGGTTAGTCTCAATTATTTTATCTTAACCCTTCATTAGTCATCATCTATTCAAGATTCTATCACTAGTTATATTCAAATCTCTTAAATTGTTATTAATTAACAGCTAGAATTTTCTTTATTTTCCCTCCTTAGACTCTAGACTGCAAGTGATTCAACTTGTCTAGATTTTATTTGCCATCTTTGAACACATCCATTCCAGATTAATTAGTTTTTGGTATTTCATCATTAATTGCACGTACCCTAGTTACTTATGGATAATAGTATTCTTGGTTTTATCTTTATGTAGGTTTTTTTTTAATTTTTTTTTTTTGGGGCTGCACCTAGTTACTCTTGGATAGTAAGTATTCTTGGATTTATTTTTCAAGTAATCACATATTCATTTTAGCAGTGTCATCTTTGTTACACTAGAACATTTTTTAAGTTCTTACCTTCATTTCTTGTTAAAAATGAAGAATAAATGAGGTATTTATGAATCATTATTGATGAAAAGATAAAAGCCATGTAGTTGATCCCCACTCACTAACTAAAACTCAGCTTCTTCTTCTTACCCAATATAATCAGTGGAGGTCATGCTTTTATAAATAAGCTAAATTGCAGACGACTAGTGTTTTGTCACCAAAAAAACTTTTTCATATGGTAGTAGTTCCAGTCATCAACAAGTCTGGCAGCTGTCTTTTGTTACCATAGAAGCATCACCATGAAAGTATTTGCTCTATCTTGGGGCTGTCTTGCCACCCAGATCTGCCTGATCAAAGTTCTATAAATTATAATTTGAAAAACATATTTTCTACAGTTTAATCATCAAATGTAGCTAGTAGCGGCATTTTGGATATATTCACTTTCGAATTAAAAATGCAGGTGGATTATAGTTGTACGCCTGAAGAAGTCCAGCAGCATTTCCAGTCATGCGGAACAGTCAATAGGGTCACTATTTTGACGGACAAATTTGGTCAGCCAAAGGGTTTTGCTTATGTTGAATTTCTGGAGGTCGAGGCTGTTCAAGAAGCTCTCCAATTAAATGAATCAGAGTTACATGGTCGTCAAATCAAAGTACATCCATTAGTATTATCTATGATAGTTTTCATCTGTTGAAACAATTTACATAAATTTTGATTGTGGATGTATGCTGCAGGTGGCTGCCAAACGGACTAATGTCCCTGGGATGAAGCAGTTTCGTCCCCGACGGTCTAATCCATATATGGGATATCTCACGAGAAGGCCTTACATGCCGCCGCCATATTTCCCCCCGCCTTATGCATATGGGTCAGTCTATCATCCTTCCACTGGTGGATTTTATGTGCAATACTTCGCACAACATGATATTTACAACCTTATCTTATTTTTTGCAGGAAGATGCCTAGATTTAGAAGGCCAATGCGTTACCGGCCTTTCTAAGAGCAAAGCGTAGTAGTTGGTGTGTTTCCTACTGATTCTTAAGACAACTGCAACCTTATTATTATGGACAAAATGTATCGGCAAAGATAAGCACCGTGCTCTATGTTGCTAGTTATTTGGCTGTTTCTTGATTTGTACCCCTAATGGCAACCCTGCCAGTTCAAAGTTCTGTTATATTCGTTGTTCTTGAAAATTCATAAAACATTGAGGGATGCTTTTTGTACATAAATCTGTAGACAAAAAACACAAAATTGCAGGTAACCAAGACATGGAAGCGCACGTCTGGATTAGTTGATAAGGTAGTGGATAAATGGAAGTCTGCATTTTGAAGGGATGAGGAGCTTCATGTTGATATGAGTCTGCTAGTGTTGACATGAATTGTTGAACAGCCCCTCTGATGCAACTATAGTAAAACATGGTGCGGCGAATGTGCATCGAGCAACGAGCTTAGTCTTAATTAATATTTTTGTGGAATGGTATGCTTAACACCAGAAAATAAATGTCTTGATTAATTATCTTTGACTAGAATTTGACAATGGGGTGGTGGCGCAGTTGGCTAGCGCGTAGGTCTCATAGCTGCTTGAGTGATCCTGAGGTCGAGAGTCCGAGCCTCTCTCACCCCAATAAATTTTTTCCAGGGTAAATAATATTTTTAACTTTGTTCTCCTTAATTTCCACTCAGATTATTAATTTGCTAGAGATATTAAGAGATATTTTAATATTAGAGCATATACACGAGGGAAAATGGAATATTTAAGGATAGATATATAACCATCATTTAGCCCCGTCACATTATTTGTTTATTTTTAAATATTTCTTTAGGATTCTTTCCTTTAACATATTATTTTTCTTAATATTAATTACACTTTAAAAAATATTTTTTTAAAATTAATATATATATATATATATAACTAATTTTAATTCAACTCTCGTAATATCTAAATCATATACTAAAATTTTAAAATTATCAAATGATAATGATGTATCTAATATTCATTTTACCCTTTTAACTATTCTCAATTGATGAGTAGATTCAACAATTAATTGAAATACTTATGTGATTGGGTACTGATCCTACATTGAAGCTGAGTATATAACAATCAGGAAGTAAGCTGAGTATATAACAATCAGGAAGTAACGCTGAGGTGGTTCTTCGTCTTCACTAGCGCTCCTCCGCTCCTGCAACCACAAGTCGTTAGTACCAAGTTGGAAGGGAGCTCCCGGCGATGGCCCTTCGACGCTCAAGTCACACACCGACAAGCGAGGAAAACCGAGAAAGCAAAGATGAAGCAATGGATAGTGGCTCTAGAAGACGTGTATGCGTACCTCCGTGGATGGCTACTCCTCACCTTATATAGAGCTTCGACGGGTAGACTACGCGTTTCCCCGGTGGATGTGCATCCCTAAACTTTCCCCAAAAGCTAACATCGAATAAGGATCCCTGACATCTTACCATAATGGGGCAAACGTATCTCTGCCTAGGCGGTGGGATCTTCTACCGTACGATCTCATGTCCATCCGCGCCGTCATTCGGCGACACCGACTCCCAAAAGGATGTTCTGTCCATATGCATCACTAATCGGCAGTACTGACTCCCAAAAGGATGTTGGCACATATTTCCCATCTCATTTATCGACTGTTGGTCCAACTAGACTTCCTTTGATCGGTCCGACTGGCCACCCCTTTGACCTCCTATGCCTATGTCTGGACCGATCGGCTTGAGTGCCCTTTGTCTCGGTGCGTCGTAGGCTCGGCCAACCCCCTCCGAATTCTTCCGGCCAATCAGGGGCGAAGGTCCTGTCGATCGGCTAGTTTAATAGCTGACCATCTCTTGACCTTGGCGCCCACCAAAACGTTGAACTTCCCTGGAGGTGACCCCTCCTGAGTTATCATCGGATCAATTACATTCCACCAATTAATTGCTTAATGTATTAATTGAATGGTGAAATTTAACTCCATTATAAATGAGTTAAAAATAATTATTAGTCAATATAATATGCCAAATTTAATGTTTAAGGATATAAATATAATTAAAAAGATTAAACAAATATATAAGACCTAGTTCTATATTATTTCGAGTTTTCTATGTTTAACAATTGATTTTGATATGATTTCGATTTAAACGAGATGACTAATAGATCTAGAAAATTCAAGAATAGTATGAAATTAAATTTTATATGTTGATGTAATTCTCTTAATTATATCATATCTATAAAAATAGATCTGCATTCAAAAATTTATTATTTTCAATATGATGTATTAAAATGATATTTGAGCATAAATATAATTAAAAAAAATTAAATAAATATATATAATTTAATTTTATATACTCTCTACATTCTGAGTTTAAAATAATATGAAATTGAGTTCTTAAATTGAACGCTTGATTAATAATTTTAAATATATGATTTAAATATTCTGGAGCTTCGGGTTCAGTAATTTGTCATTAAATCAATTATAATTCGGTTCAAGTCCATTTTTAACTGATGCAGCCCATATAAATTCCATCTGAATTGCAGATCTAGTGTCTCGGCTTGTGAAATGGAGGGCGAAGACGGTTCGGAATCGCAGCAGTCGCGCCACCCGGCCGGAACCCTGGATCCGGCGACCCAGAAGAGGCATGCCGCAATGATCGACCGCCTCGCTAACCTCCACCAGTCCCGCCTCCAGCAGTCCGCCGCCCGGAGCGCCTCTTCCGCCGCCTCACCTGCCTTCGAGTCCGTTGCCGCCTTCCTTACCCGCTTCGACGAATCTGGACGCGCCGTGGAGGCCGAAATCAAGCGATGCCGCGACCTTTCCGTAGACCCGGCGTCGGCTCCTTCCCTGAAGCCCGAGCTCGAGAAAGTAGCTGCCTCCATCGCCGACCTCGATCGACTCGTCGCTGAGAATTCCTACTTCCTGCCAACCTACGAGGTTCGGTCCTCCTTGAAGGCGATTTCCGTTCTGAAAGAGGCCTTGGACGCCGCGAACTCCGAGCTATTGCCCAGGAAAAAGTTCTCTTTCAGAAACAAAACTTCCAAGAAAGATCCCATTTGTTTGGTTAAAGAAATCGAGGAAGAAAAAGGCCCTTCTTCTGACAAAAGGGTTCTTGCGGCGGTCCGGGACTCACCGGGATTTAGGAACAAGGAAGGCTCGATCTTGATCAAACATTTCAGGGTATCCGAGGAGGAAGAGGGTGATTTTACTCTCTCCGGTCTCAATTGTTGCGAGATCTATCTCAAAGGCCGGCTTCGAGCTCTCTTCATTCACAGGCTCACGAACTGTCGGGTCTATGCTGGTCCTGTTCTTGGGTCGATCTTAATAGAAGAGGTGAATGACTGTTTGTTGATGCTTGCGTCGCACCAGATCAGAATCCACCATGCCACAGCTACTGATTTCTATCTCCAGGTCAGAAGTCGGCCAATAATTGAGGACTGCAGTGCAGTGAGATTTGCTCCCTACCGATTGTTTTATGAAGGGATTGACACAGAGCTACGAGACTGTGGACTTGGGGAGGAAACAAGAAATTGGGCCAATGTAGATGACTTCAAATGGTTAAGAGCAGTGCAGTCTCCCAACTGGTCTCTGATACCGGACGAAGAACTTCTGGGCACCGTCAATGTTTCAGATGTCAAGGAGCAATGTGAAGACAAATAGCTGATTGCAACCTAAATATTCACGGTCACAAAGGGTATGCTTAATCCAGTTATGCTCTCCTCTATGTTCAAAAGTTATTTGAATGACTTAATTATTCTTGAATCAGTTATGCCATTTAGAATTGACATTAATCTTCTGTTCTATGTTCATACTTTGCTTCAACCATTGTGAACTTGCATTTTGATTCATTAACTTCTGATACGTTATCTTAATCTTGATTGATATATCTCAATAAAGCTTGAAGACCTATTTACTTGATTATTTGTCTCAAGGTGAAGGCTATAGATATCAATTGATTACAAATAATAATTATACTTATCATAGGTTAAATCATGATATTGTGCTACATCAAACTCCTACCTTTGCATTGTAAACAAAAAGTCGGTAGAGAAGAGGATGCTTTGTCCTACAAGATAAATTCTATAGTCAAAGTAGATCCATAGTAGAACATGAAAGACCTTAGTAATAATGATGTTTTAAGGTTAAGTTAAACATGATATACTTTGCAATCATCACTCTATTTTCTGTTCTCTTTTGTTTCCCCCTCTAGTTCACTGCATTGTTTCCTTCATATAGATGAAGCTTTTCTCAATTTTCCTCAGCCTAAACTCCTCTTCTTCTCATTTTCCTTCTTCTTCTCCCTCTTCCTAAGATTGCCCTTGAAGGGGGAGGAAATCTGAATCAATTTTTTTCTTCTTCTGTTGTTGGGTTTACTATGCACTATCTTAATCAACACAATCTTTTTGATGTTATTTGATGATAATTTAAAAATTATATGTTGTGAATTTCTAAATAAAGTTTGTGATTTTTTTTGAATTTGCATTTAAGATTCCACTTTTTATGGGTCCAGATGGCTCTAAAGATTCTTTCACAAAACAATCCATCATTTCCGGTCTTATAAAGAAACGTATAGGGTTTTGTCACCTTTCCAACTATCACTCCATAAGATAAGATTTTATTGGCCTAAAGCCTTTATTTGTTGAGGAGAAGCTAGGCTAATTCGAAGTTGTTGATGTTTGTACCGGCCAATCATAGAATAGAATTCTGATTCATTCAAATCAAGCTTCCTATTAATCTGGAAGTTTTTCTCATATACAAGAAAATGACTCAGTGCTATAGCTAAAGATCGTAGTTCGAGCGAGTAATCGAAAAGACTCTAGAGCCACTACAAGTAAAGTTCATGCAATAGAAGGGATAGAAAAAATGATGAACCGGATAACACTGAATCTGGAGTGATTGGCCCAGTCCCGTGGAACTTTTCTACCGGCCGCTAGGGTAAATCGGGAAGCGCTCACAGCTGGTGGTTCAGAAGTTTAATATCTCGTGGTTGCGAGTCCCTTTGGGAGAAAACATCCTTATAGATGCACTGTAGCGTAATCCGGGGGTAATAAAAGAGACAGAAGATAAGATTGTTAGAAGTAGGGGTGTAAACGAATCGAATCGAGCCGAATATGCTGAAAAATCTAAGGCTCGAAATTGGTATATTCGAGTTCGAGCTCGATTCGAAGCTCGAAAAATTCAAAATTTTGTGTTCGAGTTTGGTTCGAGTTCGGTTCGAAAGATTCGAACATGTTCACGAACTATTCGAATTATTACTCGAAAATAGGTACTCGAAAGGTTCGAAATTTATTTATTTAATATATATTTAACTTATATTAATAAAATATTAAGGCTCGCTAGCGGTTCGTGAACTATCGAACAATATAATTTGAGCTCGAGTTCGGTTTGAAAAAAAATTCGAACATAATCGAGTTAGGCTCGAATTTAATAAATTCAAATACGAATCGAATATTTTTCGAACCGGCTCGATTCATTTCCAGCCTTAGTTAGAAGAGCTCCGAGTCCAATTTTTTTTTTTCATTTTTTTGCATGTTGACTTCTCGAAGTGAGCTCTTCCCAAGCAGTCTGCTGCTTATCACTCTGGTCAACATTTCTCGATGTCTACATTTCTCGATGAATACATTTCTACTAGTTGCTATTACTCAGGTCAACTTAGAAATCTGACAGTGATTTTTGACATGTCTCTTTGAATCTCTTCTATTTGACCTTTTTTTAAAATTCTTTATAGATTATCTTTAGCAAGTTATTAGTCATAAGCAGTAACAGGTTAATTTATAATATGGTTAAGTAATTAGCAAAATAGATGAAAGTCAGTAAATGCACCTAATAGTTATTTTATAACTTTCAATCTCGTGGGTTGGAGATTTTCCATTAAAACAATCTAAAATTTGATTGACTTTAAAACTAACACTTATTAAGAGAATAAAATATTTTATACAACAATTGATCCATTTGTTTTCTATTTTAACACTGGATTTGAAAGAATAGCATGTGTTGTATTTTAAAAATCAAATTGTATAAATTTTAAATTCAACGTCATTGTTGATTTTTAAAATGTAATATTATAGTGATGCCGTTCTTTAAATAATTACATAGTGTAGGTTGTAGATCGTCATGCATCTTCAGCAGAGTAGGTTGTAGATCGTCAGCATCTTCGGCAGAAGATGTCGCCAGAGAAGCAGCAGGTTCCAGATCATCGTTAGCAGGCGGGGCTTCAGCAGGAGCAGGTTGTAGATCGTCAGCATCTTCAGCGGAAGAAGGCGGCAGGAACACCGCTCTGTGCTCCTCAGACTGTCCTCGCCGCTGCAGCTGCTCAGGCAGCAACGCGACTGCGGCAACCGACCATCTCCGAGCGCATTGGAAACCGCCAGGGAACGAGGAAATATGAAAAGAATGACGAGTATTTAATGCAAATTAAATATTTTCCTATTTATTTCCATCCAAGCAAATTAAAATCCCACAATAAATCACTTAAAAAATTTCTGTACAAGAGCTTTGAGCTCTGTATGCAAAGGTGTACCCGGCCTACATACACTTTCCCTACTATAATATATAAAGGCTTCAGCAAATCATTGAACAAAATGCTCAATCAGAAGGCCTTTTGAAACCTATAGATTAGTGACAAAAGATAGTTTACATCGAAAGAGCCAAAGATCTATGGAAGGAAATAAAAGAATTCCAGTCTTTTTCTATGAGTAATCTAGCTGAAACAAAACACTTCCCGGCATTCATGATCTCATGAAGCTCGTAAAAATCTCCTGAAAGTCGTCCCTGATGGTTGTATTGCTGTATCAAACTGTGCCTTTGGGCTCAGTATAACCTGAAGGCTTGTTAGGTAGTTCTATCTTGTTTCAGATTTGCTTATTTTCCCCTGGAAATGCCCTGAGAGATCCAAGCCACATGAAGAAAAGTGCAAAATTGTAATTCCCCCTATCTGCCAGGAGTAGTGACACAAGGGCGAAAGGTTGATAGTATTATTATTCGTCGATCATCATGCTGCCACATCTCAGCGAAAGGGTGGTATCTGGAAGTTGTTTGATAATTATCCGCTGCATCAAAGTTTGCTTTGGATATCCTGCAATGTGAGCTGAATATTAAAGCCTGAACTTGATAATTCTGGCACTTCCAGATGATGCATAACAAATAACCTGATTCGGCATCTTCATATTCCGATGTGTGGGAACTAACGGGGCTATCAGCACCCATCGTCTGTGAAGGCGGCTGGCTCTGGCTCATGGTAGAATTTGGAATGGAAACTTTGCACATTTGGGTAACTTGCTTAACCTCTTCTACTTCTCGTGCATGACTGAGACTTGTTGTGCGGCTGAAACTTGGTTTCTCCTGAAATATATTTCAATTAAATGTTAGTGAATTTATGGGTATAGTCATTTATGGTTGATTACATCTATAAAAAAGAAACAAGCATCTTCATGCCTTGGCTACTTCCAATCAAGGTATAAAGTATCGATCTGTACTGAAGTTTCAGTTTCCAACCAGAATGGCATAGTTTCAGTAATGCTTTGGTGACACCAGCATGGTTCAAAGCATGCCGACATCAATTTATTTTAACTTGTTTACAATCAAGTATAAGTCTATAACAATTAGAAAGTCTATTGGATTAAAGAGTAAAAGCCCAACTATGGCTCAAGATGATTGCAAATGTCTAGCAATTTGCTTTAACTTCTTAGTCAATGGTCTTCACATTTCATTTTCATAGTAGATTACACAAGCGAATATGAGAACAAGCCTAAGGTAATGTAAGTCAATGAAATCAAAGTTTAACAACAATCCCAAGATAAATAACAAGAAGAAAAATGCATAGTTCATGTCAATTTTAACATAGGGACAAAAATACCCCTAAATGTTATGTACTCTTAACTGTCAGACAGAAATAAGCAAGATAAACAAAGGAATCTCTAATGAGAATGCAAGTATTTGAATAGGAAAGTGAATTGCAACCTTGACTTCACGATAATGGACGAGGACAATGTGCATTAGATCCCTGCAACATGAGATAAATCAATAAATATCTGGAGCGAATTAAGATTTACAGAAAATATAAATAGTGAGAATAAAGGTTCATGTGGAAAAAATAACAATAGTTAAGGGATTTAAGGCTACACAAAGATTAATCCAAAAAGAATTAAAGCAAACTTAATAGTCAGAAGTTAGCTACTAATTTAACAATAACCGTGCAAGGATTTTGATCTATTCAGAATTCCAACACTGAAGATTCAATGTCTATGGTTAACTGAGAGAGTTTGTGTACACATTGCAGTTCAACAGCATAGAAAACAAAAGACAAGGCTTCCATCTTCACATTAGTGGACGTCATGCGTAGCTTTTTTTTTTTTTTAATAATATAATACATAGTGGCTTATCCAATGATAACTAATAAGAAAATATATTCAAAATTTTGAGATAAGACATAATACATGTTTTTTTTTTGTAAACTTGGAAAAACCCAGCCTTTGGAAATTGATTTTCAGCAACTTAATGTTGTGATAAATTTTGGATGACTTTTGACACTTCCAACAGAACTCACGAATTGTTTTTTTGAAAAGATGTCTTACGCACATTAACACAAGAAAAAGTTAAAAAACAAACAAACTGATAAATAACAATTATCTAGATATGCTTGAAACTAACCAGAAAACAAAGGCAAGTAACCATCTACAAGTATAAAAAGCATATCTAATACATACTCTTCCAACATCCAATAACTGCGTCTTTGAAATTTTTCATTCTCTTCGCCATGAGCATAATAGCAATGAAGCATATCAACACTGCCAACCTGGAATCAGCAAGTTCAGTTTAGTTAAATTTGAAGTCAAACTTTAGGAAATTCAGATATAACCTAAGTTTGCATCTACTAGACATCAAATTGACTTAAATCCACTAAGAACTTTATAAATAGAAAGGAATTTATTTGAGAAAGTAAATGAAACTCTTAAGCATACTTCTTAGTATGTGGATACATCCATATCATGACTATATTATATCAAAAACATAATTGAAAAGCTACATTACAATATTACAAAACTAGACTAATTCTTTTTGCATCAACTTTCCACACAGTCTCTTAACTCAGTTGACTGCCATGAATCTCATCAAATGATTTTAACTACACAGAAGGTCACCAATGAAGCAAGGCAAAACTAAATAACAAAGGGACACAAAATCACAATGTGATACTCATGGATATCAGGTGCACAAGGCAATTTTCCTTGAAAGTGTTCCGGGGGTGATTCTATTTTGATTAAAATCAAAAGCAAGGTTTACAAGATACTATATCTAAAAAATCATGGAAGCACACAATTACAAATTTCACCTACTTTTAGTCTCTCATGAGCCTCTTTCACAGTCTTTCCATCCTTTTTCTTTCTCCAGTTATGACCATCCTTCCTGAAGTACCTTGATACTTTTCTATCAAATAGGAATAGGGATCCACCTAATGAGAAGAAAAAAATCACAATTCTTCAATATTTGAAATATGCTAAATATTTGAAATATGCTAAAATCACAATTCTTCAATATTAGTCTTTGAGTTAGCTAATAACATTAACATCCATGAAATGACATGAAGCCCACATGAGAAAGGTGCATTGTGATTTAATTATTTTACAATAATTAAACTATATGTGCAAGCAAGTAAATTTAAAATCTAATATAACAAACAAATCAACAAGCACAACAACAAAACCATGCAAATTGCAACGTTTATAGTGGTTTGGCCTTGGTGACCTACTCAACTCCAAGTTGATAAACAAACACAATCTTCCAATAGAGTTTGATCACATTCAAAATTCCACATGTTTGTCCTGCTTATTTTGGGTCAGCTATATGAATTTTATCCATTGATCTATATATTATGAATACCTAAATTAATCCTTTTTTTTTTATCATCAGTTGTCTTTTGTTTCCACCTCTAATAGATTCAACTATTTTGGCTATAAAATATTGCTCACCTCTCCTTTTGATCATCCATTTGAGCCAAACCTAATTGCTCTGGAATATTAGTATTCTTCATTTATCATTCTATTAACTCCACACTTTCATATTAAAAGTTTCATTTATGCTATATATATGTATTGCTTCCTCATAGTATAACACTCAAATTCATCAAGCATAGCAAATTGTACCACCGTGTTATGAAACTTTTCTTGTATCCTGAGGTATGCAATGATCGCACAATCCTCCAAAAGGTCCTCTGCCTTTCTGTCTTGTTGGATATTAGCAAGCTATAGCCGGTGTTATGAAAATTTTCTTTTATCCTGAGAGGTACGCAATGATCACATAATCCTCCAATCATCTCCCTTTCTTTCTTGTTGAATATTAGCTCCAAGATATTAAAAACTCATATTTTATCAATAAAACTGCATTTCACATAATTCATATTTTTCTACTTAATCTTAATAACCTTTGAATTTAATCTAATTACACTATCATCAATTACACTGTCCAATGAATTTATTAGAATCAGTTATTGCAATTTAATCTCCATACATAAACAAATCTTGCATAAAAAGCTCAACTTCAAATATTGTGTCTGCATAGTTTTGCTGCCCTTTTATTTGCTAGGTTAAATCAGCACATATATATATAGAGAGAGAAATGTTATGCCGCACACCTTATGGTGCACACCCCGTGAACAGCAAATGTAATTTTTTTTAAAATTTCTTTAGCTTAAATACTATACCTTAACCCTTAAACCCTAAGCTCTAAAAAAAATTACACTAGGTGCTCATGGGGTGTGCACCATATGGTGTGCAGCACCACAAAATCCTATATATATATATATATAATCTCAATCTCACTTTAGAGATGGCAATAGTTTGACTACCCACATTTTTAGATACTACCAAACTCAAATCTAATTAATAAACCACTACCCAAAACCAATTACCGCTAGTTTAGATGATAAATGAGTATCCAACTTAAATGGGTAAAAATGCAGGTCTCCATGATTTTAAGTATACCTAATGATGACACCCTAACCTAACTAGCTATTCAAACCCAACTTATATGGGTCAGGCATCCATTGCCGTCCCTGTCTCATTGCTTTATGAATTAAAATTATATTTCATGACAATCCATTGCCATCCCTGTCTCATTGCTTTATGAATTAAAATTATATTTCATGACAAGTAGACATAGAAGTAAATTTGGAGCAAGTTAGACACATCAATAGAATATTTGAAATAAAAATTAGAAAAAAGAAATGAGGGTAAGAATGATAAGCAAATCTGGAATCCGACTTAAACATGCCGAGTACTTGATACCCAATCACTAGTATATGTTGCCATCCCAATCTCACTTTATCCATCTCTACAAAATCGCAGACCACTGACAATGAATTGAAAATGAAAATCGGAAGCAAGTTAAACACATCGATAGAATATTCAAAATTCAAAATTTAGAAAAAAATGATTAGGGATAACCATGATAAGCAAGTTTGAAAAATACAGTTCAAAACATACTGACTTAAGCTACTCAAGATTCATATTTTGGCTCATAGATGAAACACATTATAAGTATAAAATCTCAACCAACAAGTACAATTATGAGGAATAAGCGAGATATTAAAAAATTTACATAGTTTTCATACTGGGAGGTTTATTTGGCGGTTCTGGTGCAATACGGAATTTCTTATAGTTTTGAAGTAATTCACAAATTTCAGCAGGGCGTAACCATCGATGTTGTGCTTCCACAAGCAATTGCTCAATATCTGCATATTCATTAAAAAAATCCCCTCATAAGAGTAGACTAATAAAAATCAATCACTTACAGGAGGAAAGTGATGTATGTGTTTAACAGAAGGAAGGTGAGTGAAATAAGTACAAGAGAATGCTCAAGAAATTAAAATGACAAACACACTCAAGATGTTTTTTGTTATGAAGAGAAAAATAGTTGAGCCGCTGCCATAAGTTGTTGTAGTAATGTATCCCACATTAGACAGGCAGGTGGTACTTATGTTATACTGGTATGAAATACTTGCATATATTGCATGACATGTTTACTGTGATATTGTGTTTCAAAGCATAGCAAAATTGAACTTAGGAACTCAGAGCACACCAGAGCTAACTATTCCTTCACGAATGAAAACATATAACCGGTAACCAAATCAATTAGCTTAACAAAAAAAAGTGACCAAGCAGTGCATGACTGCAGAGTGAAGAGACAGATGGACAAGGTATCACAAGATGGAAAGACATATTATATCATAGTAGTCTAATCCCATAGCCAATACGTCATTTAGCCAATTCATGCAGTTCTTGGTGTGTAGGAAAACAGCAAATCAAGTCAGGGGAATCATCAAATCACCCTTTGGTGCTTGGCAAAACTTAAAGGAAAATACAATATGTATCTTTGAAAACATTATGTTTTATATTTAATATATAATTAATCTGACAAGCAATGTGGTTTGTGTCGATATAAGCTTTATGAAATGATGAAATGAATTATAGTTGTCTCTGGTTTGTAACAAAAGAGCAAGTCACATGTCAGGAGAAATGTCCTGGCACAAAAAGGAAAATGCAATGTCCATCTTTTAAAACATTATGTTTTACCCTAAGTACATAAAACTATTCTAATTCGGAATGAGGCTTGTATCATATCAGCTTAGGAAACTGATTAAAGGAGTAGAATAGTAGTTATACCTCCACGAGACACATGTTCCTACTGGCCATGTTATTTCTTGGACAGGTTTCACATGAAATGAAAATGGCGAGCAGATAAGCTGAGGTATTGCACTATCTGAGGCACTAGGTAGACACTATATTTGACAACTATATAATCCATTCAAACCTTTATTCTTTTGATGGAAATAGCTGATTACTTAAAAAGAGGGCAAAGAAGTACAAATTCAAAAGAAAGTAGAATTATTATATCAAACTAACTTTTTGACCACCATGTTCGTTGAAAAGAAATAATAGCACATACTTTTTACTTTTGTGAGGTTATTATACTAAGTGTGGTATCATCAGGAAGAGGATAGAAGAGAAACATATGATGAAAATGAGCAGAGAGGTTAGTGTTGGTTAAAAAAACCATGTTTCTAACAATGTCATTTCCAAAATGAAGATTTAAATTACATGATTTAATGAAAAATTGAAAGATAAAATAACTTGGTTGCTTCGAATGCATTTTAATCTCTTAAAGATCCATCCAACGACAGCATGATTTTTTATTTATTATTTTTGCATTGCTTGTTAACATATTATATTTCAGGTATGCAAGCACCAAAAGTACCAAGTGTTCACCCAGGCTATGCATGATTCATCGTGCCTTGCTTCATTTTAGTGCATTTGATAACACCGGCTTATTAATAACAATGAAAAAAATCCCAACTTTCATGTCTGTATTGCATGTACCAAAACATCTGGGTTGGAATATACAGTCCATTTATGGTAAGTATTTAACAAGTGGGATTTAGAGATTCATTAGCAAGTGAATAATATGGTAACTGATGTGGCATGTTGATTGGGTCAGTAAAGCACAATCTGAGCAATTACTAAATAAACATTATATGCAATAATTATGATTTTGAAAGCTCATGTATAAATTTGCTACAATCAAAAGTTTTGGACATATCTGTCAAATTCTTACTAAAAGTTTTGATCTGCTACAAACCCTGGTCCGGAAATAATTAACTCTTTAGTAGATTTACATATGCCAGCATGCCTGTGACTTTTATTCATTCAGGAAAAATCACATTAGAGACAGTGTGTCAATCACACACACTCTTGTATAAATTTAATGAAGCATTGGATCTAACCCTTGTCTGCATTACTAGCGGAGGATGCACCACTTATCAAAAAAGATATAAAGTTCCAAAAACCATAATAATAATTATAATTGATTCATCAAAATCAAAAAAAGGATAAAATTCAGGGGACAGAAAATTCTTCATTTCCTATGCCTTTTTCACATGTACTTCATTTGTGCAACTGCACTGCACACATCGATCTCATCCCAAGGTAACAGAACAGAAAACAACAAAAAGAAGGGAAAAAAAAAAGTAACCATCATCCGATGAATTGAAGAAACGAAAATTATATAACTGTAAAAAAAAACATTTTTTCGCACAAGGAGACATCGAACATCAGAATAACACCAAAATCAAGTCAAAAAATCTCAACAGGCATCTGAGAGAAGAGGAAAAAGTTAACAAAAAAACAAGAAGAGAAAACCTCTCACCGAAAGATGTATTTACTTCACCTCGTTTGGCGCCCGCCATCAATCGTCCTCGACAAATTATTCACCAAAATCACAACTTTCCTCGATATCCCATATCCTCCGCCATAATTGAGACACAGAGCTAGATCCACTGACAAGGTACCGAAAGAATAACTACCAAACCCGTTAAGTTCCAGGTTAAATAGCGAGAACTGATCGCGCGAAACTTCCTGGATGATCACCGGCTAGGGCTCCAAGTAGTAGATGCGCCACATCCACATACATCGATAGAGACAAAAGAGTGAACGTTCGGAGAAGGAGAGAGCCAGAGAAGAAAAGATTGGGCGATGAGCCGCCGAGATGGAAACGGGTGGGTGCGTGCGGGTGCAGTGCGGAAGCTTAGAAGGAGACGGCCATCATCGACGGCGGATTTACTTCATCCAACCGCATTTATTTATTTATTTATTTATTTAATACTATATTAAATTTATTTACGTGGCCAGCCGTTTTACCAAAATACCCTTCTCTGGCCTGTTTGTCTTGCGGCCGTGTCGTCACCTGGAACCTCTTTACTCACTCGCCAACAAGACTTCTTATTCAATGAGATATGGGTCCCACCGTGGGTCCAGGTGGGTGGGTGCTAGGTATCGTCGTGTAAAGCGTGTGCGACAACTTGGGATCTACGTAAGGCGCGATGAAGGTCGTTTTCCTCCATTGCCTTTTGGGCCTTTCTCATTCAAAGGATCCCTGGATCCTCTTCAATAAGTAGGAGAACCAGTGCCCTTCCATTTCCAATCATTATCCGATGTGCTGGTAGATGGACGGCTTGGTCAAGATAATTTAATGGAGACTCCGATAGATACGGGTTGTAGAGGATCCTACTGTCTTCTACCATTGCTCCAGGCAAATGGGATTGCGGTTCAGCTCGGTCTGGCCGGTTCGGTTTGGTTCATTCTAGCTTGTTTTCGAAAAGGTCTAATACTCTGTCATCACAATAATTTAGAAAATTTAAAAGTTAGGTGGGTGGTGATTTAATAAATTAACCTAAGATTTTAGATTATTTTAAAAATATACTCTAAACTTTATTGTCTCTTTTAAAATTAATTTTTATCATTAAAATTCAATAAGAACAAAATATTTTTTATTGATAAGGTTCCTTAATTAAATTAATAATATTATTGTAAAAAACTATTATAATATTCTTTTTTTGTTAAAATAATAATATCCATCAACCTTCATCAAGTCAATAGAGTGTATAATATTTGAAGTATTAAATTTTTCATTGACGAAATATGAAGATGGTTTTTTTTAAAAAAGAGAGATAATATTTTTATATAACATTTTAAAAATATAGATGACGTCATGAGGTGGACAATAATAAATAAATTAGCAAGAATCTTCCACGTAGCAATAGATCGGTGGGTCCCACACAAAAGGTAGGGACAGGGTGATGTAGGTTAGTGGACAATGGGCAGAAACTTTGACTTAGAGAAGGTCTACTTTGAAATTATTAAAATATGAAGCAGTCAATTTTGAATATTCACCCGTGGATAATCTTCGCTGATTTCAAAAAATAAAAGGAGCTATTTTGAATTTTGCCAGTCGGTCGGCCAGGTGCTCTCGCTCGTCGGCGGCGCATAATCTTTTTCTCGGTGGGTTCATCCTCCGCCCCACTCGTTCCCATCTCGATCTGATCCTTTAGCAATGAATCGTGTGCTACAAACGCGCTTCTTCTCTCTCGCCAATGTTTGGTTCTTAGTCCCCTTCCACCTTGCTGTCAATTTGAGATAATCGAAAATCCCTCTTTGCTTTCCTTCGCAGGTGTCCTTTTTGAAAGCCGCTTCGCTCTTTGCCGATGGATGGTACATATACCTCGCTATTTTGTCTTCTTTTTTTTTTTTTCTCTAAACAATTTTGTTTCCTGAAAAAAAATCATCTTTTTTTCTGATCTTCTTCTGCGATTGAAATTATTTGCAACCTGTGTTTTGGTATGGGAAACGATGATTCCTATGTGAAGATAAATAGACGACTTTTCTCCTCGAACTTGTATTCTGCTGTGTGTCAGGGTTACTTGTTAGGGAGGGGAATATGCAGATCACGGGGAACGAGATAACATTTTTTAGAACTAATAAAAGAGGTCGTTTTGTTTCATTTTCCTGTTCTAAATGCTTTGTCCATATGATTTGGCTCGCATATAGCACAGGCATCCTTTATTGTTACGAGAGCATTAGGGAGTAGGGACAATACATGATATGTCTCCATGATGTCACTAGTGTGTTTACGAGTCAATGTAAAGTGTCTGATAATTTACTCAATGGAAATCACACGCACAACAATGGAATTCCACGTTGCGTTTTACATCTCGTGTGCCTAGTCAATAAGTGAATATAAGTTCAGCAAATCAACTTTTTGTGGTCTTGGATTATCCATGTGTCTATTTTTTTTTTGCTGAAATTTGAACTAAATATTGGACCCCGTGTTTGTTTTGATGTGATCAACCAAGTTAGGTTAGGTCCTGTTTGGTTTTGATCCTTGTGTCTAAGTGTGCAGGAGCTTAGGAGCACAGGAAGTCGAGCGGAAGACGCAGCTAGTGAGAAGAATGGCACAAGAAGGGGGCCGACGAGCTCGGTGCATCTGAGGGACGAAAGGGCTACGAAAAAGTACACCGGTGGACGAGAAGAACGTATGCGACGTTCGAGGGACGAGAAGCTGGAGTGAAAGCCTGCTTGAGGAAAAGGCCGGAAATTGGGTTCGGGTGAGCCCTATTCCGATGGCCGAAATCACCCAGATCGCAGCAACAAAGGAGCGAAAAGGAGCTGCAAGTGTTGCGAAGGCGCAAGGTTGTTGAAGGCGCCTTCCATGGCTGGAAGGCGCCTTCGATGAACAGTGCGAATGCGCCTTCCAAAGCTATGGAAGGCGCCTTCGGCCAGTCAAACTAGTCATTTGCAAGTGGATAAAGCTTTATCCACTTGCGACGTTGGAGGCGCCTTCCAAACCCTTTGGAGGCGCCTTCAACCTTCGGATGAGATTTCCCAGGGGCTGTAAAAAGACCCTTGGACATAGGAAATCAACAACAACTTGAGATCAACTCTAATTTTCATTTCTTAGCACATTCCTGAGCTTTTTAAGAGTGTAATAGGCTTCTCCGCCTACACGAAGGAGATCTTTCAGCGCTTTCTTTTGCCTTAGATTAACAACCACCTAGGTTGTGACCAAGTAATTCCTTTGTGTCTTTTTGATTTATTAGTTACTTAATTTCATTTATATAAGTGTGCTACTAATCTGAGTTGAAGGACGAGGAAGGGTTTTATTTTTTTTATTTAAGGCAATTCACCCCTCCTCTCTTGCCGGCCCCGTTGCGCCAACACTAAATGCATTTATGAGTGCCATTTTTTTCCTTTTCACCAGTTGGAGCTGTAGTTCCACTTCCATCTGAATCCCTTTTCCTATCCTTGTCATGTTTATGAGAAACTACCCTTGTTATTATTTTTTATAGACTAGCATCTGCGTCGTTAAATTTCAAACTTATCCCTGCAAGTATTAGACATATGTGTTTTCCTCTTCAATAGGCTTCTAATGTGTGGACTTCCACATCTAAAGGAAGTACCTTTTGTCCTAGTTGTGATTTAGCCTGTTATACTGCATCTGGTCTGTGCCTCCTTCATACATGTCAAGTCTTTCTTTTTTTGCTTTAAGTCATGAGCATTGCATGCAGTACAATTACTAAGCCTTTGATTGGTTATTTACAGCTCTAAGTTTGTCTTTCAAGATTAGCTTTTGTTTTTTTTCTTTTTTATCTAAAACCTTTAAGCTACACATGCAGTTCAGGTCATGGAGTTGTCAAACTGCAACAAGGCCATGTTAGCCTACCATCTAATAGGAGAGTTGTCTGTGGATTTAGTTCTTGTTCTTTGTCCCAAGGTGTGTATCAGCTCTCTCTACCCTATGTTACCTTATAGCAAAGGACAAAAGAATTTATGTTCAAATAAATCCTTGATTGGCTCTTGTTTGCCATTAGTTATGCAGCAGATATTAGAAGCCTCGTATCAAAAGAGTTTTTCACCTATAACTAACCTGATTTGCCACCTTATTTATAATCAGACCCATTGTGAATTCTATCCCCTTCATTGTAGTATGCTTTCCAATATATTATGTAGCTAGAATTACTTCTTAGGAGTCATCCGTCGATAAATCAACAGTTAAGATCTTCCATGGGTCACAAGTTCCAGCACTATCTTATATTTGCTCTTCTACTAATTGATATCAATTAATGTAGTTCCAATTGGTTGTATGATTTGAGCATGCATTTGATTAGCACAATTTTTTGTTCGATTCAATTCTCCAACAAATATAAATTTTCAGTGAGCTGAATGAGTTAGGCGGGCTGAGTCAAGTAGGCAGGCTAGGTAGATTGAGTGGACTTATGGGTGGGCAAGTTGGAGAAGTTGAGTGGATTTAGGAGTGAGGGGACATAGTCATTTAGTTGAAAGAATAACATTTTTACAAACAAAGCATAGGAATTAGAATGGTCTGTTTGTTTTATTTATATGAACCAAACTAAAGCATACATATTCCTCTGCCATTCTCTACGAATAACCAATTCTATTCCCTATCAATTTTATTCCACATACTGGTCATATCATAAGTATCTCATTATAAGGGATTTAATTTTGCAGTCATCAGTACTAAGCTTCTTTGCTATTTGTTTATCAGCATAAGTTAGCATGCAAGCGCACATAACTAGAATTGTTTTTCTTTATCTGGTTTAGGTCAGACATATGTATTTAGATGTAGTGGATATTGAGACCAAGTGGAAGTTTGTTTATAGTTTTTACGGAAGACCCTCCTACTTCAAGATTTTTTTTATATGTCCGATGTAGGACAATTAGAAGTCTAAGATGTTACTTGTTCTTCTCTACTACTTTCCCATTCAGTTGTTTTCTTAGAAAGATATGCAATGGTGAACCATGTTATGTCACATGTTCTATCGATTCTTGTTATTTCATGTTGTGAATTCCAGACCACAAGAACTATTTGTTTCAATATGTATCAGGACTGGTATTTATCTTGATTTCCTTCTTTTGTTATCACTGCAGATTTAGCTAGCAAGAAATGTGCGCCATGTAATGCAAAGGATTTACAAGCAATGTCTGAGCAATCAGCTAATGAACTACTTGCACAGGTTCTGTATGATCTTCTGACTTATTTTTGTTTATAAAGCTAAGAAGTATTGTGTAGCTAATTATTCTCTTGATAGTAATTTATCCTACAACTCAAAATATGGACACTAGCAAACCTCATATCTCATATTATGTCTTCACTTTTTACAAGGCATGTTTCTGATGCTTGTTTGATAAAACAGGTTCAGGGATGGGGATTGCTAACTGAAGGAGGTATTCTGAAGTTACACCGATCATGGAAAGTGAAGAGCTTTACAAAAGGATTGGAGTTCTTTAAACTTGTAGCAGAAATTGCTGAGGCAGAAGGTTGTGTTAAAACCTCTTTAATACTTTTTTTTTCTTTTGTAGTGATATATAATACAAAGTAGGATGTTTGAAATGAATGAGAGTAGGGTGTTCTATAAAAAAAAAAAGGGCAGCCCGATGTACGAAGCTCCCGCCATACGGGGTCTGGGAAGGATCCATTGTACGCGGTCTTACCTTGTTTTTTACATGAGGTTGTTCTCAGGATTTGAACCCATGACCATTTTAGGTCACAAAACAACAACTTTAGAGTAGGGTGTTCTATATGATTGTAAAATACTTTTAAAACTTAAAGGAAAATTCTACAAAATGACAAATAGACCTTCTATGGTATATGGAGCTGAATGTTGAGTTATGACTCGAACACATGAGCAGATATGAGAGTTGTAAAAATAAGGATGTTAAGGTGGATGTATGGACATATTAGGATGGACAGTATAAGAAATGAAAATATTAAAGAGAAAGTTGAGATTGCATCTATTAAGGAAAAATTTTGAGAGACACGTTTAAGATGGTACGGACATGTACTCAAACTGATAGATCGAATGGGTGCGATAGAGGGGGGGGTGAATATCGCGCCTTTTTTTTTTTAACTTTTCTTTTCCTTTGAAGTCAGAGTTGTGCACGGCGGAAAGTAAATAAACACGTTTGTTTACTTCGTTCGAAGTCTAGGTCGACTCCTACTCGAAGGCTCGCGGTCCTTGACCGCACCGATAAGCAATCCACTAAGATTCTTCTTCCCGAAAACCTCGGAAAGAAGTAATTCGTACAAAATACAATGATATAAGATAGTAACAACCTACTATCTTATGTAAGATTAAGTGCAATACAAAAACAATAAAATATACCGACTATGTGTAGGAGTTGAAGCTTAGTCGGCACTTGTTTACGTGTAGAAGAATTGTAGAGCAGTCGCACGAGCAGCACTAGCACAGAATTGAACCACAATAGATTGCATTACCAACCTCAGACCTCGAGCTTCAATTTATAAGATCGTCGATGTTCGGTCGATCGATCCCTGTGTTCGGTCGACTGAACCAGCTCCCTTCCTTCCTGGCTGAGATCTGATTGCTGATTCGATCTTCGGCATTAACTGCCCATTAAGGGTTCGGTTGACCGATCTCATTTTTCGGTCGACCGAACAGGTTCCTTCCTGTTCGTCAAGATTTGCTGAGATCCGCATTTACTGTGCATTAATGGTTGATTGGTTCGGTCGATCGATCTTACGGTTCGGTCGACCGATCAGCTCAATTTCCTTCTGCTTCTGATCGGTGTTGATACTGTGCTGAGTCATCAGGGTTCGGTCGACCGATCTTACTGTTCGGTTGACCGATCATGGCTTGATCGGACTCGTTCTGTTCTGATCTGATTTGAACACTGCTTTGATCTCTTCTTGTTCGGTCGACCGATCTTCCGGTTCGGTCGACTGATCTAGCCGGACCTACAACATAGTGTTTGACAGAAAAGAATCCTGCAAAACAAATGTTAGCACAGTAATAATATTATAATGCATGAGTAATATAAAAGACAGTAGAACTGTCTTGATCTCAACTTTGAAACCTTCCTGGTTTCTTCAATTGGATCAGCGACCTAAGGTTGTTCCCTACAGGAACCCGACCTCACTGTCGCTCCTTCAGTTGTTTACCTCAACCTACCTGTCAAACGTAAATCCTCCAGATCTAGTTTGGACTTTTCACTTAGCTTTGATCAGCTCGCCAGGACTTTTTCCTTGATCTTCGGTCCTCCAGACCTCTTGATCGCACCGCCAAGCGTCGGGTCCCCTTGACCCACTTGGACTTGCACCTGGGTTCCGCGATCTGTTTAGATTTCTCCTGCCTAGCCTCCAACTAGGTCTTTCCGATTGAATAAACAGCCTGCACACTCAGTCAACTTGTTAGATCACAACAAGACTTAACTTGAACCTTTGACAACATCAAAACTTAGGAGTTTGATTTTGGTACAACTTGCACCAACAATCTCCCCCTTTTTGATGTTTGGTAACCAAGGTTCAAAGTTAAGTTAAAATATGCAAAAATTAATCAAGCAATTAAACTTTTAATTCCCCCCTGAGTTAAACAACTCCCCCTTAATTCACTATCTCTCCTCCTTTGACACACATCAAAAATAGGGGAAGACCTCGAAGCCAAGTAAAAGCAATTAAGGTCAAAGAAAACCTTTGAGTACAAAAAGAAAATTCTAAAAAATTGAAAACATGTATAAAACC
Organism: Zingiber officinale; assembly: GCF_018446385.1. Taxonomy (NCBI): domain Eukaryota; kingdom Viridiplantae; phylum Streptophyta; class Magnoliopsida; order Zingiberales; family Zingiberaceae; genus Zingiber; species Zingiber officinale. The sequence continues at coordinate 107,201,579 of NC_055993.1, read as the reverse complement.
ATTACTAAGTTGTAATTTTGAAAGAAGAATAGAAATTTTGAACACAAGAAGAATCTTTGAAAAATTAAGGAAATTGAAAAATTTATACCAAGGTAAGTTATTATTACTTTGAAAACCATTTGGAAAATAAAAAGTAAATTTTAGGGATTAGAATGTTCACAAATTAAAAAAATTTGTAGATATAAATTTGAAAATTTTTAGAAATGTGAAAATTTCTACTAAGGTAAAACTTTTTGAAATATTCCGAAAAAGTTTTTAAAAATGAAGTTAAAGATGAATTTTGAAAAAACATAGAAAGATACATAATTGTGAAAATTTCGACGAAGGTGAATTTTTGGAAATATTTCGGAAAAGTTTTTTTTTAAAAAAAAATTCAAAATGAAATTAAAAAAGAAAAAGTTTTTAAAACTTTTAAAATAGTCATAAAAAAATAGCTCAAAGCTCCCCCTAAAATTAATGACAACCTAAAAAGTCCAAGCATGGTTAAAAAGACTAAGGAAAAAATGTCCTTATGATGCAATGTTCAACTGTTGTACGAAGCTAACTAACTACCACAAGATAGCAGCTATTAATACTAACTAGGTTGTATTAGCTAGTTGACTCAAATTGATCCATGTATATTGTTTAAAGCCCAGATTTATAGCGACTGACATAAGCATCTGAAATCTTAGGCTAGGTCCTAAGCATCTCACCCATTCTAAGTTATCAAGCAAGGGATCCTACTGTGCTTGTGAGATGCTGGCTCCTAGAACTATAGGATCATGCAATTCTACGGTAGGTCCTAGGCTACTCCGAAAAAAAATAAAAATATTTTGAAAGAGTTTTGAAAACCAAAATTTTAAAAAAGGAATTTTTACAAAAATATATTTTTGAAAATTACTAAGTAATATTTTGAAAGCATTTTAAGAAACCTATTTTATAAAACACAACCAACAGTCATGCAAAAATTAGTGACCAGAAATACAAATTACTAGTACGAGGTCCAAATATACATAAGTCTGATAATACACACTAGTCCAGAAGTAAATATAAAGAGTCAGGTATCAGGAGGTGGAGGATCATGGGCAGCACGAAAATAGCCAACATCCTAGTCTGTTGTGCCTCCAACGTCTCTACTCGTCTAGTAATATCCTAACGAAAATCTGCTAGCTGGTCCTGAAACATCGTCTGAAGAGAGTCGAAACGATCAAAAATATCGTCTCGGAGCTAACTAAATGGATCATGAAACTGAGGAGGAGGGGTTGTAGATGAGGTCGCCTGAGCGGCATCAAAGACTGGAGTCTGGGAATACTCAATATCTAATGGCGGTATATAGGGCTCCTCTACATCAATGGGAATGTCCTCAGCATCCACTGCTTCCTCGACCGGTGCAACATAGTATGGATGAGTACGCTTGTAAATCATACCTTGAGGACTAGTCTTAATCCCAGCCAAGGACATTTGACGAACACCAATAAGGTCAAAATCAGATAACTCAATCAACTCACCATGCCCAACACCTACTCCTAAGGAAGCTATGAAAGCTGTAAGGATATGACAATGAATCATGTGTACCTTGAACGAGGTACTATAGCCAGAGTAGTAGATTATGGACTTAAAAACCTAATAAACAAAATCTATATCTAGTTTATGCTTAAGGACATACATTAGAAAAAGATGAACAGGACGAAGAACTGCTTGATCTCTGGATGAAAGAGGATGAATGCATGAGACGACCATTTTGTATAATGCATTGTCATTTAAGCTTAGTTGGACGGAAGACATCTTCCTTGGTCGAGGACCTTGAAAGAAATCAGCATACATGAGGTCTAGTGTGAGATGGGAAAATGGATCGGGCAAAATGTCAGGATACAATGGATAAGGAAAGATCCGGGTAGTTGAGGGACGCATGCATAAGAAACGAGAAAATATGTTAAAATCAAACAACATATCCCTCGAAACAACTCTAGTTTTAAAATGATATGCATCAATCTCACATAAATTATGATAAAATTCAGTACAAAGTGTGGGATTATATGCATGCCTACAGAGAACCAGACTGTTTAACGAGTAATGGTATATAATATCGACTATTTCGGGACAGTAGGTTTGATAAAATGGTAGATCAAGGCATCTAGTACCCACAACTAAAAAAGTCTTGTTGGAAAAAGATTGATGCAAGTCTTCTGTGGAGAATCTAGGGCCTTGGCTGGGATTTGAGGAGCTAGCCTCCTTTTGGGCAAGTTTACGCAGTTTTTCACTAAAAAAGAGAATAAAAAATAAGTAAATATGCGAAAAGAAAAAACTAAACTTCAATTCATACCGAGGCATGGCTTGTGAACGTAGAAACTCGAAAAATCGTCGGATAGATGTGGAGAAATAGGAAGGGAGAGTTGAATGAAAGATTTCGGTTCTGTGGGTGTTATATAGACCTCGATCGGTCGACCGATAAACGGTTCGGTCGACCGATCCAATAAATTCGCTGTCATCCGAAGCCGAGTGTTGGATGTTCGGTCGACCAATCCAAGGGGTTCGGTCGACCGATAACTTAAAGATGCACGGTTTTCCGTGCACCAACACGGAGTGAACGGTTGATCATAAAGTATTCGGTCGATCGAATACAGTGATCGGTCAGCCGATGAATTTATTATTCATCCATTTAAAAAAAATAAAATTCACTGGTTCAAAACAAAGCTTGATCGACCGGTAAATATGATCTGTCAATCGATCCTTTTTTTTCTTTTTTTTTTAATAATTTAAGTTTTAAAATAATTTTAATTAAGTTTTAAAAAGATTTTAATTAAGTTTTAAAAAGATTTTAAGTAAGTTTTAAAATGATTTTAAATTAAGTTTTAAAAATGATTTATTAAGTTTTAAAATGATTTTAAATAAATTTTAAAAATATTTTAATTAAGTTTTAAAATGATTTTAAATTAATAATTTTGATTAAGTTTTAAAAATAATTTTAATTAAGTTTTAAAAAGATTTTAATTAAGTTTTAAAATGATTTTAAATTAAGTTTAAAAAATAATTTATTAAGTTTTTAAAAGATTTTAATTAAGTTTCAAAATGATTAAGTTTTAAAAATAATTTATTAAGTTTTAAAATGATTTTAAATAAGGTTTTAAAAATAATTTTAATTAAGTTTTAAAAAGATTTTAATTAAGTTTTAAAATAATTTATTAAGTTTTTTTTTAAAATAATTTTAATTAAGTTTTAATTATTGAATTATTTAAAAAGGTTGTTGAACCCATGTTAGATTCAAACTTAACTTTGGGTTAATCAAGCATGCTTCCTAAGGATAAGTTTTCAGTTTAGTGGCGAGGCTTATGGCCTTCCTGTGTATCAACGGTAGATCACTTGCTGAAGATTTTTCAAACTGTTCCCGCTCAAAGAACTTAATACTAAATTTTGGTCTAACTAGCCTATGTTTGACTGGGGTAGCTTCGGTCAGATCCACTAAGTCTAGTGCACCAGGTAGAATACACAAGATTCAGCCTAGACATGCCTTCGACAAAGTTTCCTTGACGTACTATCATCCCAATCCATTCCGATGCTATGTTGTAGGGTTTGGTAAACTTTTTTTATCTAACCGTTCTAAGCATAAAGCAAACCTAATCCTAAATGTATGAGTTTGGTTAATCATGTTGGTTGAATTGTCTTTCTAGTTGCTCCCCCTGAGTCATAGCTTAGATAAGGTCTATCTAAGTAATGAATTTGACTCTTAGGGACCAAGTAGATGTTTGTTTTAATTGGTTTGGTTAAATATTTTGTTTGGACCCATGCTTGGACTTGACTTCTAATATTTTGGCTAATTAATGACAAATATGATTTGTTTGTTTGTTTAGGGTTGTAATCAAGTCTTGATTTGTTGTACACGGCTCGTTGCGATCCAAGTACCATATTTAGACACTTGGATCCCAGTTCGAACCTTTCCAACGTTTTCTTGAGTCACTTGACTTGACCCTTCAAGTTGGAATTCTCTTCCTCAAGTTTTTCAACTTAAGTTGAGGTTCCAACTTGAACTTGGTTAGTCGAATCACTTAAGTTAACTTGTTGCTTAAGGTGGTCTATTTCCTTAAGTAAAAAGTTATTTTGTTTTTCAAATTTTGACAATTTTCTAAACAAACATTTAACTACTCTCAGCAAGTTATACTTAGAATAAATCGTTACCATATTTGGATCTTCTGATCCGTGGCTTCCCTCGGAGTCAATGTCGATCTCGGACTCGTACTCCTCGTCGGACTCGGAGTTGGAATCTTCATTTCTTGCCATAAAAGCAAGATGGCTCGAATGCTTTGTTTGCTCCATGTCGGATTCGTCGGAAGAAGTCTCGTCCCATGTCGCTTGAAGAGCCTTCTTTCGTCTTGTTGATTTAGGCCTTTCTTCCTTCCGATTTGGGCATTCGTTTTTGAAATGCTCCTTCTTGTTGCAACCGTAACAAATCATTTCTGATTTGTTTTGGGTCTAGTTGAGAGGTGTCTTTTTGGCAGTTCTTCTGAATTTCTTCTTTGTCAGAAGTCTCCGGACCATGTTGACCAGTTCTTCTTCATTTGTCAAGTCAAAGTCTGACTCACTTTCTGACTCGATCTTTGTTTTTGATTTTATTTCCTTGCTTGGACCTGCATACAAAGTAACTTCTTTCTCGACATGGCTTACGTTAGATTGTTCGTGTAATTCCAATTCACAAAATAATTCATCTAACTTTAGAATTGAAAGATCCTTAGAAACTTTGTAAGCATCTACAATTGATGCCCACAAAGTATTCCTCGGAAAAGCATTCAGCGCGTACCTTATTGTGTCACGATTTTCCAAGTTGTGTCCGATCAGATGTAGGCCATTTAGGATGTCCTTCAGTCGGGCGTGTAGTTGCGAGGCCGTTTCTCCGGGAAACATTTTAATGTTAAACAAGTTATTTAAAAGTAAATCTCTTTTATTTATCTTAGATTCGTCAGTCCCTTCGTGTAGTTTGACTAGAGAGTCCCACAGTTCTTTAGCATTGTCGTAGGGACCGATTTGGTTCAACTCCTCCATTGTGAGCCCACACTGAATGGTATTGATTGCCTTATAGTTCAATTGTGCCTTCTTGATTATTGGGGGAGTCCACTCTTCTGGTTCTAATAGTGTTCCGTCTTTCGTCGAAGGAGTGTGGCCTTTTAAGATAGTGAACCAAAGCTCGATATCGGACTTCAAGTAACACTCCATTCTATTCTTCCAATAACTGAAATTTTCTCCTTTGAATAGTGGAGGCCGGACAGCACTGTATCCTTCTTGATACGAGTTCGACATCCTTGCAAGAAAAGAATTAAAGAAAAACTATTTCCAAGACTTTCGTCTTGGGATTAGTAGTGCTTGAAAAATAGAGATGAGAAAAAAATTCTAAAAGAAAAGAAAAAGTTTTAAAAAAAATGCTTTGAAAAACGATCAAGTTATTTCAGAGCTTACGAGGCTCTGATACCAATTGATAGATCGAATGGGTGCGATAGAAGGGGGGGTGAATATTGCGCCTTTTTTTAAAAAACTTTTCTTTTCCTTTGAAGTCAGAGTTGTGCACAGCGGAAAGTAAATAGACACGTTTGTTTACTTCGTTCGGAGTCTAGGTCGACTCCTACTCGAAGACTCGCGGTCCTTGACCGTACCGATGAGCAATCCACTAAGATTCTTCTTCCCGAAAACCTCGGAAAGAAGTAATGCGTACAAAATACAATGATATAAGATAGTAACAACCTACTATCTTATATAAGATTAAGTGCAATACAAAAACAATAAAATATACCGACTATGTGTAGGAGTTGAAGCTTGGTCGACACTTGTTTGCGTGTAGAAGAATTGTAGAGCAGTCGCACGAGCAGCACTAGCACAGAATTGAACCACAACATATTGCATTACCAGCCTCAGACCTCGAGCTTCAATTTACAAGATCGTCGATGTTCGGTCGACCGATCCCTGTGTTCAGTCGACCGAACCAGCTCCCTTCCTTCCTGGCTGAGATCCGATTGCTGATTCGATCTTCGGCATTAACTGTCCATTAAGGGTTCGGTCGATCGATCCCATTTTTCGGTCGACCGAACAGACTCCTTCCCTGTTCGTCAAGATTTACTGAGATCCACATTTACTGTGCATTAATGGTTGATTGGTTCGAACGACCGATCTTACAGTTCGGTCGATCGATCAACTCAATTTCCTTCTGCTTCTGATCGGTGCTGATACTGTGCTGAGTCATCAGGGTTCGGTCGACCGATCATGGCTTGATCGAACTCGTTCTGGTCTGATCTGAACACTGCTTTGATCTCTTCTTGTTCGGTCGACCAATCTTCCGGTTCGATCGATCGATCCAGCCGAACCTACAACACAATGTTTGACAGAAAATAATCCTACAAAACAGATGTTAGCACAGTAATAATATTATAATGCATGAGTAATATAAAAGACAGTAGAACTGTCTTGATCTCAAGTTTGAAACCTTTCCGGTTTCTTCAGTTGGATCAACGACTAAGGTTGTTCTCTACAGGAACCCGACCTCACTGTCGCTTCTCCAGTTGTTTACCTCAACCTACCTGTCAAACTTAGATCCTCCAGATCTAGTTTGGACTTTTCACTTAGCTTTGATCGGCTCGCCATGACTTTTTCCTTGATCTTCGGTCCTCCAGACCTCTCGATCACACTGCCAAGCGTCGGGTCCCCTCGACCCACTTGGACTTGCACCTGGGTTCCACGATCTGCTAAGATTTCTCCTGCCTAGCCTCCAACTAGGTCTTTCTGATTGAGTAAACAGTCAACTTGTTAGATCACAACAAGACTTAACTTGAACCTTTGACAACATCAAAACTTAGGTTTGATTCTGGTGCAACTTGCACCAACACAAACGACCAATAAATTCTCGCCTAATGTGAAATTATGACAAATACATACATTAAACAAGGAACAAGGAAGATAAAAAAAACTTGATTAGTAACAATAAAATAAGATCAAATTTATTTAAGTATAGATGATGATATAGTAGGGAGTGGAGCTTAATGGCATAGAAGGATCCATGTAACCGACCTCACGTAGTCGGATAAGACTTGGTTGTTGTTATTGATATGGTCTAAGTTTTCTCTACAACTTGCATACAAATACTTTTCCCTATAAATTCATGCATGTTTATCTTACTTTTTTTAGAGTCTAAATGTTTGTCTTACCTTTTGCAATTCTAGCAATCCAGTATAGATCTGTTTATAATTCTTTCACCTCCAGTTAAACGATGTCATATGTTTTACTATGTCATCTTTCCATCAAGTAACACTGTCAGTGCTTGGAGGTAATACAAGAATTAAGAAACTTTAGGGATGCACTGTTTATTTTAAAATTGAATTGAATGCCTTATTTACTTGTAGCAAAGAGAAAAGAAAGAGAGGAGAAATGAAAGGGAAAGATCTTATTTATTTGGAAGAGAAGGAAAAGAGTGAGGACTAAAGGAGTATATGATCATGGTGGTAGTGTTGGTCACTAACAACTATCGACAACTGACAATTACCAAATTCAAGTCATTGGCAATCACTGGCAACTTTCGGCAACTGACAACGTTGTGTTTGATGATTATTGCCAATCAACTGCTAGTAGTTTGTCGATGGCCAACAATCTGTTAAAGTGTTGGCTGATGGTGATCTGGTAGTTGCTTCTGACAGCTGAAGGTCTGATAGTCATCAGCGACATTATGATAGGAAAAATAGAAAAAAAAATATTCACTTGATGGATCCATCAATGAGGCCTTACCAATGGTCGATGGTCAGCGCCGAGATACAAAATGGATGGGGAGGAGGAAAATATAGGAAAATCTTATTTACTTGAATGGATTCATTGACAAAGAAATGAATCGAGAATCATTTTCTCAATCTGCGCTTTCAACTGAAATTGATTTGTTCAAAAACCAGAGGGACTGGAAAAAGGTAACAAAATGTCACCCCCCAACCACTGGCAGTTTTAGTCTACTGTTAGTTAGTCGACAGCGATCACCAGACCAACAATAAGTGTCCTTCGAAGATTGCCAGACGATTGCCTACAGGTTGTCAAAGGTCATTTGCAATTGTTGGACCTCGGCTGGCCAATTGTTTGTGATCGCAAAGTATTGGATTTCTGGTTGCAATCCATCAGTGACGTTCAGCAATCACCACTTTTTTTTCTCTTTTCCCGCGTAACTAAATAAGCCCTAGAAGATCAGGATGAACTAATTGTTATTGTCAGTCCTTGTAAAAAAATGAATGATTTCAAATTACCATAAAAATAATTTTCTTTGTACATCTCCTGACGCAGATGCTCTTTATGCAGGTCATCATCCTGATCTTCATCTGGTTGGTTGGAATAATGTCAAAATTGACTTGTGGACTCATTCAGTTGGTAAGTTTTAATGTCATTATATAATATATAGGTTTTCATGGTTAAATGGGCTTCTTCAAATTGCTTGTGGCCACCAATCTAGCAAGTCTAAGAGTGCATGCTTCTGATCTTTTAACACGAAGCTTAGCAGTTCCTTCCGTTGAATGTTTTACTGGTGCATTTAGTTTCCGTTGTTTTCTCTGTAGAATATCACATAGGTCAGTTCATTTTTTATTTTTCATAACGCATACTTCACAAGTGTATCCGCTGATGGCCAATCATCCACCGCATCAATTCATATATTCAGACAACCGAAAGCCTGGTAAGACAACCACCTTCATATATTGCAAGCCAACAGAAAATCCAATAAAAATGAAAGAAATTTCATATTTGATATATTGCATCAGTACCGGATAAAGCCTTCTCAGTTTGCTTTAGACAATTGTCTTAAAAATCTATTTTTAGTTTGACAAGATATTTATTGATGGAGTTTATAGTTGTTTTGATACATCCTTGTGTTGATTTCTCAGAATTATTTTATATGTTTTTAGCACTCGGATTTGATTAAAAGTTAATGGTTAAATTGTCATTTTTTAATATGTGTTATTAATAATATATGCTGGCCACACATAGTCCTTATTCAAAATTTGCACATTACTATCTCCATCTTGACAGTCAATTAAGTTTTAGTTAAACTCGATTAATTTATGAAAAGATGGACATCAATATGATAAATGTTTTTCCTCTTTTCTTTTGATATATTCAAGTTTTCTTTTAACTAGACTTGATTTAGGCTTGCAACTTAGTGTGGGAATTAGTAGAAAAAAACCAATTCACTTTCATGTGATTGATACTCATGTGTCCTTATCGAAAACTATGTTATATACTTCTTGCTATTGGATTTATCTTTCTGAAAGTTCCTTTTCCTCTCCTGTTATGTAACATAAATGTTTGTTCAATATGTAGGAGGGCTTACTGAGAACGACTTTATTCTCGCTGCAAAGATCAATTCCCTCAAGATTGAACATCTTCTGAGGAGAAAAACCGCGCGTTGAATGCTACACGCATGCCTCACGGTCTGTTCTTCATGTATCTTTCATATCTGTAGTCTCTTAAAAACTTTTGCCCCAATGCTTGTAGTTTGCATATTTTTCATGGTCGGACGAGTTACGAAACCGATTGGAAGAGTATGCGTATTCATAATCGATCACATCGCCTACCCCCTACTTCACCATATTTATGTGGAAGTTGTACAATGTTTTCACTCTTTATCCAATATTGTGCTACCTTCTATCACTTCTTTTGCTCTCTTTCCCTTGGTGCACACTTAGTTTGCTTGTGGTCTGACAACTTATTGTTAATCCTTGCGGCACAAATAGCCTAGACCGATTTGATCAAGGCCAAGGATGAACTCTGGTCCGGTGCGTGCACAAACTTGCAATTGGGACACGACAAGGCAACCTTGGTCATCATCACCAGCATGTGGCAACGCATGCACACCGTCGCCACCATCTCTTCTATCTCCTCTGTCGTCCTCTTTACCTCATCTTCTTCTTTCTCTTCTCCTCCTTTGGAGGCACAACCCGTCTCCGACTGGGTGCTTGATAAGTTGAGCTCAAGGTCAAGGTTCAAGCTCACCTTCATTGCTCTAGGGTCGACCTCCGACTGTAAATACATAATGAATTTAGCAAAATGATATCGATTGGCATCCAAAGCTTCTACGACTCACCTTGATCTCTGGGTGAGCATCGAGGAGGTTAAGCTCCATGACACCTCTCTTTTCCTTTTCCTCCTCTCTAGCTTTCTTTGCCGACTTGCAAGCCTCCACGGCCGGCGACTTCCTTTTCCTCGACACCGTGCGGCTCTTGAGTTCCATGCACGGCTTCTCCTCTTCCTCCTCCGCGGGGGAGATGGCTGTTTGCAAGGACACCATGGGCAATGTAACAGTCCAGGAGAAGGGAGAGAACTAGGTCTTGTTCAGGAGAGGATATGCTTTTGAGCTACTTATAAAGGCTCCAAATGGGAGTAAGAATGTAGTTAGAGGATGCAACATATAAAAGGAGGAGACTGGATTGCCAACATGATACATCCTTGATTTACTTACTTTTTTACGTGTATATGTTTTTACTGACAATATAATCAGAAAAACAAAAACAAAAAAAAGTTTTTACTGAAAATCAGAAAAACAAAAAGGAGAAGAGGAATGAAATGGATTTGATGCAACAAATGCGAAATGAATTAGTTGGTGAGGGAGGAGTGCAGTTGAGGGATATGAATGCATGGTATGGTGGTTCCTCCTTATTAACTCTCCAGCTTCCACATTTGAGCCACCAGATGAACTCAAATTTAAAGCAGCCACCACCTTTTTAGTTCTCCTATTTAATTCTATTAATTAAAAAAAAAAATCCTTGTTGGTTAAAAAAAATATCCTTGTTGATTAAAAAAATCATTCTCCAAAATATAGTCCTCGAGTTTTGTTGTTTTGGTGAAAGCATGAACTAAACTTTAAAAAACAAAAAATATATACATTATGTTCAGCAATTTTTTTAAATATCGAGTTCCGTCTCTTTAATTTTAATGATGATCAATTGGTCTAATAATTTTTTTTTTTTATCGAAAAGCATAAATAGATCTTCACGGACAACCATTATTTGGGGAGCATCCCATCTAATACCATCACACCATATATCATAACCCTAGGATTGCGTTTGGTTCGGGGTTATTCTTGATAACCTTGGTTATCCATTCAAAGTTATCAACAAAAATCTTGTTTGGTTTAGGTATTCGATGATTCCCAAGTAATGTTCCATGCCCGACACGTCAGTAAAAGGGTCATGCAGCCCGGAATCGAAAAATCTAAAAAAATTAAGATTTTTGTTGATTCCGGGATTAACGATTTTTTTTTACCAAAAATACCCTCCGATAAGAAAAAACATGAAAAAAAGAGAAAAAATATTAAAAATTGTAAAAAAATAAAAAAAATGTTTTAAAAAATTTATTTTTTTAAAAAATAAATAATTTAAAAAAATAAAATTAAAATTTTTAAAAATTAAAAATTAAAAATTAAAAATTTTAAAAATTAAAAATTAAAAATTAAAAATTTTAAAAATTTTAAAAAAAAAATAAAAATTTAAAATTTTTAAAAAATTTAAAAATAAAATAAATAAATAAAAATTAAAATTTTAAAAATGTAAAAAATAAAAAAATATAAATATAAATAATATAAAAATATAAAAACATTAAAAAATAAAAATATATAAATATAAATAATATAAAAATATAAAAACATTAAAAAATAAAAAAACACATAAAAAAGTAAAAAAAAATAAGGAAAAAGAAAATAAAAATATTAAAAAATAAATAAATAAATAAATAAATAAATAATAATAATAATAATATTATTATTATTATTATGTATAATTGGTTTTGTAACTGAGGTTAATACGATAAAATATTAAACTAAGGTATTCATTAAAACCTTCAAACAAACAAGTTTTTGTTGCATTACCTAAGTTGAACCAAACAACATTTGGTTATGTTTTATTCCCTATAACCTTGGTTATGTGATTACCTGGTAATCACATAACTAAGGTTATACATGATGACTTGAACCAAACGCACCCTAGGGGTTATGTCCCTTCAAGGCGGTGCGATGATTAAGACATAGGGTGTTATTACATGAGGTCTTGGGATCGAAACTCGGCGTGACCGAGCATAACCTCCCCCATGTCTTGGTCATTTGCACTAATGGCTAATAGTCACCCATGATTTACCTCTTCCGTGTTGGCCTAGGGACGGGTTGGCGGGGGCGCTCGGGGCGAGCGAATCACCTTTTGCCACATAACCCCAGGGGTTACGTTTAGTAATTTATTTTGATAATTTAGGTATTCGATTATTTGAACCGAATAATTTTGAAGATGATTCTAATCCGGTCCCATAGAAATTTTTCATCGATCATCCAAGTAGTCAATGGTTGAGAATTGAAACTTATATGTCTGATTAACCGTTGAACAGATTGTACCATAGTCTGGGGCTATGTTTAATAATTTATTTATTTATTTATTTTTAGTTAGCACCAGATGTCCAAACGTAATTCTGGATGATCATTTTGATCCTGCAGAAATTTTTTATTAGCCTCTAAATCGAGAAGCGCTTAGTCAACCGTCTAATAAAAAAAATTTATCCATTAACTCGTCGAAATGAAGACTCAATAGATATTTAGAAATTGATAAGGTGTGAATGCTCTTCCGGTGTACCATTATCTCGGGACTACATTGAGCAATTTATTTTTTATTTTTAATTTTTTAATAGAAGATTTTATAGCTTATTGGTTGGATAAGAAATATATCAAGAACGTAGAAAAAAGCATTTTTTAAAAATTTCTAAAGAGTACGCGCTTTGATTTTTATCAAAGCATCTAATTTTTCATAATATTTTTTTCATCTATTTTTGCCTTAAATTAAAGTAAAATTTGATTTTCCTTATTTAAATCAAAACTGAACTAAATTAAAATAAATAAATAAAAATTTAATTATTTCATCAAAAATAAATCATGCAAAAGTTATTAATGATTTTAAAAAATTACATCATAAGTTATACCTTCTAAATTTATCCATATTTTTATTTTTATTATTATAGCTTTAATAAAAAAATTAAAAATAAAAAAAGTGTTAATAATTTTTTTTTAAAATGATTTTTATTATTTAATATCTAACTATAAGAAAATAAAGAAAAGTTAAATAAAATTAATAAAATGACATTTTAATTATTTTAGGAAGGACTTTAATATGACAATAATTGACAACTTTAATTATGGAACAAATTTGATTCAATTTGATTCGGTTTAAATAAAGAAATATTTTTTTACTTTAATTTATGACTGAAATAGATGGAAAGGGTATTCTAAAATTAATTTGTTTACGTTAATTTATGATTGAAATAGACAGAAAGGGTATTCTAAAAATTAGGTGCGCCCTTCCACACAAATTAAAATGTTCTTTAAAAAATCTAGAAAATTGAATACCCTTTTGAGAAAATATAATAAATCCATATATATATATATATATATATATATATATATATATATATACACGCACGCACCCCTTAGCATTAGTGTTACTTTTTATAAAAAAAATTACTTCATTTAGCTTAAATATATCTTAAAACATAAATCCTAAAAAAAAATTAATACTCACAAGGGTCATTTGCAGTTTAACAGTTATATATGTATATATACACACACCAGCCTCCATTAAATTGTATTGAATTCCCCAAATTAATGAGTGTATTTAAGTAGAGCAGATACTAGTTAAATTGAGGCTCGTTAGCTCTAAATGAGAACCACTAGTCTTGCTTAAATGCCAACACCCACCAATATTGGAGCTTCTTCAATTCATTGCACTTCCCTATTCAAAATTCAAATCAATTAATTCCATCTATAAGTAAAAATGTTAAATCTATCTAGTCAGAATTTGATTGACCAATTGAATACATATAATTAATATATAGAGATGATATTAATATAATATTTTTAATAATGATTTATAAAATATATTCCAATCAAATTCTAATTATTTAGTATTGTCAAATTAAAAATTACTCCAAGAGTACTGTTTAATCACTTGACAAGATAAAAAATAAAGAGTCATAAGAAGTTGTACAAATTACAAGAGTTTGAGGTCATCGGCTGAACTTCAATATCACCTAGGATCAAACTTTTCATGAAACTCTGACTACTTTGTAGATCAGAAGTGTCTAGGATGAATATAATCATCTTTTATTATAAATTATATTGATGTCTTAAGAAAAAAAAAAGATAAATCTTTAAATTCCTTTATTTTTCAATAAAAAAATGATGGACAAAAGTTATAATTAATTAAAAGTATAATGAAGAAATACAAATTATTTTAATATTCGATTCAGATCTATCTATATATTTATAATTATTTAATTAGATAACTTGGATTGAATGAAGTTTAATATTAAAAATTTATTAAAAAAAGAAGATAAAAGAGAGTTTCATTATTAATGATGTACAGTTGATTTAAAAAGTTAAGACACATTGGAGAATTAAAAAATAAGGAATTTAGTTTCATAAAATGAATTTAAGGAATTCTTTAGTGTTTGTATGGTAAGAATTAAAAATATTTATAGTCCATATCTACTACAAATAAGTTAATTTTTCAAGATTTTATATTTGGTATAAAACAATTTCCATAATAGACCATATGTTTTTGGACTATTTGAATTTGTCATCTTCCATGAATACCCTTCCTTCATATTGAGGCAGCGACAGTGATGTTCTTCAGAGGAGCTCTGCTTGTTCCTGAGCTAAGAACAGAGCAACAAGTAAAGCTCTTTGCCCTCTCCGATCGTCCTCGGCAAACTGTAAGTTGTAGACTGAACATGAGGGGCTCTGCATGTCAATCTTCCTAACATCGAGCAGCAATTGTGAAGGATTTCTTTGAAACCTACTCAATAGTGTTCATTGGCTCTCATATCTAAATTGGAGAGAACAAACAGTCGCAGTGAAGAAAAGCAAACAATAGTTGTAGGAAAAGGAGACAAGCCAGAAATTATGATTAAAATAAGCAGGAGACATTCAAACTTTAGAATTATGATTTAAGATCCACCATCACACTTCACAACGAAAACACGCGAGTCATTATTATTGTTATATATATTAGAAGCCCCATAAATTGAGCTCTTGCCTTGAGAGGCACTACTCTCACTGTTGCCTGAGAGGAGGAGATGACGACCAAGGCATAGACACGAAAAACCAGCTAAAGAGACACCTTTCTGAACTTTTCTTTGATCACTTTCCCCTCGCTCTCTATATGCTTTGTTTCACTTGTACTCCAGGTTCATGTTGTTCTCAGGAGCCAGGCCAACGCAAGCCCTGAGTATGTTCTCCAGCATGGCCCTCTGCTTCGCCAGAGCATTCACCACCGGTGTGCTTGGAGGAACCTGTTTTAGCCATAACACGAAGTTAAAGAATGATGCAGCTTCCTAATGTTGAAGATTCGTGTGTCATAAAGAAAGGAATATTGTTCACACAACACAAAAACACAAAAAAAGGCATCTTCGCTAGGACGAAATAAAGCCACACAGTCATGCCGCCTCATCTTGACTATATGAAAGCTAACACCAATAATAAAAAATGGTTAAAGCAAGACATTTAACATTGAAGCTGGTTCCAGATCATCAGAAATAAGCAACAATATTTATGTGCATTGTTTATTCTATGACATTGATACTGCGTGCTTGATAAAATTATCAGAGAATAATCTGATTTCTTCAGAAAAGGAGTTGAGTTGATTTTTGAGAAGTTGGCTTCCAACTGTAAAGAGAATATATGCATCTTCATGGAATTCTTCATTGTACGTCATCTTTTGGACAATCAAAGCATGAGAACTAATTGCTTGACTAATTCACACTATAAAAGTGAGTGCAAACAGTTAATTATAAATTTTACTTACAAGTGGAGCTTTGGTAAGGTAACTGAGGATTGCAGAGACTGGATGGAAAGAGTGGAATTTGCCCTGCAAAACAAGAAGAAAAAAATCGACACTCACAGCTTTGCTTAAAAAGCTACCAAATGAGAAATAATGTCAATAAATTACTTCTCCCTCCTCCTTAAGCTGAATCCTAGTACTCAGTTCAGCAAGCAAGACAAGATCCAAAATTATGGGAGCTGCCAACAGGGAATCCTCGCAGGTGTTGTGAAGAACTATAGTGCTCCGTCCACCCATGAATATCTCAGACGTGTATTCGTCCATAGCCCTCTTGCTGTCACCAACATATGGTACATACTGCAATAGAGCAACGGATGGGTTTTGTAGTGTAGTCCAATAAATAATCAAAGGGATCTGTGCATTGAAACCTACCTTGATGACAATGACATGATCAGGGTGCTCCCCGGGCTCATAAAGGATGCCATTACTGGAGACCATGTCGTCAACTACATTGCTCTTTGAGATCTCCTTGGATCGGAAGGTTTGTGGGGCAGATAGGTTCATCCCATCATTATTTCCCAGATGGTTGTAGCTAACAATAGATGTTGGCTATTTGTAACATTCAATGTAAGATACATTAAACTAATTAGGTTTGGAATGAATACAAATATAGTAAAAAAAATTCTTGATACCTTGATTCCTGCCCCGACCAAAAATTCAACTAAGACAGATTTCATTTTGGTCTGCCCACTCTTGAAGTCATCTCCTCCTATAAGACTGTTTCTTTGAATGGCCATCTCAATGAGCCCTGCACACATATAAGAGAAGACTGAGGTATTCTAAATATCAGTAGCTAAAGTTTCAGAACACACTTTGCTCGAGCACCGTACCAGGCACAAAGGTATTTTGCGGACTCCCGTTAATGTAAGGAACATTCTCCAGAACACACGCTATACCATACAATGTGGAAGGAGATATCTCGGTTTCATTCTTCTCAAGTGAGGCCATGAGATTCTCCATGGTGTCGTTGAGACCAACAATCACGTTGCTATACCTCTCTGTGTTGGCTGTCCACAGCACAACCACTTTATCCACCTGAGTCTGCTCCTTAAATTCCCTGACAACCAATGATAAAATTATTAGAAACGCCTAAGTTACACCATTAAACCTAAACAAACATCAATCAGATAATCTGAACTTATTCCTCGAATTCTAATTGCTCAGAAATGAGCTTGGAACACGAAGGTAGGAGATCACCTTATATCCTTGATGATTTGTTGGACTTGCTCCGACTTGGTTCCCTTGATGACATTGTTGGCCCGGGCACCTTGGTTTGCCGCAACAAAGTCGGGTTCGAAGATTCCAGGCAAGGGGACCATGGACTCCATGTAGGGCCTAAGCTGCTTCTGCAGGTCTATGTCCAGGACCTTGGCTCTGCCCATGGCATCTGCCATGTTCATGTTACTAATATCCCATCCACCGAACACTATATCATCTGGATTAACCTAACAAATTCAATGAAAAAGCAAATTTCTATCACACACAATTCCCACCAGGTCATGGTTCTGAAATTTGATGATAGAATTTCGGCAAAACTAATTTCACAAAAGAACCTCAAATTTTTTTTTCTTGGACAGGAAAGGGCGTTGAAAAGATGAGACAAGCAAAGAAGAGTTTTTTATTTTTTACCATAGGAAGGAGACTCTTGAAAGGGGCATAGATTTCCTCCCCATTGTAGGAGCCAACCCTGATGGTAGAAGCCTGGGTCAGCGATCCAAAATAGTCGGCCTGCTGCACCTTGTCCTTGGTTACCCAAGAGATGCCCCTATCCATCAAAACAAGTCCTCCGAATTAAATAAAAAACTAATTTGTACAATAATTTGAACATAAAGCAACATTAACATTCTAATAATCGACAATAACAACAAAACATTCACAAACTTTTTGGCGAAATCTTACTCTCGGTTGGCGATAACTCCGGCGGTGAGGGTAGAACCGTTGTTCCCACCCCATCCCACGAGCATCACACTACAATCCACAACAGAACGAAATCGTTTTTCACCGTTAGGCGAATCAAAACGGAACTCAAGCAAGCGGAAGGGAAGAAGGGATACCCAAGCTTGGGGACGCGGGTTTGGGTCTTGAAGTCGTATCGGACTCTCTTGGGGCGTACGATCCATTGGTAAGCACCGTCCCGGCTCTCGTGCACCAGATCCGTCGTCTCGTAGTGGTACACCGCCTCGATCTCCTCCTCCCCATACCTCACGTTGGGGCTCTCCACTCTAAACTTCTCCACAAACATCTTCCCAATCTGATCAGCGAAGCAGCCGCTTCCTCCTCCTCGTTCTCCTCCGTCCTTTTGGGGCTCCTCCGCTTCGTAGGTCTCGCAACGATCCCTCGCAGCCAGTATTTATAGAGAGACGACACTCGCGACGTGGACGAGTTTCACTGGTCGGGGGGACTCACGGCGAAAGGAGGCCGCTCGCATAGAACCTCTCGGTACGGAGCACATCCCGGCGGGGCGCGTAGGTTATAGTATGCGGGAGATCTGAGTCCCGCGCGCGGCATCGCGGCACCCGGAAACCGCCACGTGGGTGACGAAGCGCCCGGAAAAGTCCAGTCTGACGGAGCTGACGCCGTTAACATTGACGCCGTTATTCCGACAGAAGTAGTACCGCCAGCGGATCACATGCAACACACGTGCCGCAAGAGGACCACCTCCGACCTCCATCTGCCGCTTTCATGCATTAATAAATTGAATCGTACTTTTCCATAATCTTTTTTTAGATTTATAAATAATGAGAAAAATATCAACTCGTCACATCTAAAATTAAATTAAATAGATTTTTTTTTGAGGCCATATCCTATCAGTGAGCCCACAGCCGTAGAGTTCTTTTTTAAGCTTTACAGCCTCATGAAATGTAGGGTATGCGGAGCCAACATGCGTGTCCCATGCACGGCCCCAAGTGGGCGCCTCAAAGCTCTTCGACTGTTTGCTTACTTCCAAGTGCGAGTCCATCTCGCTTTGCTTTTTGCTATATATTTTTTTTTTTTTTGCAAAAAAACTCCTCTGCTGCCAACAGAGATTTTTATGCCATGGCATCACGGCCCCTGTTGCAGTGGCAACGTGTGCTTCTGTTGAGAGTTTGTGTCTGTGTCACAATGATCGCTCATAGACTCAACTGATAAGATTACTTTCATTAGTTGGGATTGTGTTTTGTACTCTAAAGAGGCACTGAGCAAAGTCAATCAATCAAACAAGAACAATTGGCAACAAAGTAGTAGCTTGCATACGATGGCAAATATAGATTACTTATGAAAGATCTAGAAATTGCTAATAGTAATGTTAGACAACAATTAAGCATGCCTAATTGTTTAGGAAAAAAAAAAGATTAATTAAATTGGATAACGTCGAATCTAGGCGACCGGTCCGATAGCATCTGATTCCATAAAAAATTTTCTTATCATCCATCAAGATAAATCAAATTGTACTAGCGACGGACGACCTAAAAGCCCAGCATCCCTTAGTTACCAGTCTCCTTTAGAGTAACAATGCCTAATTGTTTCAGGAAACATAGGATCAAGGTTGAAGAAGAAACAATCAATTAACTCCATTATGTGACTCCCAAAAAGAACAAGATTCAAACTGAATTTCAGCAGCACTCGGTGGATGGAAGTAGAATATAATCGACAACTTTTACCACTCCAGATATGCAACAGCATTTGTGTCAAAACTACATAGTTTTCTTGGAAGGTTTTGAAAAATCACATCTATTAGTTATAATTTTCCTTTTAAATACTAGGTATAAGAGATGTTACCAAAAGATTCAAACTAAGGATGAAATTCGACTTTTACTTTTCCAAAGATGGAAAGGAGAAGGAAAAGAATTGATGTTGGAAAAAAAATCCATAGGGAAAGGTAAGAGAAAGGAAAAAGAAAAGAAATGAATTCGGAGATAGAAAAGAAAAATATCTACCGAAGGAAGGGAGGGAAAGATGGAAAAGAAAATAAAAAAAAATGAAAAGAGAATCGTGTTACCTCCTACCGTGACGATCCCTGCTTCTTCACGGATGATGAACGAGTCAATCCGCCAACACCCATCTTGGATCCCTCCTCTCATGGGCCAACAAGGCACACTGGTCCATGGGCGGGCAGACTGAATGGACCGGGCAGAGCTTCAGTGGCCATCGCCTCCAGGACTGCATTGAGGGCTCCATCAAGGGGACCGAATCCTTTGATTCTCTTGTCCGGGCCCGCTCTTGGACCGGGACAAAGGGATTGATGGACCATGAATTGATCCAGCTTTTGCGGACCAGAGGAGATGTCGTGGCAGACTGCCTCTTCTCCTCCCGTCATGCCAACAAAGTAGACGATCTCGAAGCCTAGAGCCATTGCGGGCAAAGATCTTTCATGCCTCGACTCTAACCCATCGGAGAGAAACGAGGGAGAGGTGGCGATCGAGAAGCCTCAGAAGGATAGCAACACCGGGAGCGATATTCAGTTCTCTACCAAACCTACCGAGAAGAAGAGGAAGAGGGCGAGGAGACTTGGGGAGGAGTTCGATAGGATCATGACGAAGTTGTTGAAGATCATGAGCGACCTCGTGTTCACCCTGGGGGACCCCATGAACACCTCCTCTTTGCTCCCTATTGAGAGACTTCCATTAGGCTAGGCTCTCCATCTGGAGGACACCATCCACAACCGTCACCTCAGTACATAGTGATCCCTCCTCTCGTGGGCCAACGAGGTGCATTGATTCATGGGCGGTCTGAGCTTCAGTCGCCATCGCCACAAGGGTTGCATTGAGGGCTACATCAAGAAGCTCCTCACTAAGCAAGAGAAGATCCCATGGCGAACTGCCTCTTCTTCCACCACGCCAACGATCTCAAAGCTCAGAGCCGCTATAGGCAAGATCTTTCACACCTCAACTCTAATCCATCAGAGAGAAACGGTCAAGAAGCCTCAGAAGGATAGCAACGCCAAGAGTGGTGTTCAATCCTCTACTGGACCTACCGAGAAAAAGAGGAAGAGGGTGAGGAGGCTTGGGAAGGAGTTCGATAGGATCGCGACAAAGTTGCTGAAGATCATGAGCAACCTCGCATTCACCCACCAGGGATCCCGCGAACACCTCTTGCTCCTTGTGATCCCACCATACCCTGTGTTGTTTCTACGGATCATTCCACATGTCATAGGAGCGCCTTCACTTCCTTCTCTCATTGACAATGTGAGATTGAGGCGAGAGAGAGAGAGAGAGAGAGAGAGAGAGAACTAGACAACGATGGTTGCAAGGGTTTATGGTGAGGAGCGTGGCAACGTTGGAGGAAGGAAATCATTCTCCACCTGATTTAAGCAAAAGAAAAACTAATCAAAAATTAATTGATGGACGGATTTCTAAATCCGTCTATCTCAAACAAAAAGATAGATTTCTAAATCCGTCTATCAATTAGGTAAACAAAACAAAAGAAAATAATCCTTCCTTTTTCTCAAATAATTAAGGAAAAGTTTTCCACCACGAAAATCTCTCCACGGTTTTTATTTCCTTCAAATAAACAAGGCCTTAGGTTGACATATTTCTAAATTTTTCGACCGACTATTGGAACCAACATTTATATCTTAAGCTGACCAAACAAAACTCTTGGTTCAGTCACCTCGAGTAATCTATCAAAAAGAATAGATTGATCTTACAATTTATAAGTTGACTGCTTAGACTACCATCCTTAGGAGGACCTACCAATTCCCTCTAGTAAACTAACCTTTAGGTTGACCTAAAAAATTTGTAGATTTCCCTACCTAAAGAAACTTAACTTTCAAGTACCTGTCAATCCTGCGTAACCACATAAAAGATCCTAGTAACCAACCTATTTAGAGATTCAGGCTCTTAGAATCTCTCTTATATTGACCCATAGGTTTACTTTCATCTCGGTGGCTAGGCATCTAGTTAAGTGCTACCGAAAACCTAGTGTCTTCCGGTCTAACAACATGCTTAATGGTGATCAGCAAGGTTGAAACATGGTCCATCCATTGAATCTATCGACCAAGCTTCTTCTTCTCTTAATTTAGTCAGAGCAAAATTGAAACATGGTCAAATACAAACGTCTAATTTACAGCATTTGACAATTATCAAAGCATTATAGTTAAATACCAACAGCACGAAGGAGAAACCATTTTCTCAAACTAATAATCTAGCCTAGGTGTTATGCGAATTCAATGTGCTACATTAGCTTAAGTTATAAAGAACAAGATAGAGCATAAAGCTGTAAGTGATTGCATAAGATAGAACCTTTCAAATAGGGAAACTATTTGTCTATACCACAAACCATTAAAGAAAAAGTTTGCCATAAGTAGACGCTTATATAATCGAGCACATTTATAACTCAAATGTAATGACACATTATATGATTCATTGCTACATGTCAAGGAGAGTGATTTCACCAACACTAGTTGGTTTTCAGCAATGGCTACATGGTAAATTAATTTAGTCGTAACAAATGTTCCGAACCATGTGGTGAATGGCAAGATTATTAAAAACTAAAAAAGCAAAAATTACTAATATGATAAATAAAATATAAACCGTTGAGAGTAGAAACCGCATCTTAATATTTACAAAAGTTAGAAGAATAGAATAAAGAAATTCCAAAAAGAAATTTATAGGCAAAATCAGGGGTAGTACGAAGAACAAAATCATTCACAATAATTATCAAGCCAGTCATCTAAGAATATTAAAAATAAAACTTTCTAGATCACAAAATAAAAGGAAAAAGGAAAAAAAAAAAGAAAATCATATAAATATATTCACAGATATAGAAATGTACCAAATGCTTAAGATAGAGTATATTTAAATTTAACAAAATAGACGACATTGAAAATGAGGAAATCATCAAAAGTTTCATGGAAGTTACAAAATTTAGAACAAATAGAACTTGAGACACAAAGCATAAAAGTTTCAATGGAAGACCTGGCCATTTAGGCACCGACATTAGTCTTTTCAAAACAACCTCCTTCGGGTCAACATTTCGTCTTGCATCTGCAAATATAAGGTCTCAGGAGGATTAACAAAACAAAATTCAACATTTGGTTGTCAGGTATCTGCGAATTTTGTTGAACTGTGGATATTGTATATGCAGGAAAATTTTAGCTTAGTTGCTAGTATATGCTCTCTCCAGCATCAAAATAACTTTAAAAAGAAAAAAAAATACCTGACCACCAAGTGAAAAGAAATTCCAATAATGGCAGGTCAAATTACAAAACATGAAGGAAGAAGAGCATCAAAAAAACTTAAAAAGAATAAATACCTGATGATCAATTAAAAAATCAATTCAAATGATGACACGTCAAATTACAAAACATGAAGGAAGAAAAGCATCAAAAGAACTTAAAGAGAATAAATAATTGATGATCAAGTAAAAATGTAATTCAAATGATGACGGGTTAAATTACAAAACATGAAGGAAGAAGAGCATCGAAAGAACTTAAAAGAATAAATACCTGACAACCAAGTAAAAAGGTAATTCAAATAATGACAGGTCAAAACAAAAACATCCAACAAGAAGCAGAAATAAAAAAAAAAAAAAAATCAAATATCAGTGTAGACTACGCATAATGCATATCAAACACCCAACATCGTACAAAATTATATCTGTGACAACTTGAAGAGAAGAAATTGTGACCGGAATGGAATATCAAGTTACCTAAAATTGTTCAAACATTTGGACGTAAATTATTTCATTCAGAGCCAAAAACTAGTATCTACTATAGGTCTTTTATTGTTAGAGAAACATAATCACTGCAGCATATGCTCATCCACCAAGGTTCATCTCATCAATTGGTCATCATCGAAATTGAATAAAAATATGAGAAAAAACTTAGATCAACCTCTCTGAAGGACAAGTAACTTACCCTATTATTGCTTATATTACTAATTCTTTCAAGTAAACAAGATTAACAGGCTCTATATCACTCAAAACAAAGACAAACTAAAAGATATTTTAATTCTCGATACTGACAAAGGTTATTAATGTGTTGATAAAGATGGGATATAAAGGAAAAAAAATCATGATCCAAACAACCTGCAGATGATTGTTTGAAGAAGTGGTTTGAACCAAATCCACTGAAGAATATGATCATCTCAGGAACTTTAACTAAAAGACGTGTGTTATTATTCAATACTCACAATAATTATTAGTGTTTTGATAAAGATGAGATATAAGGGAAAAAACGATTCATCACCCTAACAACCTGTAGATGATTGTTTGAAGCAGTAGTTTGGACCAAATCCACCAAAAATATAATCATATCAGGAATTTGCACATGAAACATTCTCAAAATCACTATAGAGCTCATTGTACAACTATTTTTCGGGCCAGAGTACATGAATCTCACAAATGTTTCTTAATTCCAATGAATAGCAAATAATAATTAGTGCATGATATAGTTTGTAAATGGATGAAATAGGTGATTACTAGCTAATATTCAAGTGATATTATCACAGAACATTATTATTCAATTGAAAAGAGAACAAACTAAGAGATAAATTGGGGACCAAATACAATAACAACCAAACCTTATCCCACTAAGCGGGGTCTGCTAAATTAGGGACAAATAGAGAAAAAAAAAATGGAAGACATACTCAGGCTTGGTTTGGCATTGCACTTGACTATCAAAGGTGCAATACTTTTTAGTTGAAGTAGATTGTGTGAAAATAATTCAATGTTTGGCAACTTATATCTCAAAATTACATTGCAAAGCAATTACACAACCTAAAAGTTGGCTTTATGTAAAACAAAGATAAGACAACAAATAATTAGAATTTAATTATAAAAAAAATTAAAAATAATTTACATTTTAATATTAAATTAATTAGATACACCCCCTATCTAATATATACATTATCATTGTCTTTTTTACACATGCATTTCTATGAGTTGTATATTCACAGTTTTTTATTATCCTAATTATTTGCATCCTAACCCCTCAAATGAGCTGTATTCTAGGGTCTCGCAAGTATTAAGTTAGTAAGTCTACTAAGTAATCATTAAAACAAATGAATGAAGTCATAGTCTCCTAGGTAAAATCAAATACTACGTTGGAAGCAATACAAACAGCAACCTAGTAAGTCAACTATATAGGAGCATTACCCAACTCAATTATCTAAGTGTTTAAATCAAATAAGCTCACATATAGCCAAATCCATCTTTGAATTCTTACTCTACACATGACCTAGCTACAATTACTTATTCCTTGCTCTTCCAAGATATTGAATTGCCTTAAGAGAATACAATAACCAGATTTAAACAGCCATTAATCCATCGGACAGCTTGCCGGATCCACATCAATATACCTTGTAACCTAAAAATGTACATAATCACAATTTTTTTTTTTTAAAAAAAAAAAAGATATCCTAGTGCATAGTTAGAATATCACAAAATCTTCAAACTACCTACCAATGCTTGTAGCATGGAGAAATTGAGTAATCACACTTCGAGCGAAATGAAATCCATGGAATTAAGGTGATTAAACTTTTCATCAAGGCTCTTATGCTATCGAGGATAACATAACAACTTCCTCTATCTAGGCATCATTTAATATAGAGATAAAATGGAACTATAGTTGGCTTACTCCGACAATACTAGCCTCCCCAAGCATGTCAATCATATACAAGAATGTCAAGCATATATTTAGTAGAGAGACAAATCTCCTGTGTGACCAGCAACTTCTATGCTAAGGAACTAATCAAGGTTGCCAAAATCATTAGGCTTTGCTTCCTACAAAAGTAGCAATCAGCTTAGGCATTGTAAAATATTTTTTGTCCGACTGTCTCCTTGAAGGGAAAGAAAGAGGAAGGGAAGCTTAAATTTTTCAAACCTTTATTTGCTAAAGACGCACTCAAAAAAACGAAGATTTGATTTTGAAAAAAGAATTACTTTTTTAACTTGTTGAGATCAAATTTGAATTAATTGCATGCTATATTGAGTTTTGTGCCCAAATCAGGCAGAAGCAATATAGATTATAAAAAAAATGTAGGCAAAGAGTTCCCTAGTCTTTAACATCCATCCCCTTTTTCTACCAAAGGAAAAGAGGGAAAGTGCCACTGGGAAAAATTTTCTCTCTTCCTTTGTTTCCTTCCTTCATAGGAAACATATTAGTTTGAAAGTAACGTATATATTGAGAATTATTATTTTCTCAATTATCTATATTCGAAAGTAAAGTAAGTAGACATTATTGGTTAACAACAATGGCCAAAGTCAACCTAAAATCTCATGTAAAAGGTTGATTTTTTATGTATTTCAAATATATCAAACTTGGTTTGCACTCACATGTGCTCCATAAGTTTACATGATAGCTGTTGTGGTCATGTAGACAAATGTGTTCAAAAGGAAATATTCAGTTCAGTTTCATAATTCTATTCGCTGCCTGATTAAATTCAAGTGGGAATAGCATTTTTTATTTCACTAATATGCAGGGAACTAGCCAACCTAATAGCTGGGACGAACATGGTTGATATTTTTATCAGTCAGCAGAATAATGAAAATATGGTTAGCCTCTAATGACCAACAAATCATGAAAACAATTGAGCTCTAACAGCATGTAAAATATGCTGGTCATTTCTAAAATCATAATGATTACCAGAGAAGCAAAAAAAAATTAGTAGAACAAACAGATTATAGTAATTTAGAAATCCTCTACATAACCAAACTAAATAGCATACCATAAGCATCAAGGAAATCCTCCAAAAGACCCGCTAGGCCTCATGGATGATGACTGCCCGTAAAAGGCACCTTGATATGACTGTAATCCCGCCAATGCCTGAGAACCATAAACGCCTGGAAATGCAAGAGTTCCACTTCCAATGCCTACTACTCCATGTTGACCCTGTGATGCGAGTAATCCAGCTGTGGGGTTCAGAGCTGCTGTAGCAACTGCTGGATTAGGTGCAGCTGCTGCTAATAGAGGGTTTTGTCCAAGCAAAGCATGGTAAGCTGCTGGGTTCTGGTTGTACAGCGCTATGTTCTGTGCAGCTGCCACAGCAGCCAATACAGATGGCGGAGTCGCAGCCAGAGAGGGAGCTGCAATTGTCGGGGTTGAAGCCAGAACAGTGGGATTCGAAGCCAAAACTGCGGGATTGGCAGCCAACGGTACCTTTTCCTTCTGCCCTTGTTCGAAAGCTAGTCGGCAGTTCAGCTGGTGGCCCTCGAACATTTTGTACGGCTCCTCAAGTGCTTTTCTCGCCCCTTCCTGGGTCTTATAGACGAAGATAGCGAAACCCCTTGATTTACCCGTATTAATATCAAAACCAAAAGGACCCCCCTCAATCTCCCCGAACTGGGAGAAGAAGGCCCTGAGACTATCACGCGTGGCTTCGATGTGAACATTGCTGATGTACACCTTCCGTCCAGAGCTGTCACCGACGGAACAAGCAACAACAGGGGGTCCGATGGATGCGAGCTGGCAATGGGTCATGCGGTTTTTGATCTTCTTCTCGGGCTCCTTGAGAGCCTTAACCGCGCTGGCGCGAGTGCGGAATAGAACAAATCCGTAGCCTTTGGTGCGCCCAGTGACCTTATCCACAACCACGTTGCAGTCCTCAATATCGCCGTAGGGCTCGAAGACCTGCAGCAGGGTCTCGCGAGTGGAATCCCAACTGAGACCATGCACGAAGACCTTGCGATGGGAGATGACGCGATCCGCCAAGGCGTTGATGTGCGCGAGGAAGGACGCATCGGCAGCGACAGCGTCGAGGAGGAAGCCGATGAGCTGGTCCTTGTTGTACGACTCGAGAAGGGGCTGGATCTGATCAGGGGAAGAAACTGGAACAGAAGAAGAAGCTGGAACAGGAGAAGAAACTGGAACAGAAGAGTCTTCTTCGCCGCCGCCAAACAGAACGGGGTCCTCCTGGTGCTCAACGCGGTTACCAGGCAGCAAAGCCCGCTGCTGCCGCTGATTCGTTGGCTTTAGCCCAAGCTTACGCCTCTTGTTGCTGCGATTGTTAGAACGATTCTTCTTGGCTCGCGACTTCCCCATGGCGGAGAGATCGACCGGAGATGAGGAACAAAATTAGGGTTAGGGTTTACGCGAGACGGGGGAGGAGGAAGGCAATTCGGACGTCGAGTCAACTCGGACGGGTTTGGTTTTTAAGTTTTGGATGACGAGTTGAGTGAGTCGGCTCACCGGAATCGTCCTTCTCATCAATGCGTATAGGGGATTAGGGGCCAGGGGGCACCTGCGTTTATAGTATGGGATTTATATTATAAAAATTTCATTATAAAACTCACCTCCACTGTAAATATGTCCCAAATATATATATATATATAAATTCTAGCCTGCTCTTCTATTTAATTTTTTTAAATATATATATATTATTTATTTATTTATATGTTTTAAAATATTTATTTATTTTTATCAAATTATTATTTCTACATAAATAAATGTATAAAATTTAAAATATTAATATAATTATAAATATTAAATTAAAATATTAATTAATATTATATATAGTAAATGAAATTATAAATACAGATAAATGAAAAATAAAAAAAATAATTAATAATGGGATCATAAAAAATTATTGAAGAGGGTTATAATAGTGGAGAAAGATTTTTTAAAAAACGTCATGTTTAACTTTTGATATAGCAGCCATATAGCGGAGCAAAGAACTCTGTAAAAAGTTTATTACTATGGATACCCTAAAAAATTAAAATGTAATATCTATCACATTATTTAATTCTAACTTTCATCTCTTTTCTTCATTCCAATTAAGCTAGGCACGGTGGTAGGGTGCTCGTGTAATCTCTTAAATATTTAATTCTCAGTTATGATACATCATAGGATATATTTTTTAATGAAATGAAAATTTTAGGATGTTGATTATTGGGTCACCTGTCATTTGCACTTCTAAATTTATTTTAGTGGTTAGTAGAAAACTTTCATAAAACTATACCAACCAACTCTATGATTAGTCGATTCAAAAAATTAGATGTATGTATTACAATAAAAAAATAAGGACTCTAGTGTCCCTTGAGACACAGTGAATTGACAAGAGGTATGATGAATACACTTGGCATTGAGGATTCGATTCTCCAACAATGCATTTTTAAATTCCTACACTACTTGAAAACCTAGTGTGCTAGGCCGTCAAGCTGCAGGCTGACTCGCTTCCAAAATTTACTAGGTGGACACAGAGACAACACATAGGAGGGGATTAGATTGGGCTAAAGCCCAGTCCAACTCTCTTCTTATAGGGGAATACTATCTAGTCTAAATACTTAAAACTCATTATAAATTTCTAACTAGCTCAATATATCCTCTTCTTTATATTCATGTAGATTGTTTGGTCGTTTACATTGAGCGAGAGTTTACTAATTCAATAGATGTCGAATCCATAATAGATAAGTTTGATGAGAAATCTTATAAAGTAGAGTATAGTATTAATGAACTTAATTGATTATATTTTTAGTGTCATGATTGTTCTGTTTATACGCTTTTAATCTTTTTTTTTATTTTTTAAATTATTTATTTTTATATTTTGTTTAAATATTATCATTATATAAAAGACTTCCTATATAACATGATGCATTAAATTTTTTTAATAATTTTTTTTCATATAAAAAAATTGATGACTTATTTTAAATTTAGTCCTCTCGGAAATAATTTCCTAGTTTCGCCCATGGGTGAAATGAATGTGGGGTTGGACCATTTACTTTAGGATTAGTTGGATTATAAAATCTGTATACCTTATATAAAAACAAAGTGTTGGCAGATTCGAAATGTTGCGGATTCAAAACGTTGTACAAGATTTGTAACGTTAAATGTTGAGGACATGAATAGTTCATCTCCCTCAACGTTTATTGCAATGGAAGTTATCAAAGCATCAGTTTGCAACCGATACTTTTTTTCTATATAAATATGCGTCTAAGAGTAATCAGAGGAAGAGTATGAAATCGAAGGTGATCAAAGTAGAGAGAACATCCAGTACAGGGATTTGATTTGTAACACATCTGAAAAGGTTCCAGAGCGATAATCTTCTCAGTGACGTTAAGCTTCGCAGATCAAAGTCATTTCCAATAGATCAGAGTCGCCTTCAACGTCTTCTCCAAGTTTTCTCCTCCAAAGCACTGTAAGTTCATAATTTCGTTTCGTATAAAGTAATTCATTATAAGCAACAATGGTATTATAGTCATTGCTTAGGAGAGGAGAAATTCCTTAGTGATTGGAAATCGCATCGCAACATTTACGACATAATTGCATAGGGAAAACACTATTGAGCCATTTCCTCTCCGTTATCAGAACTGACACAAGCGTCAACGAGAGGCTAGCGACCGGTGTCTATGACCAGTGAGCACTCCTACAGCATTGAAAGGCTGGCAATTGACGGCCAACGTATTCGTTGTGGTGGAGAAGGATATGCTACAGTACTGTTTTCGATGACACGATAATTTTATCATTTTTTAATCCATTAAATCCATCGCTTGAATAAAAACAGAAGCTTTAATCGATTAAAGTAATTAATAATAAATAGATTTTAATCGATTCGAATCTTTGTAATCGATTCAAGTTTTTTTTTTAAAAAAAAAAAAGGCTTTCTCGAATGGGAAAAAAAGTCAAGGTTTGATATTCACGTGTACATTAATGACGCACAGTGTGTTTCCATTTTTTTAAAAAAATTTAAAAAAGTTTTTTTTTATAAAATTAGTTAAAAATTAAACTTTTTCATTCAGTTTGAATTTACATAACTACCTAATGGTCCAATTTATTAAGTACAATATCCCTAAATTAAGATTGACTTAATTAACTAAATTTGAGTTGGCTTAAAATTGAATTTTGATGTTTAAGTTTCGATATTTAATAATACATGGAGATTATAGATATAATCATCTGATTGGGGAGATTGTTGATATAATTTCCCTCTAGTCAAGTACTGATCAGTTAGATGTGAATAGGGGTGTCAATTCGGGTGGGTCGGGTCGGGTTGGGTCTGGTTGAATTTTTTTTTTTTTTAAACCCAACCCGAACCCGAGTTCAACCCAAAACACCTCAACCCGAACCCGACCAACCCGATCAACCCGAACCCGACCCATATAACCCGAAAATCCGATTCAAAACGACTTTTTTGGGCTATTTTCCCTATAATTCTTCACTTTTATCTCAATACTCCATCATTATCATACAAATATGATATTAATATACATAAAAACATCTATATTTTTAAAATAAAATTTGATTTAACCCCAAAAAGACCCAAAAAACTCTATATTTAAGCCAACCCGGGTCAACCCGAACCCAACCCGACCCAACCCGAATTTTTTTTACTCTTCAACCCTCCAACCCGAACCCGACCCGAACCCGAAAATGCCCAACCCGAACCTGATTTTTTTCGGGTCGACTCGGGTTGGGTCGTCGGGTCGGGTTCATTTTTGACACCCCTAAATGTGAAGAAGAGTTAAGTAAGTCAAAGAGTTGACCGGATACTTAATTGAGAAAGTCCTAACTGGAGGTTAGGCAAGGGAAAATCCTGGTGAGTGAAGCAGGTGAAAGATCTAATGAGTGAAATTAGGCAGTTGGGAAATCCTGGTGAGTGAAGTCAGGTGAAAGATCCAGTGAGTGAAGCTAGGCAGGTGAAAGTCCCGATGAGTGAAGCCGGGCAGTGAAAAAATCCTGGTGAGTGAAGTCAGGTGAAAACCCTAGTGAGTGAAGTCAAGTGAAAGGCTTGGTAAATGAAGCCAGAAAGATGGAAAGCCCTAGTGAGTGAAGCTAGGCAGAAGGAAAGAGCTAGTGAGTGAAGTCAGGCACGTGGATATTTATGCAAGGTTGACCGGACACCTGGTGTTGGAAAGCCCAAGTATGTCAAATGATTGACCGGATACTTGGCACGAGGAAATCCAGATGGGTCAAGGTTGACCGGAGATTTGGTGGAAGTCCAAGTGGGTCATGGAGGACCGGACACTTGGCACAAGACGGTAAGTCCAAGTGAGCCAAAGTTGACCAGACACTTGGCACGAGGAGAAAAGTCCAAGTAGATCAAAGGGTTGACCGGACACTTGGTGAAGAAGTCCCAGCAGGTCAACGTTGATCAAATGCCAGGTAGAAGAAGATCCAACAAGTCACGGTTGACCGAATGTTGGATTTAGGGACCCTAAACTTGAGTTAACCAAGTCAAAGGGAGGTCGATCGATCAACCGATCGATTGAACTGAAACCCAATCAATCAGCCGATCGATTGGACACGGTGTTGCGACAAATGGCAGCCCAATCGATCGGCTAGGTCGATCGATCAACCGATCGATTGAACTGAAACCCAATCAATCAGCCGATCGATTGGACACGGTGTTGCGACAAATGGCAGCCCAATCGATCAGCCGATCAATTGGGAGCAATTGTCGCGGGCACAGAAGCTTCCCCAATCGATCAGCCGATCGATTGGGCAACGCCAATCGATCAGCTGATCGATTGGAGTTGATTTTCTCCCGCGATCGCGAGGAAGCTTGAATCGATCGATCGATCAATTTAGGTTTCTCTAGCAAAGCACAAAGGAACTCTGAATCGATCAGGCGATCGATTCAAGCCTTCCCAATCGATCAGCCGATCGATTGGGATATGACCGTTGTGCAAGATGCAGGTTTTGGACGGCTGGGATCGCACTGATCTGACATGGCAATCGATTAGGAGCCCTAGAAGTGCAAGGTATAAAGTTATGGCGAGCCTTCGTCTTCGCATCTCTTCTTCCAATTCACAGATCTTCTTCCTGGACACTCATTGCCAGTTCTTGGAAGCTCTTTGAGACAAGTGCAGGTGCACTTCCAAGGTTCAAGAGACATCAACAAGCAATAAGTGAGCAAGAAGAAGGTTTTTATTTGTATTCTTATATTTTTCTTCTTGCATGTGTTGTATTTGTTGTGTGAGTGTTGTAGGAGGTTTCTCCACCTCCGGTAGTTACCGAGAAGGAGTGTTTTTCATAGTGAAGAGTGTGTCTTGTGTGGATCCTTAGATTAGTCACCTCTTCTTGAGGTGGATACCAAGTAAATTTTTGTGTTAACATTGTAAGTATTGCTTCGAGTTCTATTCGCTACACATCAACAACACTGAAGCAAGCAAACGAAGCACGACGAGCTATTCACCCCCCCCCCCCTCTAGCTACAAATCAACTCTAACAAGTGGTATCAAAGCAAAGTCATTCTTCACTGGAATCATAACTGGAAGGGGCAACAAGATAGAGGGAGAAGAAGTTGAAGCAAATTCCAACAATTCAAAGACTTCATCAAAGGCTCAACTTCAAGATGGAATTCCAAGATGGACTTGGATACGACATAAGGGTGTCTCCACCATTCATATCAATGAGCTTCGATTCTTGGAAATCAAGAATCGAACATTTCTTCATGATAGAGATAGAGTAATGATTTGCTCTAATAGAAGGCTTTGAAGCTCCAACAAATGGCAAAAGCAAAGTTCTCAAGAGGAGCAAGTGGAGCCAAGAGTAAATCCAAAGATGTGAGGCCAATGATAAAGTGATCAAACTATTGGTCATTCTATTGCCTAGCAACATCTTGAAGCAAGTGGGAAAATTTAAAGATGTCAATGAGCTTTGGAGCAAATTAGCAAAGATCCATGAGATTCCCTCCATTGTACCAAATCAAGAGAAATCCAAAAAGATCAACTCATTGGATCAAGACGAAGAGGACTCCGAGGTTGAGAGATGCTCAACATCGGAAGAAGAAGAACAAGAAGCTTTATCCTCCACAAAG
Organism: Zingiber officinale; assembly: GCF_018446385.1. Classification (NCBI taxonomy): domain Eukaryota; kingdom Viridiplantae; phylum Streptophyta; class Magnoliopsida; order Zingiberales; family Zingiberaceae; genus Zingiber; species Zingiber officinale. The sequence goes on along the minus strand of NC_055993.1, from coordinate 107,168,059 downwards.
TGCTAAGAAAAAGGTAAGGAGGGAGCATACTCCTTGTTTCATGTACACGAGGATGATGATGAAACTTCCACCTCTAAATGCAAAAAACAGAATAAGAGCTCTGATACGGTGCATGGTCGTGGGGTCAGTAAGATGAGGTGGTTAGGAGTCAAGACCATGGGATGGTCATGAGTTGAGCTTACGTGGAGGTCAGGAGTCGAGCTTACGTGGAGGTCAGAAGTCAAGCCTCCGTGGAAGTCAGAAGTCAAGCTTACGTGGCTGTGGTCAGAGTCCCAGCTGACAGGGCAGTCAAAGGATAGGATTCCAAGTTGGACCAGATCCAGCCTCGATAGCAGTCAAGAACAGAGCTCACAAGTCAGGTATAGTTGAGGACTGGATCCATAGGCCAAATACAGCTAAGGAGAAGACCCACAGGCCAGGTAAGGCGTAGAAGGAAAGGCCTCGAGAGAACAGAAGCAGGTCGGGATACAGACCTGATGTACAGGTCGGAGCGTATAGGCCAGGGATAACAGCGAACAGAAACAGGTCGGGATACAGACCTGGCGTATAGGTCGGAACGTGCAAGTAATGGATAACAGCAGATAGATGCAGGTCGGGATACAGACCTGGCGTACAGGTCGGAACGTACAAGCCATGGATAACAGCAAAGACAGGTCTGGATATAGACCTGGCGTACTTGTCGGAATGTGCAGGCCATGGATAACAGCGGATAGAAGCAGGTCGGGATACAGACCTGGCGTACAGGTTGGAATGTGCAGGCCATGGATAACAACGAACAGAAGCAGGTTGGGATACAGACCTGGCGTACAGGTCGGAACGCGCAAGTCATGTATAACAGTAGATAGATGCAGGTCGGGATACAAACCTGGCGTACAGGTCGGAACGTGCAAGTCATGTATAACAGTAGATAGATGCAGGTCGGGATACAAACCTGGCGTACATGTCGGAACGTGCAAGCCATGGATAACAGCAGAGACAGGTCGGGATACAGACCTGGCGCACAGGTCGGAATGTGCAGGCCATGGATAACAACGGATAGAAGCAGGTCGGGATACAGACCTGGCGTACAGGTCAGAACGTACACGCCCTGGATGACAGCGGACAGAAGCAAGTCGGGATACAGACCTGGCGTACAGGTCGGAACGTATAGGTCATGGATAACAACGAACAAAAGCGGGTCGGGATACAGACCTGGCGTACAGGTCGGAATGTGCAAGCCATGAATAATAGTAGATAGAAGCAGGTCGGGATACAAATCTGACGTACAGGTCGTAACGTACAGCCCACGGATAACAGCTGACAGAAGCAGATCGGGATACAGATTTGGCGTACATGTCAGAACGTACAGCCCACGGATAACAACTGACAGAAGCAGGTTGGGATACAGGCCTAACGCACAGGTCGGGACATACGAGCCACGGATAACAGCATACAGTAGCAGGTCGGAGTACAGACCTAGGAATGCAGACCTAGCGTCCAGGCACTACAGGACAAACAAGCCAGGGAATCGTAACTGCCTGTCAACGAATGTTAGAGAATAATCAGTGTCAGGGAATATGCTAACAGTCGGGGCTCATTACCCCTTTGATTTTACCGCTAGACTATCACTATGTGAAAAATGACTTTTTACTTCGCAACAATTTACTTCGGCAATTTAAATATACGAAGTAAAAGTGTATAAGCAACTTCGCTGTAAAAATCGACGAAGTATATACAAATATAGACTTCGCAGATTTAAAAACACGGGCTTCGCTTTAAACTGAAATAAGCTATTACTTCAGAAATTTGTTAAATACCGAAGTAGTAACGTCGTGAATACATTTTTTAGTGTTTACTACGAAGTAATAGTACAAGAGTTAACTTTTATTTTTACAAAGAGACTCTGACTTTTTCTATAGACCTTCGTTCCCCCCACTTCCTTTCGTTTTCTTGGGTTAGGGCTTCCGATGCTCCTCTTCCGAAATTAGGGGTGTCAATTCGGGTGGGTCGGGTTGAGTTTTTTTTTTTTTTTTTTAACCCAACCCGAACCCGACCCGAACCCGAGTTCAACCCAAAACACCTCAACCCGAATCCGAACCCGACCCCGACCAACCCGATCAACCCGAACCCGACCCATATAACCCGAAAATCCGATTCAAAATGACTTTTTTGGGCTATTTTCCCTATAATTCTTCACTTTTATCTCAATACTCCATCATTATCATACAAATATGATATTAATATACATAAAAACATCTATATTTTTAAAATAAAATTTGATTTAACCTCAAAAAGACCCAAAAAACTAGGGGTGTCAAAAATGAACCCGACCCGATGACCCAACCCGAGTCGACCCGAAAAAAATCAGGTTCGGGTTGGGCATTTTCGGGTTCGGGTCGGGTTCGGGTTGAAGGGTTGAAGAGTAAAAAAATTTCGGGTTGGGTTCGGGTTGACCCGGGTTGACCCGGGTTGGCTTAAATATAGAGTTTTTTGGGTCTTTTTGGGGTTAAATCAAATTTTATTTTAAAAATATAGATGTTTTTATGTATATTAATATCATATTTGTATGATAATGATGGAGTATTGAGATAAAAGTGAAGAATTATAAGGAAAATAGCCCAAAAAAGTCGTTTTGAATCGGATTTTCGGGTTATATGGGTCGGGTTCGGGTTGATCGGGTTGGTCGGGTTCGGGTTCGGGTTGAGGTGTTTTGGGTTGAACTCGGGTTCGGGTTGGGTTAAAAAAAAAAAACTCAACCCGACCCAACCCGACTCGACCCACCCGAATTGACACCCCTACAAAAAAACTCTATATTTAAGCCAACCCGGGTCAACCCGAACCCAACCCGACCCAACCCGAAATTTTTTTACTCTTCAACCCTCCAACCCGAACCCGACCCGAACCCGAAAATGCCCAACCCGAACCTAATTTTTTTCGGGTCGACTCGGGTTAGGTCGTCGGGTCGGGTTCATTTTTGACACCCCTATCCGAAATTGAGTTGTTAGACCTCCTCTTCCTTCCCCTTCGTTTCAGTCCTCTCCGTTCCCCCTCGTTAGGGCTTCCGATGCTCCTCTTTCGAAATTGAGTTGTTGGACCTCCTCTTCCTTCCCCTTCGTTTCAGTCCTCTCCGTTCCCCCTCGTTAGGGCTTTCGATTTGGAGTTTTAGGCAACAGAGACGAAGGTTTGCAGCAGTCAGCAAAAAATAAGGTTTGACAACTTGAACTTTCTTATGCTGGGTTTAGGTTGCAAGTGTTTGAGATATACCGTATGTTTTCAATTTGACAGAGCTGGCGGAAGGCTGAGGTCCAGGTTTCTTTCCTTCGATTTCTTTTTCTTATTCTTCTTATTTTTCTCCTCCTTTATTTTGCAAAATCATGTTTTAGACGGTCTCCAATTTGTTGTAGGTTTGGTGCTATTCTTCCAACAAAGACAAGTGCTTGGAAATTTTTTTTGTTTTTTTTTTCAGTCTCTATGTTTACGAGGTCATTACCTAAAGAGCTGATTCATGATGCTTTCTTGGAGTAGATACTTCTGTTTTCGGTTGTTCTTTATTTGGTTTGTTGTTGTGGATCGTGTATTGTGGGATTGATTTCTGTTGTGAAAGTTTATACCAATTAAAATTGTTGGTTTTTGATGTAGAAGAATGTATTTCAGCTGCACAAATATAGATTTTTATTGAGCACTGACTATACTTCATGAGATTTATGAGTCATCCCATGCTTTCGTTCTTTATATATCCACATATTGTACAAAATACGCATTATTTTTCTTCATGATGAGTAGAAAATATTGACAGCTATTGGAATGAGTATAAAATACGGAACTGTGCTCGATATGAATTTGACTACCTTTTTACAGTCTTACTCTAACTTTTGCTTAACATATATGTAGTATCTTCAGGTTTTGATCAAAGAACACATTGAGCTAATGGTAAATAATTTTAGCACGATAATTCTGAAGATGTTTCTTGGGATTCTGTTGTACTATAATGGATAAATCCTGGATTTACTTAGATAGGAGGTCCAAAGAGTATGAAGAGGGTGTGGAACAATTCATTAGAAGTTGTTTGCAGAATCCACATATCGACCCCAATTTAATTCATTATCCTTGTTGCAAATGTATGAATCTTAAAAAGGGAGCGGTTATGTGGATTCGGGAGCATCTTTACTTCAATGGTTTCAGTAAAAATTATTTGAATTGGATTTGGCATGGCGAGGCTGCGGAGAAGGATAGATTAAATTTGAGTGTCAACCAAGAGCCAACTTATAATTGTCATGATGATTTTGAAACTATTAATTTGTGTGAGGCAGCGTATGATAATCATACAGAAAATCCAGAAGCATTTATGAAGTTTTTGGAGGAAGCAGAGAAGTCACTGTATAAGGGATGCAAATGTTACACAAAGTTGAGTGCACTTGTAAAACTATACAATACCAAAGCAAGGCATGGGATGAGTGATGCTCTATTTTCAGATCTACTAGCAGATTTTGGGGACATGCTGCCAGATAACCACAATCTGCCATCGTCAATTTATGAAGCAAGGAAGACGTTGAGTTGCTTGGCTTTGAGTCATGAAAAGATTCATGCTTGTTCCAATGATTGCATCCTTTATAGGAAACAATATAAAGACTGTGTAAGCTGCCCGAAATGTGGCTTATCAAGATAGAAGCTAAACAAGAAAAATGTTGAGAAGAAAGGTGTTCCTGCCAAAGTGGTTTGGTATTTCCCTCCCATACCAAGATTTAAGCGCATGTTTAAATCTTTAGAAACTTCCAGAAATTTAACATGGCATGCAGATAGCCTGGCACCGTCATGCAGTTGTTGGTCAGTTACGCCATCCAGTTGATTCACCGTTATGGAAATTGGTGGATCATATGTGGCCCGACTTTGGAAGTGAGGCAAGAAATATTCGCCTGGCACTTGCAGCCGATGGAATTAATCCTCACAGCAATTTTAGTAGTCGCTACAGCTGCTGGCCAATCATGTTGGCCACATATAATTTGCCTCCAGACATGTTCATGAAAAGGAAATTCATCATGCTAACGATGCTCATTTCAGGGCCGAAACAGCTTGGAAACGATATCGACGTCTACCTTGAGGTTCTGGTTGATGATTTGCAGCTGTTGTGGGAAGGAGTTGATGGAGTTTATGATGCTTATCGAAGGGAGGTTTTCACTCTTAAAGCAGTTCTTTTATGGACCATCAACGACTTTCCTGCATATGGTAACCTTAGTGGATGTACTACACACGGTTATTACGCATGCCCAATATGTGGTGAGGATACTTATGCAAAGCACTTACAAATGAGAAGAAAATGTCATTTGCTGGGCATAGACGATTCCTACCACGATTTCATCCATATCGGAGGCAAATAAAGGAGTTTAATGGCATGGAGGAACTTGGTGAAGCAGGTAGGCCATTATCTGGAATTAAGTTGTTTGACAAGCTTTCAGACATAACATGTGAGTTTGGAAAGAAAACAAGTGTGAAGGGGAAAATAAGGAAAAAAACAAAGGAGAATATTGTGGAAGACATTGAAGAAGAAAAGTATGTTGGAGCTACATATTTCAGTAAATGTTGGAAGAAGAAATCAATTTTTTTCAATCTTCCATACTGGAAATACCTACATGTTAGGCATTGTCTCGATATTATGCACATTGAGAAAAACGTTTTCGAGTCTCTGATTATTACTTTGATGAACATCAAGGGAAAAACCAAGGACAATGTGGCAGCTAGGTTGGACATGGTTCAGATGGGAATTAGGCCTCAATTGGCTCCTAAAATTGGTGAGAAAAGAACATATCTACCTCCTGCAGCATTCTCATTCACAAAAAATGAGAGATTACAAGTATGTAGGTCATTAATGGATATAAAAGTTCCGGAAGATTTCTCATCAAACATGAAAAATCTTGTCTGCATGGATGAGATGAAGCTGAGTAGCTTGAAATCACATGATTCTCATGTTATAATGCAGCACTTCCTGCCAATAGTCATACGTAATTCTCTGCCAAAATATGTTAGATATGCTGTCATAAGATTATGCTTCTTCTTCAAAGATATTTATTGCAAGATTATCGATGTAGCCAAGTTAGATAAGCTGCAATCTGACTTGATTGTTACACTCTGCTTATTGGAGCAGTATTTCCCCCCTTCTTTCTTCGATATCATGCTCCACTTAACAGTTCATCTTGTTCGTGAAGTCCAATTATGTGGACCAGTCTACTTCAGATGGATGTACCCATTTGAAAGATGCATGAAGGTGTTGAAAAGTTACGTAGGCAGTCAAAAATATCCGGAAGGTTGCATTGTTCGGAGATATGTAGCAGAAGAAGCAGTTGAATTTTGTTCAGAATATCTCAATGACCTTGATCCTGTTGGGGTCCATAAATCACTACGTGACTCAAACGCAAGCATTCCTGGATTCTCAGCAAGCAATTCATCAATCATCGTCCAACAAATTGATCTCCAACAAGCACACTTGACTGTTCTAGAAAATACAGAAGAAATATCTCCATACATTATGTAAGTGTACTGCATAACTAATAATTATATGTACTTGGCAGCCCATATGTATTCATGAAAATAAAAACTTTAGAACTTTACTTCTTCAGTGAACACAAATCCTTCTTGAAGACAATGTTTCCCAAGAAACAGAAAGATGCAAGGTGGATACAAGATGCTCATAATAAGAGGTTCATTGACTGGTTTCGTGCAAAGGTGATGTAGAAGATGCTAACATACAATATTTGTTAATCATTATTTTGATCACACTAATTAATAGGAATGCATGTCAGGTGGCTGCTGAAATCGATAGTTGCAATGGTGGAATGACATCGTCATTGAGATGGCTGGCCCATGGACCACGTGCGCGAGTCTTAAAGTGTGATAGCTATGTCATAAATGGCAATTTATACCAAACAAAAGAGCGGGATGATGAGAAAGTTTGTCAAAATAGTGGTGTTTCTCTACTTGCCAACACGATGCTTGTTTGTAGTTCCAAAGATAAGAATACCGTGTTAGAGAATGTGACTTTTTATGGAGTTATTGAAGAGATATGAGAACTAGACTATCATCAATTTCAAGTTCCTCTTTTCAAGTGCGCATGGGTATCAAATGACAAAGGAATACAATACAATGATGAATATGGCTTCACCTTAGTTAATCTGAACAAACGAGGCCACCAGAAGGATGAACTTGTGCTTGCAAGTCAAGTTAGACAAGTATTTATGTTGCTGACCCACTAAACAAAGGGTTGTCAATAGTGTTCCAGTTCCAAATAGATGTTACGAGGGAGAAGAGGATCTTTGGACCAGAATTCCCGAAGCTCGACCAATTGATAATGTTGATATTCATTGTATTCCTACACGTGAAGGATACTTTAGAGCTTCTAAAGAGGGTTTCTTTGTAACAAACAAGAAAAAATGATGTTTTCCACTTTTATGTCATCTGCATTAATATTTATTGTTTTTACTAGTATTATTTTTACTTGTTCGTATGTGTTAATGTTATTATTTGTATCACGTCTTCTTTTATTATATTGTCACTGCAGACTTTATATACCGTTATCTCATCATTTATTTTCCTATATGCAGGAAAAAAAATGCGTCCTAAAAAACAGCGAAAAATAGTAAAATATGATGATCCACGTGTAGTTGAGTACACCGAACTACACCAAGATGCTGATGGGTTAGCCGTTGCAGAGCTACGAGGAGAGACTGAAATAGAAGAACCTTCTATTACTGGGCAGAAGAAGACTCGGGGGCCTACATCAATGTGCAGACTTATTGCTGCTGCAAGATGGGGAAAAAGTCGACGATTGAATATGATGACATGGGACGACCTGTGTACAATGAAAATGAGAAGGCACTACAATCTTTCATAGGCTCTGTTGTTATATCCATGGTTCCAATTAACATAAAGTCATGACCCACTGTTCCAGAGAACATGAAACAGAAAGTGTGGGAAGAAATATCGGTGAGTATAATCCAATAATACACTTCCTTATGAGATTGCTTATGTTTTTTTTTCATTGTGATTTTTTCAATATACAAACTGATAGCAATTACTGCTGTGTGTTACAGAATGTCTTCGACTTAACACCTCAAAGCGAGGCGGCAGTGATGAGTTCAACAGGCCAGAAATGGAGAGACTTCAAAAACAAACTCAACAGTAGGTTTGTCTGGCCATATAGAGATAATCCTGAAAAACTGAGGTCACCACCAGAGCAGTATCAGATCCCATCTGCAATTTGGAAAACTTTTGTCGATGAGAGGCTACATCCATCTTGGGAGGTACTTGATATTATCATGTTATATTTAAATTATTATATGCACCAAGATTTAAAACATTTAGGGCATTTAATTAACAAAATGAAGTTCTGTACAGCAGGAATATATATAATAAATTCATGTACAGCAGGAATATATATAATAAGTTCATCATACTCCATCCTATTGTTTTTAAATTCTAGCAATTCTTCTATAAATTTACTTTTTTTTACGTGATATAGGTCACTCATGAAAAACAAAAGGAACGGACGAGCCATTGCAAGTATCATCACAAAATGTCTCGCAAAGGTTACATTGGCTTGGAGACTGAATTGGTAATCCATGGAACATTATATTATCCTTTTCATGTAGTACGTCATGTTTTAAATGATCGTTTTTTGGAATTATAGAGGCAGAGAAAAATATTCAGGGAGGATGAGGAAGTTGATAGGTCATTACTTTGGCGTAAGACCCGCGAGGACAAATCCGGAAACATCACAAATACAGAGACTGCTAAAGTTGTTGAAAAAATTGTATTATTTTAGTTTTATTTCAAGTTCATTCATAATAAGTGAAAAAAGTGTCTTCATTCGATATTTAATGTTACCTCCATATTTTTAGGACGATTTGTTGGACAAGAAAAAGAGGGGAGAGTTCATATCTTCTGGAAGCAATGACGTATTAACTACTGCATTAAGGAGCCAAGAATATTACGGCAGGGTTAGAGGTGTAGGGGGATTTGTGAAGCCCCAAGTCTACTTCAAAACTCCAAGGAAGAAGAAGGAGTTGGTGTCAAAGGCTTTGGCTGAAAACTACAAAGAGCAAGCGGAGGAAACAAAGAGTTTGAAAGCTGAAGTTGAAAAACTCAAGGCTCTTCTTGCTCGATCTATGCCAGAAACAAGTGATCGAGTTTCTGAACGTGTAGCATCTAACAAGTCATCGCACATGGCAGTTCAAAGATTGGAAGATGATGTGGAAGTTTTTGAATGCGGCAGTTCATTCAATGAGGTTTTATATTATATTTGGTACATTAAATTTGTTTCCTAGCTTTACATATTAAAACATAATATCTTATTGTTCAGGGGAAAAAAATGTCATTTGGCTCTGAAGAATAAGGGGAATGTGGTGGCATATGGCACGATAGTATCCGACGGAGGCCCAAATGTTATGCTGCACGATGCTCCACTTGGGGAAGGCAACTTAAAGGTGTCTGTTGATGTTGTTTTATAGGAGGAAGCGGAGCTTCCAATTCCACTTAAGTCGGGACCAACAGTAATGGTAGATGCTGTTGGAACTGTGGTTGGCTGGCCAAAAGAGTTGGTGACATTTCCGACGACAAAGGTATTTTCAGTTCATTTTTCTGTTGCTATGGTTATATATTTTGCTACAATTATTTAAAATTGCAGAAAAAGGAGAAACATGCACCACCATTTTCTATTTTGGAGGTTCCTGATGAGAAAAATAAATTCAAAGAAGTTGAAAGTGCTCTACCAATGCCATGCAAGTTTTTGTATTCTTATGTTGTTAGACTGATGACTGAGGAGGAGACCATTCCTATCGAATTTGATGAAGTCATGTTTGGACGTAATGTGAGTACATCGTTGTTGAGAGAGGATGTCATGCGCTATATGGAAATGAGAGATAGGGGCCAGGCAAATTTTGGTTTACATGGGGTAAGTTATGTCTTATATATAATTCTTCTCTTTGCATTAGTTCATGTCTTAAGTAACCATGTTTTTTATTACTTGAATGCAGTTACTTGTACAAGTACTTGAAGGAAACAAACAGGGCTGAGTATGTGTCGTTTGTGGATCCCAACAAAATACCAACCGCTCAAGATGGCAGTACCTCTTTACAACACATTGCTAATCAGTTGAAAGCATCAAACGGAGACAGCATATGCCTTATCCCATACAACACTGGGTATATTTTTAATCCCTGCTCAATTCCTAATACATAGTAGCTTAGCTATATATTGACAATCGTGCAGGAACCACTGGATCTTGACCGTTATAAATGAGGACAAAGATACAATTTATTTGTTGGACTCAATGGGTAATAGGAACCGAGATAACGCTTGGAAAACTACAGTGTGTAAGTATGTTTTAGATTATGTAGATTGTGAATAGATTGATTAGCAAATATGAAATGAAATAAGTTCTATTTTTACAATGTAGTGGAGTGAGGACGTACCTTTGTATGAGGGGTAATCCAAAACGACCAATTTGCAAACAGTTGACGGTATGTCTTATTGAAAACATGCATTTCTGGTTCTTATATATTTGGTTTTTCACTTTGCATTAACTTTGATTCATTAGGATAATCTGAAACAACAAAGTTGTGTTGAATGTGGATATTGTGTCATGCGGTACATGAAAGATATTGTTGAATGTGAGGATCTACAGTTGGAGAGGAAGATGTGTGAATTTCTTCCATTTTGAACAGGAATGCACATACTGAATCAAATCGATATAGTGTTGCACACTGAATCAAATCGTTCACGCCCTGCTATTGCTTTCTTCTCATGCTTTGATATGGCTTCTTTCCTTCTTTTTTTTCCTCGCCCGTAGATGATACCCTGTTTATGGTTTTATACAAAACTGTGTTATGCATAGTTCTATTAGTAGCTGGGGGAAATTAGTAACTGATTTGGGGCTAACATGCGTACTTTCCTGTGGGAAGAGGGGAAAGGTGAATAGGGGGTACGTTTTTTTGAGTTATTTGTCTATACAAAGTGTGTATGTGCTTAGTAATGGGGTGTGTGTGTGTGCTTAGTAATATTGTGTGTGTGTGTGTTGGGGGGGTGGGGTTGAGTATTCTGCAAAATCCATTCCAAATCGGGTTTCTGTAGCCACTGAGCTTACTTCAAGCATCCAAGTTGCTGGGTTATACTTCTCTTTGATTTTTAGGATTCCAGAAATTGCCTATAAAACATAACAGTTTTTTGTAAAAGTTAGCTACAGATATGTTAAGCAACCTGAGCTTCACATAACATGAGCTTACTTTAGGCAGAATTTTTTATGATTCCAAAAATTATCTTTTGTGATAGATAATGCTTACTTCAAGTATTGCTGGTCTCCAGTTAGCTTACTTCAAGTGTTGCTGGACTTCACACAACCTGAGCTTACTTCAGGCAGATTTTTTAAAAAATATTCTTTTGTGATAGACAATGCCTCAACTTTTAGTCCAGTAAAATAATGAGCATGTAAGGCCCAAATTTATTTAGGCTTCTGTGACCCACATGTTATAATTCGAACAAAATTGTTACTATAAGAGTGCATATAAAAATACATATTTATTTGTCTTATCATGCTTTTGTTAATTTAATTCATGATTTTTTTGTCAACTTACTGTGTTTTGATTTAAAGTTTTCAGTTACAAAACATAACATGATGGTTCTTTCTAAATTGTAGTTTGCAGGTTGTGTGAAGAACCAGTACTATACGCAGACACAATATGATGAAGTGAGAATTGAATGGAGTGAATTTGTGTACTCGTTCTTGAAGTGAATTGCAGGTTGTGTGAATGAACCAGTACATGTTTTTGGTTTTTTATGGCTTATTTTGACCATATTTAGGGAGATTGTGTACTCGTTTTTTATGGTTGTGTGAATTGCAGGTTGTGAGATTTGTTTTGTATAAACATATGTTGAAATCATGGCTTATTTTGATCAAGGCTTATGAAGTTACCTTTTGTGATACTCAAAATTACTGAAGTCTAAAAATAATGAAGTAAAAAGAGAAAAAATACTTCACTTTATTCATAAAATCCGAAGTAAAATCTACTTATAACTTCGAAGCAATACAATTTGTTGCTGTAAAATAGTATCAACTACTTCAGTTATTACCAAAAATTCCAAAGTAGTATCTATCTATTACTTCGATCCAGAACGAAGCTAAATGTAATTTAATCGATAATTACTTCAGGAATTAACGATATATGTCGAAGTAAAAGTAATTCATTACTTCATTTTTAACCGAAGTTAAAGTAGGTATATTACTTCACAACAAATACTAAACGATGAAGTCGAAAATGATTAATTACTTCGGTGTTTTTAAAAACCGACGAAGTTAAATGGACTTTTTACTTCGTAATATGTCCGAACCCGACACCCAATACTACTTCGTTTTTTCTGGGCCTACGACTTCGGAGTTTATCCGAAGTAAAATAAATCTTTTTACTTCACGCGTGTCTACTTCGGTAAAAACAGGTCTTTTACTTCAGGTAATCAACGAAGTAAAAAGTCGTTTTTCACATAGTGTATAAGAAGGTGTCACGTGTCATTCACCGCCAGACAAAGCCTGACAGCCGACATTCCCTGACATCCGTCAGACCCAGAAACTTCCGTTGTAGTATAAAAAGGGATGTTTTGTCCCTTATGCGGGTACACTCACTCGTCATTTCTTACTCGTATTTACTTTTCGTCCTTTCTCTGTGTTTTCTGGGGAAAAAGTACCTGACTTGAGCGTCGGAGGGTCTGATTCGGGGACTTTTTCCCTGGTTTCTGGTCTCTAACGACTCATGGACTCGTTTGAGTGTGCGCAAAGCCGCAGTGTCATCATCCCGGTCATCTTCCTTCGTCATCCGCCCGTGCGAACCTTTCCAAGGGGTGCCAGGTAGATCAGACGCCGCTGCGACTTTCCATCAACTTCCGGTACATCAAGGCCCGCCTTCATCCGACTCAGCTTCCGAACGGGATCAGGTTCTAATGGCCCCACCGATATAGTAAATGGGAAGAATTTTGATAGTCTATCAAATACCTTTGACATGTACAAATTACATTCTAAATTTCTTCAGTAAACGAATTAAGGAGTAAAGACGAAGTCCAAATGGCTGAATTTAGTGATGGGCCCGATAACTCTAACTAAGTCATAATTTGAGATCGTGTTAGTCCAAGTCCAACATGAGCTAGCTTGAGCACATCTAAAACATTCTTAGTTAAGAAAGTAAGTCAATCTCTTACTATTAAAATGTTACAAATATCAATTAAATAAACTACAAATTTTTTTAATGCATTGGTAATTACGTTTTCAAAATTTTTGGTTAACTTATATTTAAGAATAATAATAATAATATATAATAAGATCTATACTTGACTAGTGTTTGTCCGAGATCTAGAAGTTTAGATCCCCTAGTCTTTTATCCTTGGTCCTTTTCTAGTCCATTACAGGATTTTGATTTCTCTTATCTAGTGAATTCATTCAAAAATAAAATATTATATAAATTGTCTTAATTATATGCATAAATTATATTTTTTTATATATTTTTTTATTTTATCAATATTTTTTCCCAACTTTGATCCCTGAATAAAAAATCCCAATTAAATAAGTTAAAAATTATAATTTATGTATGAAATTAAGATAATTTAGATGATAATTTTTTAGATAAATTTACTAATAAATGAAAGATATCAAAATTGTATAGTAAAACCGGAAGAGACCAGAGATAAGGTACTAGGCTGACCTTGAGATATAGATTGCATCCATACTATTTGAAATCACATCCAATTTGGCATGATCTATCTAGCTAAGCATAACATACAGAGTGATGTTAAACCCACGTTAAGTCCAACATAACACATTAATCTGGATACGAAGGTCCAAAGATGTACAACATTTCGAATCCGATAAGAAATTAAAATTATATCAAATATTTGCATCTAGAAAGTTCTACCAAATCTTCGACACTTGGGCTTGGCTCTTCTGACGGCCCAAATAGAACAGTTAGGCCTGCGTAATAGCCCGAGAACCAATAAAAATTGAAAAGCAAAAAAAACGATACGTAATTTTCAGAATTGAACCCGACGTGAATCGAACACGCAACCTTCTGATCTGGAGTCAGACGCGCTACCATTGCGCCACGGATCCGATATTACATATTTCGTAAATTATTATTAATAGCCTGATACTAGTAAAATTTAAAAGCAACAAAAAAATGATCGGTAATTTTAAGGATTTAACCCGACGTGAATCGAACACGCAACCTTCTGATCTGGAGTCAGGCAAGCTACCATTGCGCCACGGATCCGATATTACAAATTGCGAAAATTTTTATTAATATTCTATAACCAGTAAAAAATTAAAAGAAAAATAAATGATTCGTAATTTTCAGGATTGAACCCGACGTGAATCGAACACGCAACCTTCTGATCTGGAGTCAGACGCGCTACCATTGCGCCACGGATCCCACATCATATGTGGTATAAATTATTTTTATATCTTAATAACAGAGATGTGCTCCAATTGGGTGAACTAATATGTTTCATCTAATTAGCTTAACTAGTCCATCCAAACTCCTTAGCCAAATATTTATGACCATTTGATCCCTTCCTCGTTGGTCCTAATTGAAATATTATAATTTTATTAGAGAAAATTTACAATAATAATTTTGGCTTGAATGTTATAATACTTTATAAATATCAAAAATTGATTATTATTTTGTGACTTTAAATATTGTATACAAGGTGACCGATCTGTTTTTATGAAATTTTCTCATCGGCCACTAGTATAAATCGAGAAGCACGTGATTAGCAATCTAGAAGTCCATCATTTTTTAATTACGCACCCCATTTAGAGAAAAATGAATCATATAAATACGTTATTACTGGGGATTGGACTATGACTGCATATATGACAATCTGAATATCTTACTTCATGTGACAAAAGATGAATACGTTTGTTGAATAAGTGAATAGAGAAGAAATGAGAGAGAAAAGAGACTCCATTGTGAATGAGACTTTAGTCCCACATTGAAAGTTTCAAGACATTTTTGTTGGTTTATATTGATTCGCATACATTGTCGATATGAATAAATGCATGGGGAGAGGCTCTTTCTCACGCGTGGGTGCGTAGGGGTTGCAAATCCAGAACTTGGATTGCACTGAAACAAGTTGACTCGTGTGCGAGCACTACTTGTGCACACGAAACCAACAAATAATGACTATATAAGGAGCCTCTGATCATAGGCAGAGTATATACAACAAGTAAAGGCTCTCCATTTTTCTTCTTCCTCCTTTGTCGTGCATCTCCTGCTCAGGCGAGTGTCCGTGGTAGCATTAGGGTATCACTCAGCTCGTCGTAACCACCAGTGCTTTGTCGGATTCACGGTCGACCATTGTATCTTGGGAAATAGACGACCCTGGTAAGCCTCAAAGCACAACCGGACGACTCGCGGGTCTCTGTCAGCTCGCCCGGTCGGTCTCTTTGTCAGACCGACAAACTTCTCTGCCCGCTCGGGATCTTCACCCGGCCTGTTGGCTCACCCGATCGGCCAGTCTCTTTGACAACCCAACCTGTCTACTTCACTCGGCCTGTCTGCTTGACCTGACCGACCTCTCTGACAGCCCGACCTGTCTCTGCTCAACCCAATCAGCCTCTCTTGTTAGGCCTGTCTGCCTCGTTCGACTAGCCTCTTTGCTCGGACGCTCTGCTCACTTAGTCACTCTGAGGTTGACACTTGGATAAAAATCAGTCCCTGTTGACAGTCTGAGATCATCTGCTCAGGTAAACTCAACTATAAGTTGAATTTAAATTTTGTGTAATTTTTAAATTCAACTAAGTCCCCTAAAATATCCGGTAACATATTGTTTGTATTCCAACAACGTTCGCCCTCAATGCCCAGTAGTCCTTCCCAAGACTAATACAGAAGAGATAAATTACAATGATTGAAAAGACAAATAGCCTAAATATCCTACTTCACCCCCATAATCTCAGGGGAAAAAATGATTAAATATTGTATATAAAGCGCTATAGAGGAGGTAATATTTAAAGTACAATGATCTAATTTATCTAAAATTATAAATTGAAGTTTAGATCTTTAATTTAAAATTACTAGTGCTGTGATTACATTCCGAATGAAATAATTTTATCTTGATTGTTAATAATGAGATTATTGAAGTTAAAGCACTTTATATAATTTGATTATAGGATTGGAACATGATTAATTTAAATCTATAGTAAATTCGGTGATAAATAGAGTATTTATTATTAGTCAATGATTATCGCATATAAACTGATCTCAATTCTAAATAATTAATAAACTCCTATGTATAATATTTGTATTTTTTTACTTATCAAGTGATAACACAAACCAAATAGTGTCAAATATTCTTGATTTATTGGAAATATAATAAAATAAATAGTCAGAAATATAATATTCAAGATGAAATCCATTTCTTCATAAAGAAACTAGATGAACTGTTTGCTTAAGTATTGATTTGAGATTTGAATAATAAGAGTCCTTAATTTATGATGAGATCATAAATATATTATTCATTAGAAAATTAATTCAACATAAGAAAGATATAATTAAAGATGTTAATAGAAATTAACTAGTTTTGGTTATGAATGATTAATATATCAATAAACTATTTATTACTCTTGAATAATTTTATACCTATCATTTTAAGAGTACAATTCTAAGTTTATAGTGGAGTAACTTTGAAATTAATGATATTGACATATTAATTAAAGAGTTTAATTTAATTAATATTATTAGAGCTTAAGATTATAGGTCCATAGTTTCTCATGTCATCTCCGAATTACATTGAACCCTTATGATAAAAGTATTAGATTTATCAACTTAAAATTATTGAATTTTAAGTTACTACACAATCGTAATTGGGTGGGTAAAAAATTATAAATGAAAAATATTTTCTTTTATAATTTTATATTTTCTCCCTTTCAATTAATATTTTGAATTAATTAAATTTTAAATATATGATATTCTTTTATATGGAGACTTTAATTATATTTCCAATACTGAAAACTTATAATGCTTCATTGACAAATCATGCAAACCTACCCATTAAGTTTATATTATAAGACTTCCTTGGTCAACCTGAATAATTCATCGAGATTATCCCTTTAAGCAGACAAACTGATTAATCAAATCAATTCATGGGCTTGTTTTGAATTCGGATTGGACCCATTCTATCCTTACTGATTTTACTAAACTAGTTAGAAGTCAAGACGCCTTAGCTTAAGCAAAATGACATCATATATAAAAAAATAATAATATTTCAATACGTTATATTTTTTAAAATGCTAGAACTTGAATTTCATTAGACAGATTTTAATTAATTTATTTGCATGGAAAAAAAAATGAAAATGAACCAATCATTATTAAAAAAAAAAAAATCATCGTTATGAAACTAATATAATTATATACTATCAAAACACCGCAAAATTCAAATATCAGAGTGGCGCAGCGGAAGCGTGGTGGGCCCATAACCCACAGGTCCCAGGATCGAAACCTGGCTCTGATATGGTTTTTCATCTTTTTTTTGCTTCCAATTTCTCGTCTTAGCTTCCGGTTACAGCTTGTTTCTTAATTCGATGCGGGCTTCCGACTCGGCCCATATTAGTGAGGAAAAAGCCCAGTTTTAATATGTGTGATTTGACAATTTTGCCCCCAAAATATCTATTAAATAAGACACTAAATAGAACGATCTCCTTTTCCACCGTCTCATCTCCTTTCTCGCTCTCACTCTCTCCGCCTTATCAACACCTAAACCCCAATCCATGGCGGCGTCCTCCTACCTCGTCCCTTCCTTCTCCTCCCGACTCCACACCGTATCCTCCGCCAAACCTCAGACCTCGTCTCTCGCTATCTCCTCCCTTTCCTTTGCCCCACCCAAATCCGTCGCCCGCATCAATTTCGCCTCTTTTCGCTCTTATACCTCTCTCCCTTTCCTGCGAAAGGCGCCGACCTTGGGCTCGGGGATCGTCCCCAAGGTGGCAGTGTCGTCGGGCTTGGATCAGGAAGAGCATGTCGAGTTGTCGGGTGGAGAGGCGGAGTTCTCGCCGGACTTGAAGCTCTTTGTCGGGAACCTTCCCTTCAACATCGACAGTTCCCAGCTCGCTGGTCTCTTTCAGAGAGTCGGAAATGTTGAGATGGTTGAGGTATGCTCTAGACTCTACTTTGACCGACTCAACTTTCTAGGTTTTGAGTTAAAACTCATGGAAATTTCTCACGCAAAACTTTAAATACAGTTTCTGATATTGTTCTTACTGGTCATTTACAGGTCATATATGACAAGGTAACCGGAAAGAGCAGAGGGTTTGGGTTCGTGACCATGTCTACCATCGAGGAGGTTGAAATAGCTGCTCAACAGTTTAATGGTTATGTAAGTGAATTTGGTTCACTTCATTATGGCATCAATGGAAAGGTCCAAATATTTTAATCATGTAAATCAAGATCTCGGATGTGATGTTTGAAGTACAATTGGTGCTACCTTTATATTGTTAATGCGATTTCTAGAGAGGGTGCCACTGAGCAGCTGTCTTCCACAAGTTTATAACTGAGAGTAGTTGATGCAACCGCCATACCATCCATGTAGTTAGTCGTTTAGCTGCTAAACTACAGTAAAATTGAGTTACTTAAATCAGAGTTATTTGGCAGATATGAGAATTTCTTACTTCAACTTGATACAGTAATGTGGCAATTATGAGTACATACATTGAATGAACATGATGTGATAAAGAGTACCTATCATGTATTGAAACAATCTAAGAAACAACTGGCATAAACTTTAGCTGATTCTAGAATTCAGAGGAGTACCTAAATAATAATCTGTTCTCATTGTCATTGTTTTATTAGGGGATAGTAGGGTGTTAATGATGTTTTTGCACTGGCAGTTTAAGTTTGTAGCCTAGAGTATATTTCTATTCATTATTATTTTCTCCTTTTTGTTATTTAAATTGCCAATCTTCCCTATGGTAAGCTAGAGATGTAAAATCCACTTGTTGGTCTCAATGATATAATGGATAACTTGGCCTTTCACTGTTTAGCTTGTTGAACACTTGCCCTTGGTCTTGTTGTGGATGGTGAATGTGTAAAATTGCTTTTCTCCTCCTGCCTACTTAGATATTGATATTCCAACTTATCTTCGTGTAACAATTGGTTCATTGCCTTTGTGTTTGTTAAGCTTGATTCCCCAAAAAGTAGTGCATATATGCCACTTTTTTTTAACTTATCTTTTTATGTTGTCCAGTTAATGGTTCTTTTGTTCTTTTCACCCCACATTTAAGTTGACTTTGCTTTTGCCTTCTTGCAAGAGTTGACTTGATAAAGTTGAGTAATGGCTGCAATTTCTATGATCAACAGACATTTGAAGGGAGATCATTGAGGGTCAACTCAGGACCTCCTCCTCCAAGAGATGAATTCCCATCTAGAGGATCCCGAGCTAGAACAAACCCTGAAGCTGCAAACAGAGTATATGTAGGCAATCTTTCATGGGGTGTTGACGATTTGTCTCTTGAAACTCTTTTCAGTGAGCAAGGGAAGGTTTTAGAGGCCAGGGTCGTTTATGATAGGGAAAGCGGCAGATCGAGAGGCTTCGGCTTTGTCACCTATAGCTCTGCTAAGGAGGTTGGCAATGCTATAACATCACTTAACGGCGCTGTAAGCCACTGCTCCTTATATTTATTGCCTCGATAAATTGTCTGTTTATCCTTCTTTTAGGATTTGTTCTTTGTTTTA
The DNA here is from genome assembly GCF_018446385.1 of Zingiber officinale. NCBI lineage: Eukaryota > Viridiplantae > Streptophyta > Magnoliopsida > Zingiberales > Zingiberaceae > Zingiber > Zingiber officinale. The sequence goes on along the minus strand of NC_055993.1, from coordinate 107,148,332 downwards.
TACACAACTAATGCAAACACATATTTTCCTTTTCTTTGCTTTAAAAAATTGCACATCATATAGAGCACTCTCCAACATCTCAATAATTAGCATCCTTAACAGATTGATCATCTGTGAAGATTAAGATCATAGGAAATCTAATCCTATGATCAAAGTATTCATACACAACAGCTGATTGTACACCCATGAATCTAACCCGCAATAGTTCAGGCCTAGGATTCATGTTGTTTCCTCTACTTGTTTGTACTACCAAATCTATCAGATTAAGACTTATGCTCCTTTTTGGCACAGGACCTGGATGGAAGATCTATACGCGTTACGGTAGCGGAACCAAGGCCAAGGCGCGACTATTGATCCTTTCCCCCCTTTTTTTGTTTTGTTTTTTCGAGTATCAGTAAAAGTGTGTTAAATTTATTGCTGATAGCTTCGACTCTGTGGTCTGTCTGTGGAGTCATGACCATTGCATTGCACTTTAATTGCATTTGAAAGCTTTGCCCAAGAGCAGCTTATTATTATTATTATTGGACATTTTACATTGTTATCATTCAAAAGCTTTGGCGCCCTTCATTGTCAGGGGAATCCAGCACCAAGCAGATGGAGTATCAGGAGGTCAATGGTTGCTGGGTCCATGAAGATTCAAGGCTTTTGTTTTTTATGTTGAGGGCGGAGAAATTTTGGCAAGGGGGAAGATCAAGGAGAAGCCGGCGTTGGTGAAGGAGGTCGCTGTTGGTGAATCTGGCGACCGGCTGAGGATGCCGGTGGCATCTGTTTCCCGCCAACGTTCCTGAATTTACAATTGACTTCAATAAAAAATTTATTATAGAATTAAAGAAAAAAAGGGTCAAATCACTAATCAATAATTCACATAAGAACGCATGAAGAAATTGCATGGCTCGACTGATACTGTTTGCATGCCGAAGGGTAGGTTTGACTATTGAAGTCATTTGAAGAGCCGCTGGAGGGAGTGGTCCTCTGGTCAACCGTCGACCCAAGCCAACTGCACCAGCAGCCACCGGCTTAGGGGCTCTCTCTTTTCACCTTCCCTCGGCAGAAATCCCAAGTTCCAGAGGATTAAGTTTCAAAATCCCCGAGAGAAATCAGTGTTCTTTTATACTTGTGCTTCAAAGATGTGTTCTTTTGCATAATTTAGCGGGAAGCCAACGTCAGTACTTCAGAAATGGATGAGCTTGATAAGCTATTGCTCGATCCCGGAAACTTTATACATGACTCGATCGATCTGGTAATCATTTTCTATATTGCATCACGGCCAAAGATATCCCTCAGGCTTGCTTAAGTGTCGATTACAGCAACACATGCCCTTGGAGGATGTTTTTGAACAACTAAGAATATCCGGAGCTGGACTTTCTTCAGCAGACGCAGAAGCAAGACTGCAGCTTTTTGGACTAAACAAGTTAAAGGAGAAATCTGTAAGTTCGATAAAGCTTGTTCATTGTTGTCATTTCAAGATCATCATAATTAGTGGTTCATTTGAATACAGGAAAACAAGTTCTTGAAGTACCTTAGTTTCATGTGGAACCCCTTGTCTTGGGTCATGGAAGCCGCAGCAGTGATGGCGATTGTGCTGGCTGATGGCGGAGTGAGCTGCCTCAGATCATTTCATTTTTCTTTAATTTCGTATTGCCTCTTCTTGACTCAAGTAGAAGATCATTTGGTTATAGGTTCAGGGTTCAGATTGGCAAGACTTTGCGGGGATCATTTGCCTTCTGATAATAAATTCTACGATCAGTTTCCTCGAGGAAAACAATGCCGGAAATGATCCTTGAGGAAAACAATGCCGGAAATGCTGCCGCCGCCCTCATGGCTCGTCTGGCTCCAAAGTGTAAGGTAGGTTCTGAATGCTTGTTGAGTTTGATTTGCAACACAGAAAACACCACCACCACCAACAACAACAACACCAAGCTAAAACTGTCCTCAGATTATTACAAAGCATTAGTCAATTCTGATTGTTACCAATAGGTGCTCCGAGATGCACAGTGGCAAGATAAGGATGCTGCTGTTCTTGTGCCAGGAGACATCATCAGCATTAAGCTTGGCGACATCATCCCTGCGGATGCTCGTTTGCTTGAGGGAGATCCTTTGAAAGTTGATCAGGCAGATCCTTCTATAACTTCACCTTTGCTTTCATTATCATGCTCTTTAGATCCATGGAAATGTGAGGACTGCTTTGTTGTGGTGATGCAGTCAGCTCTTACTGGTGAATCTTTTTCTGTCACAAAGATGAGAGGTGATCTAGTATTCTCTGGCTCAATCTGTAAGCAAGGAGAGATTGAGGCTGTCGTAATTGCGACCGGCATTCACTCTTTCTTTGGAAAAGCAGCCCTTTTGGTAGACTCCATAGAAGTAGTTGGGCACTTTCAGAAGGTAAAGCTCCATTAAAGAGGATCACATGCCTCTTCTTTAAGCTAGTCATGTTCAGTGTTGGCTAACTGAATTTTTCAGGTTCTTACTTCAATTGGGAATTTCTGTATATGCTCGATAGCTGTTGGAATAATTATTGAAATCGTAGTGATGTTTCTGATCCAACACCGCTCGTACCGGAACGGAATCAATAACCTTCTTGTTCTTTTGATTGGGGGGATTCCAATAGCCATGCCAACGGTGCTATCAGTAACACTTGCAATTGGGTCTCATCGACTTTCTCAGCAGGTACATGCTTGGAGCTTAAGCTGTAGTATCTGAAAAACTATCTCACGCCAAAATGTCGATTTCAGGGTGCAATCACTAAGAGGATGACTGCAATTGAAGAACTAGCTGGAATGGATGTTCTTTGCAGCGACAAAACTGGCACACTTACACTAAACCGACTAACTGTCGACCGGAATCTCATTGAGGTAGAAAACTTCTCTTGTTTATGAACAAATAGTAGCTATGGACTGCTAATTCTTATCCAATAGGTTTTCAGTGAGGACATGAACAAGGACACGGTTATACTGCTTGCAGCAAGAGCCGCAAGGCTTGAGAACCAGGATGCTATCGATACTGCCATCGTTAATATGCTTGCTGATCCTAAAGAGGTAAGAAAGACAATCTTCATGTGAAATCAGAAATCCTTCAAGTAGCATTATGGTTCCAATGAAAGTTTTGCAAGGAGAAATAACAAAAATCATTTTGAAAATAGGCACGCTCAAACATAACTGAAATGCATTTTTTCCCCTTCAACCCTGTGGACAAAAGGACTGCTATCACATACATGGATCTTGATGGAAATTGGTATCGAGCTAGCAAAGGAGCTCCAGAGCAGGTGCCTTCATCATACATGCTCAAGCCTTTTGATTTCCTTGACTGTCAATTTCTTCCAAAACTGAACTTCTTGTGGCCTTTAGATTCTGAATCTATGCCACAATAAAGAGAAAATAGTCGGAAAAGTTCATGCAATCATTGACAAGTTTGCTGAAAGGGGTCTTTGCTCTCTTGGAGTAGCTTTCCAGGTAAAACCGGCACAAATTTTACTAACTCAAAAAAAAGTTTTCGCTTGCTAAATTTGATTTGTTGCATACAAAATTCCAGGCTTTTCCTGAGAAGACAAGAGGGCCCAGGAGATCCATGGGTCTTTTGCGGCTTATTGCCATTGTTTGAACCTCCTAGGCACGACAGCGCTGAGACCATTCGGAGAGCTCTAAACCTTAGTGTTTGCTTGAAGATTATTACTGGTATATCTGCCATTTGATTGAGTTAAAGCTGCTTTATTTGAAGTTTTGACTCGTTACTTCTCAAATGATGCCTAACAGCTTTCAGTGTACACTGAATTGATGCTGTTATTCTTAAGCGCTTAAAGGCAGATAGATGTATCTTCCTGCAGGTGATCAACTAGCCATTGCTAAAGAAACCGGCAGACGCCTAGGAATGGGAACTAACAAGTACCCTTCTTTGTCATTGTTTGGTCGTAATAAGGACGAAAATGTTGCTCTTCCTGTAGATGAACTTATCGAAAAAGCAGATGGATTTGCTGGAGTTTTTCCAGGTAGTTTTGGATGCTGTCCATTTGAAACAAGATTTGTAATGCTATTGAAATCTCATGAACCACATTTCCACCAATGTAATGCACCAGAAACTGCAATGCAATTCTTTAAAACGACTAAAAACAAAATTTAGGTCCTGTAAGAAAGTTCTAATGCACATTCATTCTCTTATTTCAGAACATATGAGATTGTGAAGATTCTCCAAGAAAAGAAGCATGTGTGTGGAATGATAGGAGATGGTGTAAATGATGCACCTGCATTGAAGAAAGCAGACATAGGAATAGCAGTATCAGATTCTACAGATGCTGCAAGGAGCGCCGCCGATATCGTCCTTACAGAGCCTGGATTAAGTGTCATTATAAGTGCTGTCCTGACCAGTAGAGCCATCTTCCGGAGAATGAAGAACTATACAGTTAAGAAGCTTGAATAAGTGATCCTCCAATCAATTTCTTTACTATACTCCACATATACCATCATAGTCTTTATTTCTAAACTGCAGATTTATGCTGTCTCCATAACAATTCATATAGTGGTAAGCAAACTCATGTCAATATGAAGGAATTCATGTGCGTGATCAAATCCTAATCCTACATATTTTGCGGCTTTTGCAGCTTGGATTTGTTCTACTTGCTTTGATATGGGAATATGATTTCCCTCCTTTCATGGGTTTGATCATAGCCATTCTGAATGACGGTGTATGCTTTTTTTTTCCTTTTCAGGGACCATCATGACGATATCAAAGGATCATGTGAAGCCATCGAAACACCCTGATAGCTGGAAGCTAGAAGAGATATTTACTACAAGCATTGTTATAGGGACATATCTAGCATTAGTTGTTGGTGCGATTAGCACTAACGATTTAACCCAGGTTTTGATGAATGACAAATTAGGTTAAGTTAGTCTGTTGTTGTCTAACACTCTGATCGAGTATGCAGGAGAAGTCCAGACAGGTCGACGGGCTGACCGGATGTCTGGCACGAAGCCCAGCTAGGTCGACGGGCTGACCGGATAGCTGGCGAGAAGTCCAAGCGGGTTGACGGGCTGACCGGACGCTTGGCGAGAAGTCCAGCTAGGTCGACGGGTTGACCAGATAGCTGGCGAGAAGTCCAGACAGGTCGAAGGACTGACCGGACGTCTGGCAGGTAAGTGAGGTAAGTCACTGGAGGGGAGTGACTGCGAGGACGCGTTCCCGGGAAGGGAACATTAGGCGTCGATCCGGCTTAGATCCATTTCGGATATCTAAGTCGAGATCGTGACTAGATTCCGGTCTCGGAAAGACGGAATCTAAGTCATACTTCTTATACTAAATTCATAAAACTGAACTAACACTTTATTTTGCAGGAATTACTTGTCTCGGACTAACCTTGTTTTGCAGGAAAGTTGTTCGCTGGAAAAAGGTGGTCCGGGCGCCCGGAAGTCAAAAATCATCCTGATCGCGCGTCGCCACTTGGAGCTCGCTGGTTGGACTTGCCACGTCTCACCAGGGCGCCCGGAAGGAATCCAGGGCGCCTCGAGCATCATATAAAAGAAGGGTCAGAGGAGCTTCAGAACAACAACGGAAAAAGAAAAGTCTTCTACTGCTCTGCGCTTCTGCGACACTAACAAAGCTCCGACACTACGCTCCTTCCTTTTTCTTTCTTGTCGTATTTGTTTTTAATTTTCATTAGCATTCATTGTACTGTTTTTGTAATCATTATTTCGAATTGCTAGTGAATTGCCCAACGAAAGTACTCACGGAGTACGGGCCTTCGAGTAGGAGTCGTCACAGGCTCCGAACGAAGTAAAAAACACTGTGTTCAGTTTGTCTCAGTCTTTATTATTCCGCTGCACTTAACTCTTATTAACGTTGGTTTTTCGAATCGATATTCATCCCCCCCCCTCTATCGACATTTCACGATCCAACAAGTGGTATCAGAGCAGGTACCGCTCTGATTTGGTGCAACCACCAATCAGACAGGGGGTGAAAATATTTTTTTTTCTCTTCTTTTTGCTTTACGCCTAATTCTAAGTTGATATTATTATTAATTTAGAAACTTTTCTTCTCGTTGCAATTAAATCTAAATTGGTGCAACACCAATTTAGATACAGCTATTATTTTTTCCCGCACTACTAATCCAAGACCAAGTCTTGGAATATTTTTTTTCTCTTTGTTTACTTGTGTGCAGGATGTCTCAACTAGAAGGATTTAGCACAGTACGACCTCCCTTATTCAACGGGGATGACTTCTCGTACTGGAAGAAAAGAATGGAAGTATACCTAAAGACAGACTACGATCAGTGGTTCAGCGTTATAAAGGCCTACCGAGCTCCAACCGACAACTCCGGAAATCCACTAGACACGGAACAGTGGACTCCGGACATGAGGAAAAAGGCGTCGACAGAAAACAAAGCGATCAATACGCTACACTGCAGCCTAACACGAGAAGAGCTGAACCGGGTCGGACCACATCAGAATGCTAAAGAATTGTGGGACAAATTGATCGAGTTGCACGAAGGAACAAGCGACGCGAAGGTAACAAAAAGAGACCTACTTTTAAATAAAATATTTAATATAAAAATGCAGGAAGGGAAAACGGCAAGTCAACTGCATGCAAGAATCAAGGACGTCCTTAACGGACTCCACGCGATAGGCCACCAGATGGAAAACAGAGACTTAATAAGGTATGCACTAAATGCCTTTCCTCGTAATAGCTTGTGGGCATCAATCGTAGATGCCTACAAAATTTCGAAAAATTTATCTAAGTTAAAATTAGACGAGCTTTTCTGTGAGTTAGAATTACATGAACAAATTAATGCTGGAGCCGAGAAAGGTATTGCTTTATTTGCAGGCTCATCCAAAGAAAAGAAGAGCAAGCCTGAATCTGAAGAAGATTCTGATCAAGATTCCGAAGACGAAGAACACCTGGTGAACCTGGTAAGAAAAATGTTCACCAGGAGAAAAAAGAAGCTTCAGCAAGAAGGACCTTCAAAAGATCAGTTCTCCCTCGGAACAAAAGAACGTGACGTGCTTCGGATGCAACAAAAAGGGGCACTACAAGAACGAATGCCCAAGACTGAAGTTCGACAAACCGAAGCCAACCAAAAAGAAGGCCCTCAAAGCAACGTGGGACGACTCCTCGGACGAATCGGAGGGAGAAGAGCAGAAACACCAGAGCCACCTCGCGCTGATGGCCCGCGAAGCTGAAACAGAAGACGAGTCGGAAGATGAAGACGGGTCTGAACCCGAATCAAGCCACGAGTCCGTACTCGTTTCCGAAGGCCCGGATGAGGTATATTTTAATTTAAACAAAAAATTCTTTAAAATTATTTCTTGCTTAAATAGTAAGTTAATTAAAATAGAAAATGAAAACAAATCACTCCTTGAGGAAAATCAAGACCTCAAGGAACAAATAAATTTTTTTAATCCAACTCAAGATATAATACTTGAAGAGAACTCAACATTAAAATCAGAAATTAATAACTTAAAAGAAATACTAGAGAAATTCACTACAAGATCAAAAAATCTAGACTTAATCCTGAACAATCAAAAAGCATGTTATAATAAAACCGGACTTGGGTACAAGTCGAATTCAAATAAAACTTTTAAATCATTAATAACCCAATACAAATCAACTAATCAAGCTTGGGTTCCGAAAGCGTGTTTGACCACGCAAGTAGGAATTAATCAATATTACATACCTAAAGAAAAAATATACTATATTAACTCGAATAAACTAAATCAAAACCCAAAACACAAATCAAAGAAATCAAAATTTAAAAATATTAAAACTCAACAAAATATAAATTATCACCAAGTTAATTATAACTATAAAAGGAATCGACACAAACCTAAAACCAAAATTTAAATTAATGGCCAATAATTCAGGGGAGGCTTCAGAATAGCTGGCACCTCCAAAACAAACTAACCCGGCAGGGTAATCAGGATTAGTTAAAAAGAGACCAAGTTTAACTTGAATCATGGTACTGGTGAAGTTTTTGGATGATAGTACGTTAGGGAAGCTTGGGCATCGCATGTCTAGAAAGATATGATTTCGATCTGGTGCATTTGGCCAAGTGGAACTGACCGAAGCTACCCTTAAATAAATCCTAACCAGTTAGACCAAGGTTTAGTACTAAGCTCCGTGGATAGGACTATTCGGAAAACCTCGAAAGGTTGGTTACTTCTAATGACGTCCATGTGACTCACCAAGCTTAGAAGTTTATCCGAAGAATGCCTGTTTGTAGAGACCAAAGCTAAAACTGAATCTAACACAAGTTAAACCAAAACTTCATAATTAAAATCCAACTCATCTCACAAAATTATAGGATTCTCTGATTGAAAACTTAAATCGGGTGAGATGACTAAGGATCAAAATTAAAATTCGAATTTCAAATTAAATTAAATTTCGAATTAAATTAATTAAATTAAATTTCAAATTAAATTAATCAAATTAAATTTCGAACTGAATTAGTTAAGTTAAATTTTAAACTAATCAAATTTCGAATTAAATAACTAAAATGAATTACGATTAATTTACTTTTAATTCTAAAACCAAATTAACCTCAAAAAAAAATTATTTTAAAAATTAAATTAACTTTAAAAATTAATTTAAATTAACTTTAAAAAAAATATTTTAAATTAACTTTAAAAATTATTTTAATTAACTTTAAAAATTAAATTAACTTTAAAAATTATTTTAATTAACTTTAAAAACTACTTTAAATTATTGTAAATTAACTTTAATTCCTACTCATTGTAGGAAACCAAGTGGCTTTTGGACAGTGGATGCTCCAAACACATGACTGGAGATCACGCCAAGTTCACTCAACTCACTTACAAAAGCTTAGGAACAGTTGCCTTTGGAAACAACGGCAAACTCAAGGTAATCGGAATAGGTAATATTGAATTAAAAATAGACTTCATAATTACAAATGTTCTACTTGTCGAGAATTTTAAATACAATCTCCTGAGTATAAGTCAATTGTGTGATACTAGGTATAAGGTTAAATTTCTATCCACAGAGTGTTTAATCAACATCTAGATAATCCTACTATAAGCCTAAAAGGGTTTAGAAAAGACAACATCTATGCTATCAACTTAACCACCTCTTCAATTAAGTGTTATTTAACACAAAAAGAAGAGACTTGGTTATGACATAGGAGAATGTCTCACACCAATTTTAGAAATATAAGCAAATTAAATGGACAAGTGAGAGGCTTACCGAAATTACCTAACCTAGATTCAACCATATGTAATGCTTGTCAACAAGGTAAACAAACAAAATCCACTCACAAACTAACCAATCAACCACAAACCCACTCGATATTAGAACTTCTACATTTAGACCTTTTTGACTCCCATGGGGTTAAATCCATAAATGGAAACTTATACTGCTTAGTAATAATAGATGACTATTCTAGGTTTACTTGGGTTAAATTCTTAAAACATAAAGACGAAACTTTTGAAATCTTTTCAAACTTTTGCAAACAAATTGAAAACGAAAAAGATATTAAAATTAAAAGAATTAGAAGTGACAACGGGGGAGAATTTAAAAATCATAATTTCAACAAGTTCTGTCTTGAGAATGGCTACCATCACGAATTTTCGTGTCCTAAAACCCCCTAACAAAATGGAATTGTAGAAAGAAAAAATAGAACTTTACTAGAAGCCTCTAGAACTATGTTAAATGAATATAACCTACCTAAATATTTTTGGGCAGAAGCTGTAAGTACAGCCTGCTATGTGCAAAATAGAACAACATTAAATAAAAGACATAATAAAACCTTCTTTGAAATATTCTATAACAAACAACCCAACATAAAATATTTCAAAGTATTTGGATGCCCAGCCTACATCTTAAATACTAGAGAACACTTAGGAAAATTTACCTCTAAAGTAGAAAATGGAATTTTGTAGGATATTCTCTAAACAGTAGGGGTTACAGAATATATAATAAAATTACGCTAAAAATCGAGGAAACCACAAATGTAAAATTTGAAGAAACCCAAGAACAAACTCAACTTCAACCTGTTGAAAATAATAATATTGAAGAAACCAATCAATCCCTAGATCATGAAGAAGACGAACACACTCAAGCAAATCAACCTCCTAGAACTATAAGAATCAACCCTAACCATTCAACTGATCAAATAATTGGTGACCCAGACCTAAGGGTTCAGACCAGATCATCATTTAGGAACCTAAGTCAAATTTCCCTGATTTCAAAAATTGAACCCAAAACTGTAGCTGAATCCCTACTTGATCCAGATTGGATCATCGCTATGCAAGAGGAACTAGCTCAATTTGAGCGTAATGAAGTTTGGGATCTAGTACCACCACCTAAAGACAAGAAAATAATAGAAACAAAATGGGTATTTAGAAACAAATTAAGTGAATCTGGGGAAATTACTAGGAATAAAGCTAGGCAGTTGCCAAAGGGTTCAGTCAAGTTGAAGGACTTGACTACGATGAAACCTATGCCCCAGTAGCCAGATTAGAATCCATTAGAATGTTACTAAGTTATGCAGCCCATAAGGGATTCAAACTATATCAAATGGATCTTAAATCAGCCTTTCTCAATGGACTAATAAAAGAAGAAGTTTATGTAGGTCAGCCTCTTGGATTTGAAAATCTAGAACATCCTGATTATGTTTTTAAATTAAAGAAAGCATTATATGGACTTAAACAAGCACCTAGGGCATGGTATGAAAGGCTGACATCTTACTTAACATCCAAAGGATTCAACCAAGGTCAAATTGACCCAACCTTGTTTGTTAAATTACTAAAAAGTGACATATTTATAGCACAAATATATGTAGATGATATAATATTTGGTTCAACTAACTCAGACTTTTTAGAAGAATTTATCAACCTGATGGAACAAGAATTTGAAATGAGTTTAGTAGGAAAATTGTCATATTTTCTAGGATTACAAATTAAACAAACAAATGAAGGAAATTACATTTATCAACAAAAATACACTAAAGAATTACTTAAAAAGTTCGGAATGGAAAATACAAAAGAAATAAAAACACCCATGGCAGTAAACACAATCTTAGACAATGACCCAAATGGAAAGCCAGTAGATCTAAAGTATTATAGAAGTGCAATAGGCAGTCTACTCTACTTAACTGCAAGTCGACCTGATATCTTATTTGCAGTTAGTATGTGTGCAAGATATCAAACCTGTGCTAAAGAATCCCATTTGACTCAAGTCAAAAGGATTTTTAGATATCTTAAGGGAACAACAAACGTAGGGATTTGGTATCCTAGAACCAGTGACTTTGAATTAATAGGATATTCTGATTCAGATTATGCTGGATGCAAATTAGACCGCAAAAGCACAAGTGGTGGATGTCAACTACTAGGCCCATCACTTGTTAGCTGGTTCAGTAGAAAGCAACATTGTGTTGCACTATCTACAACTGAGTCAGAATACATAGCCATAGGAGAATGTGTAGCCCAATTATTATGGATGATGCACACCTTAAAAGATTTCAACTTAAAAATCACAAATGTAAAAGTTTTAATTGACAATATTAGCTCAATAAATTTAACAAAAAATCCAGTGCATCATTCAAGAACCAAACACATTGAAATCAGACACCACCTTATCAGGGATCATGTTACTAAGGGTGACATTGAGCTCAAATACATTGAGTCCAAGTCAAACTTAGCTGACATATTCACTAAACCACTCCCTGAAAATGAATTTAGCCATTTACGTAGAAAACTAGGGATGTGTCTAATAGACTAGGAGTTTCAAATTTCAAAAACATTTTCAAAAATGATTGTTTTCAAATTATAGGATAAAACATATTTGGTTTTCAAAACTTTCCTATTTTTAGATTTTTAAATAAAGTTTTAGCCTTAGACTAGTTCAAAATCCTTAGAGAACATGTACCCACAGGACTAGTTTTGAGCATCTCACCAAAACCCTAGGCTTACCTTGCTTGTGTTTGACGAACATAGAAAGGGGTGAGATGCATAGGCCACTTGCCTAAGACTTAAGATGCTTATTTCAGTGCATCGATATAAGTCTGGGCGTTAAATACAAAATATATATTAATCAAGTTAAGGTTGACCTTAACTTGACTAACCAAGTGAAAGCTGCTATCTTTTGATAAGTCAGTCAGTAACAAACTGGTTAAACATTTGATTTAATGTCAAGTTCAGGGGGAGAAATAAAACGACTTCAGTTTTTCAAATTAAACTTTAAAATTATTTTTTCAACTTGATTAAAAATATGCAAATTTTTTTGAAAAGTTGATTCTGAAAAAGAATTTTTAAAACTCCTTTGTCTACTTTGAATATTTTAAAACTATGTTTGCAAACTAAATCAAGTTGTTTTGAGGTTTCATTTTTTTAAAATTGATTTTGAATATCAGATTTAACTTAGTTTTGAAAATTAAATTCAAAAATCTAGTTCTCAAAATTTGATTTTACTTAATTGTGACAATTTGAAAGTTAGTTTCAAAATTGCTTTGAAAATTGTGGAAATTAAAGTTTTTCAAAACCTAAGTTTCTCAAAATCATTTTTTTTAATCTTTTACTTAGTGTTGAAAAATAAATTTCTTAGCATTTTAAATTAAGTTTCAAAATTGAGTTTCAAAAAATTATTTGAAAAGCATTTCAAAATTGAAACTAGCTTTGAAAATTTAATCTTGAAATTTAAAACTTATACACTTGTGTTTGAGATTTTGTCTATTTAGACTTAGCTATTTTCTAAAATCTAAAAGCTAATGCTTTAAACAAGTTTTTCAAAAGTTTAAACTCCCCCAAATTATCTTGACATTATTTTTCTTTATCTGCTTATCTTGACACTTCAAAAATCTATGCTTATATAATCAATGCTTATTTTTGATGAATGCCAAAGGGGGAGGGTTAGGTGGTTAAGTTAGCTAAACCAGAGTTGAAAATACAAACTAACTTAAAAACCCTTTAAATGCTCATCTTTTCGTGCATATGTTTTCACTAACTTAACCAGGTTGTCATTCCATCAAAAAGGGGGAGATTGTTGGTGCGGTTAGCACTAACGATTTAACCCAGGTTTTGATGAATGACAAATCAGGTTAAGTTAGTCTGTTGTTGTCTAACACTCTGATCGAGTATGCAGGAGAAGTCCAGACAGGTCGACGGGCTGACCGGATGTCTGGCACGAAGCCCAGCTAGGTCGACGGGCTGACCGGATAGCTGGCGAGAAGTCCAAGCAGGTCGACGGGCTGACCGGACGCTTGGCGAGAAGTCCAGCTAGGTCGACGGGCTGACCAGATAGCTGGCGAGAAGTCCAGACAGGTCGAAGGGTTGACCGGACGTCTGGCAGGTAAGTGAGGTAAGTCACTAGAGGGGAGTGACTGCGAGGACGCGTTCCCGGGAAGGGAACATTAGGCGTCGATCCGGCTTAGATCCATTTCGGATATCTAAGTCGAGATCGTGACTAGATTCCGGTCTCGGAAAGACGGAATCTAAGTCATACTTCTTATACTAAATTCATAAAACTGAACTAACACTTTATTTTGCAGGAATTACTTGTCTCGGACTAACCTTGTTTTGCAGGAAAGTTGTTCGCTGGAAAAAGGTGGTCCGGGTGCCCGGAGGGGATCCTGGCGCCCGGAAGTCCAAGCGCCCGGAAGGGATCCGGGCGCCCTGGAGGCAAAAATCATCCTGATCGCGCATCGCCACTTGGAGCTCGCTGGTTGGACTTGCCACGTCTCACCAGGGCGCCCGGAAGGAATCCAGGGCACCCCGAGCATCATATAAAAGAAGGGTCAGAGGGGAGCTTCAGAACAACAACGGAAAAAGAAAAGTCTTCTACTGCTATGCGCTTCTGCGACACTAACAAAGCTCCGACACTATGCTCCTTCCTTTTTCTTTCTTGTCGGTATTTGTTTTTAATTTTCATTAGCATTCATTGTACTGTTTTTGTAATCATTATTTCGAATTGCTAGTGAATTGCCCAACGAAAGTACTCACGGAGTACGGGCCTTCGAGTAGGAGTTGTCACAGGCTCCGAACGAAGTAAAAAACACTGTGTTCAGTTTGTCTCAGTCTTTATTATTCCGCTGCACTTAACTCTTATTAACGCTGATTTTTCGAATCGATATTCCCCCCTCTATCGACATTTCACGATCCAACATTAGTTACTGTTCTTTTCTATTGGGCTATCATCAAGACTAGCTTCTTTGAGGTATTATGATTGTTTCCTACCATCATTAGATTGCAAGCTTAGCTTCAGTTTAATTTCAACCCTTTCCCATGAATTTCTTATTCGACAACAGACGCATTTCAAAGTTCGATCTCTATGTGGGAACACTGAAGAAGTGTCTTCTGCTATATATCTGCAAGTTAGCATCATTAGTCAAGCTCTTATATTCATCACACGCAGTCATGGTTGGTCGTTTTTGGAGAGACCAGGCACTCTTCTGATGTGTGCATTTGTTGTAGCTCAATTGGTGAGTTCCCTAGAATTCAGTCACTAATTCACCATACTTTTTACTTCTCTTGTATATGACTAGTTTAGAATACTCGCCTCTATTTGATCTTTTAGTATTCAGCTTGACTGAAAGGTTTGATCAACATATCCATAAACTTTACACTGTGTGCAGGTTGCCACCTTGATTGCAGTCTATGCACATATAAGTTTTGCATCCATAAGTGGCATAGACTGGGGCTGGGGCTGGGGCTGGTGTGATATGGATTTACAGTTTAAACTTCCTCTCGATATAATCAAGTTCACCGTGCGATACACTCTCAGTGGAGAAGCATGGAATCTGCTATTTGATAGAAAGGTAACAAACTCAGCTAAATTGTGTAGCCAAATTCTTGTTGCCAAGATGTTTACTGCTAGCTACATTGTAAACTCTAGGGACTGATAGCAAGAGTCGATAAATGAATTATGTCATTGCCTATTACAGACTGCTTTTACTAGTAGAAAGAGCTTTGGAAAGCAAGATAGAGAGGCTCAATGGTTGATCTCCCAGCAATCCTTGCAAGGTCCTGTATCTTCTGATATCGTGAACAATGGACGACGATCCTCTTTGATCGCTGAACAGGCAAAGAGGCGTGCCGAAATAGTAAGGTAATAGATTTACTCTCAACATGTTAATTTCTGAATTATACCGAAACTTTTAAATCCAAGTTCAAGCCAAAATCTGCAATCAAGACTGATACTAGGAAGGTTAATGACTTAATGTTGTAGCCTAGTCCTTGACTTTCATAACAATTCCTTCAGTTTGTTTCTTATGGTCAACAGATGTTTAATATCACTTGCAGATTGGGAGAAATACACACACTAAAGGGCGCATGTCGAATCCTTAGTGAGATTGAAGAAATTAGATATTGACCTTATTCAAGGTGGCCACACAGTGTGATTCCGATGACAACAAACAATTGGTTTGAGTCGATGTTTCAGATTCTGAATTTGGTAGAGCAGTGAACATTTATGTGGATTTGTGATGTAATTGAGTCGATGCCATTAGTTTTCAAAGAGTTGTGCGCCATTTTTGAGTCGTAAACAAATAATCAACACTGCACCAGTGAATGGAGATACATATGCTTTAACTAAGTTTTAGGTTGGTGGATTGGTGGTTTTGACATCAATTTAGGTTTCATTAGGGTTTAGGGTTCTAGGGTAACTTGAATATCCATACCAAACTCATTAAACTTCAATGAAGTTTATTGTACTAAATGTGCCCTTCCCAACTCGGAACCAAGCATTAAATCTAGAATTAATATTGAAAAAAGTATCAATGTGGCATTCAATTTTAGTTCACTGCAATAAAGGACTGAATTTTCAAATTTCTAGTTTTTTTTTAATTTTGGAAAAACACTAGTGTTCTAAAACAACCATGAGATCACGTGTTAAAATCAAAACAATCTATAATAGATCATCCAAGACACTTTTTCAGGATCCCACATTGAACAAAACTTACACCAAACTATCCTTTTTGCTAGTGTTCTAACAACCTTGCCGAAGGATTACAATCATGATTTTACTGCTTGAACCATTCAAGTTTGGTTAAAAAATAAAGTCATTATTTTTCCGGTCTGATCTAGCTTTAGAAAGGAAATAAGGTTTCAAGGGCTGAAATCATGATTTAAAATTTTATGTTGTGCTAGGCAAAATAGTTGAAATGTAACATTCTAATAAATCATTGAAACTCAATGTCACTCGTCACTAAAGTTCAAAATTTTAAATTTTTGGTTGAAAAGATATTATTTCAATATCATGTCGGATAAGTTTTGACAATTTAGTGTTATAATATGTTTCATTCGTTTCCCAAGCATGATACAGGATTTAAAACTAGGTTTGGCAAAGACAATATCTTCTTCTTATGTTTCATCTTCTTACTTCTTCAACTCTAATTCATTATCGGTACCATGTATCAAAACAACATCGTCACAATACCAAAATAATATAATTTCCAGTCTTCCAATCAAAAATCGAAACTTTAGCACGATTCAAGATTTTGAACCTAAGATCAAACTAACACAGGCGGAAACTTTAGTGTTCAGAAAAACCACGAGGAAAAGAACCTAAAATTGAATTCTCTTGCACTTGATCTGACATTTATCTTCTGCCTTATGTCACCAGATAGATTGGTCCAAAAGCTTGAGCTCCAATGGCATGGCTCTGGCGCCCCAAGCTCCTGTAGGACACCTCGGTCTCTCCTGCCTCTGCAGGGGTGAAGCAGAAAGAGAGAGACACTGAAGAAGAAGAAGAAGAAGACAGCCCCATTTTGTGGCGAAGCTCACCAAATGAACCTGATAGCCATGGCCTCTTCTCTACTCCTGAAAGCTTCAATGCCTTGGCCTTCAATGGCGCTTCTTCTTCCTCTTCCTCACTCTTCTTCTTCTTCTTCTTCGTATGTCTGCAATTGAAGAGCAGCTGGGAGAGAGCTCTTATCCATGTCTTCTTCTTGTTCTTTGCGCCTCTCATTTTTGCAGTCTCAAGCTGTCTCAGTGATGCATCATTTGCATGGCCTCCTGCAAGAACTGAACAAGGAACAATTGAGTAAAAAGTAAATTGAAATACAGTGCCTTTTAAAAATCCAACTGGCCGAGATCGTAGCTCACATTCCTGCTTTTATAGGAAATTGGAGTGTTCTTCATCATCTTCCTCACGCAGCTCATCGACAGGACCAGCATTAAATGGCGGCACGAAGAGATCACTTAAACCACGCTGCGAAGAGTAATCTCTTCATCGACAATCTCGAGCAAAAAGGACTGAGTACAAAGGAAAAATGAAAGAGAAGAAGTAAAGAGTTGCAGGGATGGCAGTGCACCAACTCAAACTTGGTCCTGGAGAAAATATAAAAGGCTCGGACAGTGGAAGAAGACAGTCCCTCCATAAAAATAACAAAATTATTGCATTGTGTTTTAACCTTTTAATGCGAGGCAGAGTTGAATGGGGTTGTTTATGGTGAGTGTGTGGAATCTTGGCGGAAGACAAGGAAAAAGTGCCCAAATCTTTGGCAATTTCTAATGTTGTGATGGTGACGAGAATGGTGGAGAGGACAAATCATGTGAGGGGAGAGACATGTGGAACAGTGGGACTGCCGGAAGTCAAGGGGAAGAACATGCCATAAGTTTCCACAAGTGTGGTGCATAGTAAAACACTCGAAAAGAAAAAAAAAATTAAAGAGAGACAAAGTTTGAATAATAAATGAGACGCATGTGTATAAATTATGTGAATAGAATTTAGGGTTAATAACTTTAAGCTCCCCTGAATTTTATAGCAAGTTGCATTTTGCCTCCCTCTATTTAAAAAAATACACTCAACTCCCCTTTGACATGAAGTAAAAAGGAAAAAAATATAAATGACCAAAATAACCCTAATTGAAATCCCACAAAATCATTGAAAACTTAACCTTAACTCAACTTGATTTATATATAAGTCCAAAATCTTACTTGTTCCTAGAAAAAATATCCTCATAAAATTCATATATGCATTGCACTAACATAAATAATAGAAAAAACAGTAACTCTGAATTCTAAATTAATGAATCAAAATTAAATGAAGATAGAATAAAGTTTATCATTAAAAATCAAAATGAAGACCATTTATGATTTAGAAAAAAAATCACACTTTTAATTTTTGCCCAAAAGTAAATTTTCATTTCAAAACAGCACCCTTTTGAAATGAAAAGTATTTTTAGTTGCTTTGAAATGAAAATTTACTTTTGGACAAAAATTAAAAGGGTGATTTTTTTTCTAAATCATCAAAGGGTCTTCATTTTAATTTTTAATGATAAATTTTGTTCCATCTTCATGTAATTTTGATTCATTAATTTAAAATTTTGACTCTTTTTTATTTGGTAAAATGAGTTTTTAATTTATTATCCCTTTCATAGTTGCTGTTGTTCTCTTGTTTATACTGGTGATGCATGTATGAATTTTGTGAGGATATTTTTTCTAGGAACATGTGAAATTTTGGACCTATATATAAATCAAATTTGATTAAGGTTAAGCTTTCAACGGTCTTGTGGGATTTTTTTTATTTTTCATTTTCTTCTAGAAGTCTGATTTAGGTTAGGGCTATTTTGGTCATTTACTTTTTTTTTTTCTCTTTTTACTTCATGTCAAAAGGGGGTTAAGTGTAGTTTTTAAAATAGAGGGAGGTAAAATGCAACTTGTTATAAAATAAGGGGGCTTAAAGTTATTAATCCTAGAATTTACTCGGCAGAAAGACGGTCTAGTTCATGAATTGGATGACCAAACCTGAATACCTAAATTATATATTAGAAAAATATGAGATAAAATATTAATCATTCATATGAATGATAAGATGAAATTATAAATGAATCATATGTTTATAAATAAATTTGACGTTATGAGATCATTAAATGACACGTTCAACTAGTTAATGTTTATGAATAAAAATTATAAATTGTTCATAAATAATATTTATGAATTATGTAACGAATAAAATTTATAAATCATATTTATTAATAAAATTCTTATCAATAAATAAATATTTTTTTTAAAAAAATAAATAAATAATTTTATATTATCAAGTTTAATAAAAATTTTAAATAATCAAATAAACTTCTTAAATGGAAATAAATGAATTTTAAATAAGTTCAAATTTATAAAAAATAAATAAATCGAGTTAAATTTGAATAATCATTTTAATATTCATTTTAGATTCGACTTTACTTGATTATCATATTAAATAATTTCAAGCATCATAAAACTTAACTCGGTTAAGCTCGTGAGGAGATCTTCTACTCTCTAATACTGATTAGGATGGTCCCTTACTTAATTTGGTTGACAATACCAATTGAGATGAATCTAGACTCATAGCACTATTTATTAGCTAGAGGAATTATTTGTTTTAATTTCTTTTACTGAATCGATTTGGCATGTTTCTGGTTGACCAAATAATCAAAAAAAAAATCAATTTCAATTTAGTTAAACTATAAACTAAAATCAAATTGAAAGTTAATCTTTCAGATAGTAATTGCATATTTGCCATTTTAAACAAAAATTCGACCATCAAAACATATAAATTAATTATGATATGGATAAAAAAATTAATAATCGAATGGGTTACTTAATAAATAAATATATTTTAAAAGATAATTGAAATCCATCCATACTTTTAAATAATTTTATAATTTTCCTATCAATTTTAAATCCAAAGTAAATAAATTATTACATATAATATTCCATTTGAAATTGTCAACGATTTAAATTAAAATTATCATAAATTTTAAATTCATTTTTAAAAAAAAAAGATGTTCATTTGATATTTACAAAAAAAAAAGAAACTTTTATGGCCGAAACATATAAACAGCAAGATCCATCAAGACGTAAAAGATTTTACTGCACAGATGGGATCAAATGGCAACTGAAGAAGCAGCAACATAGCATTGTAATAAATTGTAATAAAGGACCGTCCCATGCGCAAAACTTTCGTCAATACATAATCCTGAAGAAGATTGTATATTCTAAAATTGAGTCGAACCCACTGTAGTTCAAAACAATGTTTTTATATCATATAAAAGCATGCTATAAGTGGAGAAGACAACACCTCGGGCCATACAACATTGCCGTGCTAATTGATAAGTTAGACTAACAGAATATAAATCATCCAAATCTACAATGGGAAGACAGTGGCAAGGTAGGTAAGAACTCACAGCAAACAATAGACGGGATTCATCACTGAAGCCGCTATAACGAATCTATTGGAAAATTGGAACGATATGTATCGAAGCCATATCATACTTTCAGGCAATCCAGTGTCACCTAAGCTTGGTTTCCTTGCTTCGAAATGAAGATAACGAGAAGAGAGATCGTGGTGCTGCAAATATTTACGAAATGGGTCAACAAAGATAGTTGAAGTGTCCAAATGATTATCTTACAACAAACTTGCAACTGAGATTTTATCATTCAGCATATTAGCAGTTGTTTGTCGGGAACTTTGAAAAAATTGTCAAGAATCAGGGTGCTTTTGTTACCTTTCAGGGAGCCCCCACCCAGATGATCCTCTCTAAGTTTGAAATTTGCAGGAGGGTTTTGAATGGAGCTGCGTAATGATTCAGCTGCATAAACCAACCGTGTTCAGCAATTTGCTCATTGTAATCAGAAGAATCTTTCAAATGTTAATAGCTGGTACAGAAAGAACGAGTAAAAGGTATGGATTGAGAGTTCATAGAAATATTTATAACACAAATGTCAGCATGAGAACTGCATCTTGATTGGTCGGGATCTTAGAACTATAACATTGTCAACTTGAGATTCAGAAGAAAGAACGAGTAAAAGGTATGGATTGAGAGTTCATAGAAATATTTATAGCACAAATGTAAGCATGAGAACTGCATCTTGATTGGTCTTAAACATTCCATTCTAAACAATCATTTACGAAAAAAAAAGGTGTTACTTTGTTAGTTTATGCATACATCTTTAGAACTATAACATTGTCAACTTGAGATTCAGAAGAAAGATCTTAGGGACCTTATCAATGTTTGCATCCTCTGCACAATAAAAGATAAAGCTCAATAATTAATGTCAATCCTGCCCGAATCAATAAACCTACATGGAGAACAATGGCAAGCAGAAGAAGAGAACGAGTCATTTACTGCTATTTTTTTAAAAAAAATCATTTTCCTAAAAAAAAAAATACCTAGACCTAAAAAAAATTTTCCTTTAATTATGATTTTCTTTTGCACCAAAAATTGGAAAATCTAGAAAATATGTTTTCTGGAAAAAATTTTCAGTGAAGCATACGGGCCATAAGATCACATTGAAGAAATCGAAGTCGTTCAAAGGAAATTCATGCGAAAAGGAAAATATTTCTACCTCGTTCAGAAAACATCTCTCCTTCATTAAACCCATCATGGACAAGTGGATAACCCATTCTAGACTTTCTCAAATCTTCTGTTGGTCTGTTTGTCACATCACGACCATCTTCAGTATCATCATCACCTTCAGAAGCTGTTGAGGCAGAAACCCAATCCGAGACTAGAGTCTCCGCACCCCTACTCTTCCTTCCAAATTTCAGTAATCGTTTGAACCCTTTTGTAACATCCTTGCGCGATTGTTGTGATGCATGAGCAGCAATCAAAGGCATATGAGCACTTCCCCATTTTTTTCTCATCCAAGCAGCATCTGCCTCCAATGGGTTTAATGGATTTAAGGTCCATGATGCCGGACTGCCGATAGGTGAATCTGCACAAACATCAATATCTGATGCCTCAGGGTGCACATTAAAGTTCCATGATCGAGGGCTTTCTCCTGGTGGCACTTCTGCATTCCCTGCAGAATGCTTATTGGGGGAAACGGGAGCTGTACTGTAATCTACTTGGGAAAGTGACTGAAAATCACCATCCTCTGAGCCAAAATCATCGGAGTTCTCATATTCTTGACTACACCTTAACTTTTCACTATCTGCATCAAGCAGATAGTCAGCAGGCTCAGGATCTTCTTGAGCAGATGATCTCTCATGTGTATCTTTATCCAAATCAGGTGAGTTGCCTTGCTGAATTATACCTGAAACAACAGAGGCTTTAGGATTAGAAATGCTAATTCCTGAACTAGGAGCGGCACCTTTCCCTTTCCTGACAAACAACTTCAGCTCCTTGCTCTTTTGAGCTTCATTGGTAAAAACTGTATCTGCATGTGGCTTATCAAATCCAGTGAGTGCAGTATCAGGAATATCAGAATTGAGAAGAGAAAGGTCCTCCAATTCACCAGGCATTGCAGCACTATTTCTCATGGACAGAAACCTATGTGACTTGTCTTCCATAACATGGTTAGTCTCTTCAACAATGCTCTTGCTTCGAGAAAGAATTTTAATTCTTTCTCTTTTATTTACCCTGTTAATTGCTGTTGATGGTTTTGTATTTTCCTTTCTGAAGTCAGTGAAGTTAGGAAGTGATTCAGAAAGAGGATTTTCAGTTTGTGATCTGTTCTTTGTGGAAACTAATTTGGCAGATTTAACAGAAGGCTTAGGATTTGAAATTACTGTTGTCCGAGGTGTGGAACAAGACAAAGCTTTGTTAGGCAAAAGCTTCGTGCTTTTAAAATGATTATTAGCAAACAGATCATTATAAGATGTATGTTGGCCTTGATCATATAGTTTATCCACGTCTTCCTCCTCTTCAGCAACAGATTCAACAGCCTACAACCAGAAAAAATTGCTCCACTAAATAATTTCCGTAAAATATCAAGCTGAGGCTACTGATTAGTGCCCAAAAAATTCAATGGATTATCAGATGGTATTGGCAACAATAAACAATATAAACTGTTACTTGAACGCAGTACAAGTACCTGACAAAAGTATGAATCTAGGTTCAAACATGTCATGATACAGCAACAAACAAGCTAGGTTGCCATCTCTTTACCTATCTGCTACATTGCTTTGTTTTAAGTTTTATTTCTAGCTAATCTGAAAAAGAAATTAATTGGTCACTGGAACAGTTCACACAATTGTGATAACAGAACAAAAAACCAAATAGACACAACTGATTGCAAATCCAGAATCGCTAGAACCGTACTAAAATAATTTGGTGCAGATTAATACTCAATCAATTAGACAAAGATAACATATGGGCAAGTCACACTAGAATCCAACAATGGCTAAAACTCTAACTTAAGCTTGTTACATAGTTTATGATGTCAACCATATATACATAAATCTAAGGATGTAATTACTTTCCAACTGGAAATTTGTAGGCAGCTAGATCTATACTGTAACAATTCTAGATAAAGTCAGAGATTATGTACAATAATAGTGAATATGCATAATAATGAAGGATAATTAGAAGAGAAACTACATATCAATACCTCATTTTGTCTTTTTCCAAAAGATCCCACTTTTTCTGCCCAAAGATATTTTTTTTTTGAAACCTGTCTAGCAGCAGATACTGTGTATCTTGAATTCATTTCAGCCTGACTGTGTTCTAGACTGTCCCGCATTGCCTTCATTTTCGCTTCCTTTTGAGCCCTTTTTGTTTGCGACTCTACCACTAGCTTAGCATCCCGTTTTTGCGTGTATGCATAATACAACTTTCCTCTTGAATCATTTGATGAGCTGAAGTTGTCAAATTTTTCATTAGCAGAACCATAGTCCTTTTTATCTGCCATTGGTTTTAGAAATGTGGCATCTGTTTCCATTTCCTTTTCAGAAATTTCCCTCGTGGATTTCTTAAGCAAGTGATCAGGAGGTATCATTGCATGTCTTTTATCCATAGCCACAGGAACCTGATCATCAAATTCCACAGGTGTGCTTCTTCGATTATTAGCTGTCTGATCAATAGCAGTTCTGAGCTTGTGCGCAGCAAAAAGCTTTTCCAACTCATTAGCCTTTGTTCTTAGTTCATCATTTAAGTCCTGATTTCCTTTTGATTGTTTCATAACTTGAAGCTGTTCCTTGTGATGGGTAGAAGGTGGCTCAACTACATTCTGTGTTTTCTTAGAATTCCTAGAAAGCAAAGCTGGCACAGAGTTTGTTTCATTATTTTTTAATTCCTCTATGTTTGTCTCACAAACGGATAATTTTTGCTGATTTTTTTTGTCCATGCTATAGGCATATTCTTTTGTTTTAACTAGAGAATTTCTAGAAGTTACATGTGAGGCAGGAACATTTCTTGCTCCAGCTTCCTCCATTTTTACAGGGAGAGTTTTCCCCTGGGTTTGAGAAGTCTGTAAATCACTTTCTGAATGTGAACTTGATAAAACTTTCAGCTGAACCTGAGAACCAAACGGACCTTTTGCTTTCACTTCTACACTTGTCCTTCTCCCAGATGTCGAGGATTGGTTGCCTAATTTTGCTTGATTCTTTGTACCAGCACCATCTGTGCCAAGAGTTTCTCTGGTCCAAGGATGTGCAATTTCTTGATCTCTCCGATCAAGTTGCTCGGTGGCAATAGATCGAGTTTGTCCTACTTCAAGAAGTGTTATTTGATCTTTCATTTGAAATTGGTTCCCTTCTTCTGACTGTAAGGTAGATATTGCGAGATTTAGTGAATCAGTATCATTTCTGTTTACTGGAAGGGTTTTTTGGTGTACAACCTTACAATTTTTATTGTCAATTCCCATTTGTTCATCCTGTCCTGTAGAAGCACTGACACAGTGCTTGCCCTTCTCTACATCTGGCCTTTTCTTGTTAATAGAGGACCTGACACCTTCATCCTTGTTTCGATCTCCATCACCAGAAAATCCTTTGTCCTCGGAATGCAATGAAGGTGAAGTATCTGTTGTTCTTTGATCCAACCAGCATTGTGATGTGACAGTATCCCTCAATCCTGCGGCCTTGGTCTCCTCAGTTTTATTTCTCAATGGAAGCTGTAAGTTGGTAGAAGTAGGTGTTTCAACAGTGCTCCCACTTCCTCTAACATCATTCATACTGTTACTGGTGCTGCTGGTAAGATCAATGCTCATGTCACTAGCACCACTCCACCTTCTCAACACTGACTTCTCCGAAACATCAGAAGAGAGCCTCCTATGGCCTTTACCTGATATTACCCTATTGGCACCTGCAGAAATGATATTTCCAGAGTTTGCTGACTGTTCCTTTTGTTTGCTTTCAAACATGTTGATTCGGTCCTGGACACTTAGCCGTCTAGATCCCCCTCCATCCTGCCGAGATGGCTCATTAGCTGATGAAGCAGAGGAAATAGGCTCCTCCGACACTGCCTTCTGCCGCAGGATGGACATGGCTTGCTGAGTTGCACCTGAAAACACTGTCGACACTGTCCTTAATGTTTGGCTGTTAGGTTTCTGATCTTGAGGATCACCACCAACAGGAGGTTTACTAGCACCAACTTGCAACTCTGGCTCATCTGTTGACATGTCTGAGCTTGAAGAGGAACAGAGGTTCTTGTCTGCAAAGCTTTTCAAATGCTGATGCAGAGACTGTGACTGATGGGCAATAAGATCGGGATACTTTTGACAAAGGAAAATGAATTTGTTGCATGCCTCACTGTTGACAATATACCATGCATCAGTATGAAAATTGCAATATGAGAGAAAGAAGAAATGATATACTGATAGAAAAAGAAATAAGTCACCTTGTCTAACAAGAATCACAAACTCTTGTGAAATTTAATGAATATGAAAAATACAAAGATCCTAGCATACATGAACTATGCTGTCTAGATTAGTTGGAGGCATTCATATCTATGAACTTTGATGTTTTTACCACTAATTCTTATAACGATGTTTGCTGATTAAGCTTGATCAGCTTTAACAGTTACATTATATTTGTGCACTAACTTTTATTAGATAACCCAGATCAAATAAGGCATGGTTCTGTTGACAACTAACAAGATGTTACAGCATTGATCATGTTTGACTTTCAGGAAGTGAAAAACACAACTTACTTCTGGCAATGGCTTACCTAGATGACATGAAGACATAATAAATACTCCCATCACAATTACTAGTCGATGGCTTACCCAGATAACATGAACACATAAAGCACGGTCCCATCATAATTACTAGTCAATAGATTCTTCATATCTTGAAATTTGATGGTTTAACATTTGAACTGGCATTACCATTCTACCTCACTAGCAAAGTAGGAAGCATACAAGCTATATAAACTGGCAGAGCTCTTGATATCACTCAACAAATTGTGGGTCTTGTACTAAACAAGATACAAGGATCTTGGTAGATATCGTACCAATTCTGCAGTCCCAGCCAGCCAGGACATGGACAGGACAGGTATTGCCTGGTCAGAAGCAAACTGACAAATTAATTGGTTGTATCATATTTCTCTTGTGATGTGTTAGCTAGCCCTATGCCACCACAAGCTGAAGGGAAGAATGTATGGAGAATGTGTAAATAGAATGTGCCTGTGCACCCAGTCTCCACAGAACAAGTTTTAACATTGCAATGGTGATGCCACTAATCCTTAATTACCTTGATAAGGCCCAGATCATCATCAGCATAATGGAAAACATCTTTTCCCACGAGATAGATGAAGAAATATCATTGTCAATAAATAGTTACAAAGAAATGGATCCAAACTATTGAGGTTGCATTCAAGAAGAGTTACTCCTGAAGAAAAAGCCTAGAGCATTCAAATTGATAGAAGAAATAGGAAACAATAACAAAAATAAATTGGCTAACCAAGCTTTTTTTTTCTCACTGTATGCTACATCTATTATAAATTGAGATATCATTTCTCATTTAGCAGGAAAAAAAATAATACAAGTGATTTTGAGTTCCACTACTTACATTAGACGAATTGCACCAAAATACTCGGCAAAGAGAAGAAGCTCAGAGACATTATCAATAGAAAATCCAGCAGAACAAGCCCGAGCACACGCTTTGGCCAGGTCTTGCTTAAGAGTGACAAGCCTCAAATCAATGGCTCTTAGAAGTTCGTTCCTGACAACAAAACCATAATGAGACTGATAAGAAAAAGAATTAGCTATCCAACAATCTTACTAAAGCTTTTGATTAATACATATTAGAAAATTTTGGAGCGCATTCAAGGAAACTGATTGGCAAATTATTTTGAAGTTTCATTAGCAAATGCTACAGTTATTTTGAGAAACTAAAATGTAGGAAACTATGGGGTTCTATGAATGAAATCACACATTTTATTTTGAGTGCCGGAAATTCTGTCATTAAAGTCCTTGATTTAGTCATAATTTCAGGAGTATGCCAGGATCATTTTTGTAAAGATATACAAATTAGAAAAAATAGGACAGTATAATATGTCAAATATTAGCTTTATTTAGTTTCCTTTTCATTAGTTTCCTTTCCTATTGTAAATTCTCTCTATAAAAGGAGAGCCTTGTACCTATTCTAGTTAAGTGGAAATAATTATTTTCCTCATATTTTCTGTCTTGGTATCAGAGCAAGAAGGAAAAAAAATATATATACAACAACAATAAAATTGTAGTAGCCAATATCAGAAGTCACGTCCAAAACCACTACAATCCCTTGTCACGATAAAACCCTCTGAGACCCTGCAACACCATTCTAACTCTCATTCAGTCCAAATCACCACCATAATGGTGACAACTTCCTCCGAGGGTCGCAATCTGTCCGAATGTATATTCGTGGGTAAGGAAAAATCAGTTACATCACAGATACAAAAAGGCTCTTAATGTTAATGATCCACTACATGCCACATGAGATGCTAAAAACTCTATGGTTATGACATGGCTAGTCAACTCTAAGGAGGAGAATATAAGTACCAATTACATGTACTATCCTACTGTAAAAGAGTTATGGGATAATGTTAGTCAGATTTATTTTGACCTAGGAAACCAATCTCAGGTTTTTGAATTGACTTTAAAGTTAGGGGAAATTTGTCAAAGAGATGATTCCGTTACCAAATACTTCAATTCGTTGAAAAGGCTGTGGTAGAATCTTGAACTCTTCAGCACATACAAATGGAAATGTGCTGATGACTACAACCACCACAAGAAAACTATGGAAAACAATCGTATTTACAAATTTCTTGCTGGTATCAACGTTGAATTTGATGAAGTACGAGGAAGGATTATTGGGAAACCTCCTATCCAATCCATTGGTGAAGTATTTGCCGAATTCAGAAGAGAAGAAAGCTAAAGGAGTGTCATGCTGGGAAAAAGGAGTACCAATGAGTCAATTGAAAATTCTACCTTATTCACTGATGCTACCTACAAGACTGCAAATTACCAATGTAGGTCTGATGATAAGCCACGAGTTTGGTGCGATTTTTGCAACAAGTCTCGGCATACACGTGAGACATGTTGGAAAATTTATAGCAAACCTGCCAACCGAAAAAGCAATAAGCAAGGAGAGAAGAATCGTAGAATTCAATGAAGTCAACTCAGGTTCCTTCAACAAAGAGCGGATTAATCAATTCTTGAAGCTGATAAAATCCAACTTCTCATATGGTATTCCTAGTGTTTCCTTGGCACAAACAGGTAACAATCCTAAAGCTCTCTCTTGTTTAAACTCCTCTCTGTGGATTATAGATTCTGAAGCCTCATATCACATGTCTAGTTACTCTCACTTATTTAATATTTATTTCCCTTATTCTGGAAATGAGAAAATTAGAATTGTCGATGGTAGTTTTTCACCTATTGCAAGAAAAAGACATTAAACTAACCGAGAAAAAATCTCAATTCAATTCTTCATATTCCTAAATTAGCATACAACCTTTTATCTGTTAGTAAACTATCTAAAGATTCTAACTGTTGCATTATATTTCTTAAATCACATTGTGAAATTCAAGACTAAAACTCGGGGATGATGATTGGGCGTGCTAGGATGATTGAAAGTCTTTACTACCGGGATGAAATACCTATTAGTAATAAAAAAGCTCAGAGCTTTAACAGTATCAAACAAACTCGATTTGAGAAAAAATAATACTGTGACACTATAGACTAGGACATCCTAGTTTTCTTTATTTAAAAAACTTATTTCTAGAATTATTTAAAGGCATTAATTGTTCTTCTTTACATTGTGAAACTTGTATTTTTGCAAAATCTGATCGCTCAACTTATTTGCCAAAGATTTACCAAACCTTCAAACCTTTTTATTTGATTCATGCTGATGTTTGGCGCCCATCTAAAACTACTACTCTTTGTAGAAAAAAATAATTTGTAGCATTTATTGATGACCATACGCGTTTATGTTGGATTTATCTGATGAATAAAAAATTCTGAAGTGAGAATTTTATTCAAAAATTTTTACACTGATTGAAAACCAATTTCAAACCAAAATTTGTATTTTATATTCTGACAATGGAACAAATATTTTAATGAGAGCTTAGGGTGATTTTTTGAATAAAAATTTTTTTTCATCAATCTACTTGTCGGGATACCCCTCAACACAATGACATTGTAGAACCAAAAAAAAATTTACTTGAAGTAGCACATGCCATAATGTTTTATATACGTGTTCCTAAGTATTTATGGGATGAAGCAATTTTAACCTCCTCTTATTTGATAAAGATACCTATTAAGGTGTTAGAATACAAAACATCTCTAGATTGTCTTAAAAAAAAATTTCATGAAATAAAATTGATTTTTGATTTATCTGTCAAAGTTTTTAGATGTACTGTATATGTTCATGTGCCATGTCAATTTCGTTCAAAACTTGAACCACGTGCAATAAAATACGTATTCTTGGGTTATTCACCAAACAAAAAGGGGTATAAGTGTTTCGATCTTCAAACAAAAAAATTTTATGTGAGCACGGATATGCCTTTTTTAGAAACAAAACCCTATTTTACCAAAAATTCTCTTCAATGACGACAAGTAAAAGACAATTTTTGGGGCATTTCTATCCCACTTCCCAATATCATTTTTCTGGACAATCTTGAAAATAGTCACTTACCTCTACAAACTGATCACCATGATCTAAGTCCGGAGCCTCAGGTTTATACCAGGAAGAGATTTCATTAGAAATAAAGACTCAAATATCAAGCATCCACAACACCAGTCTGAAAATTCGAGCTTTGGCATCAAAATTTCATGTAACCCTATCCCAAGTCCAACTTTGATTCCTCCCATTGTGCCTAATTATTCACCTACTATTCCTGATCTATATTCCTATAGCAATTAGGAAAGGTATTCGAAATTGCACTAATCATCCTATTGCAAATTATTTTTTCCTATCAAAGACTATCAAAAAAACCATAAAGTTTTTACTTTTAGGATTTCACACTTGTTTGTTCCAAGGAATATACAGGAAGCTTTGGATGATCCAAGCTGGAAATTAGCAGTCATGGAAGAGTTGAATGCTTTAAAGAGAAGTGACACTTGGGAGATAGTTGATCTACTCAAAGGTAAGAAACTAGTTGGGTGTAAATGAGTGTTTACAATAAAATGTAAAGCTGATGGAAGTATTGAAAGGTACAAGGGTAGACTCATGGCTAAAGGCTTCACTCAAACTTATGGAATTGATTATCAAGAGACTTTTGCTCCAATTGCTAAGTTAAACTCTATCAGAGTCCTGTTATCTCTTGAAATAAATTCCGATTGGTCACTACATCAACTTGACATTAAAAACGTATTTCTCAATGGTGATGTAGAAGAGGAGGTGTTCATGAGCCTACCGTCTAGATTTGAGAAGAGACTTGAGTGGAAAAGCGTGGAAGTTAAACAAGACATTATATGAACTCAAACAGTCACCAACAGTGTGATTTGAACGCTTTGAAAAGGCTGTTATCAGTTATGGCTTCTTGCATAGTCAAGCAAATTACATAATATTTTATAAACATTAAAAAAAGGTAACGTTGTTATTTTTTGATTGTTTATGTTGATGACATTTCTTAACTGGCGATGATGAAACAAAATTAGCAGTCCTAAAGAAGAAACTCACAAAAGAATTTCAAATTAAGGATCCGAGAGTCCTAAGTTTTTCCTCGGAATGGAATTTGCAAGATCCAAGGTATATTTGTTAATTAAAGAAAGTATATTCTTGATCTCCTTAGAGAAACATGTTTGCTTGGGTATAAAATGGTTGAGACTTCAATTGAGCCTAACTTGAAGTTACAAGCTGCTAAGGCCCAAGGACTATATCAGAGACTCGTAGGAAAATTGATTTACTTGTCTCATACGTGGCTTGATATCACTTTCACAATTAGCATGGTAAGTCAGTTCATGCACTCACCAAGAGCGGAACATTTCGAGGCCATATATAGGATATTGAGATATTTGAAAGGAACTCCAAAGAAGTTTATTATTCAGGAAACATAGACATCTTCAAATAGAAGTATACACAGATGCAGAATGGGAAGGAGTGTTACGGACAAGAGATAAACATCAGGCTACTGTTCTTTTGTTAGAGGGAACCTAGTTACATTGCAAAGTAAAAAACAAAATGTGGTAGCCAAAAGTAGTGTTGATGAAGCATAATCTCATGG
This sequence comes from Zingiber officinale, assembly GCF_018446385.1. Lineage (NCBI taxonomy): Eukaryota > Viridiplantae > Streptophyta > Magnoliopsida > Zingiberales > Zingiberaceae > Zingiber > Zingiber officinale. The sequence continues at coordinate 107,117,054 of NC_055993.1, read as the reverse complement.
AATCTGTGAGGTGATGTGGATCAAAAGAATTCTTGAAGAATTGAAGCTTATTACTCAACTCCTATGAAGGTTTATTGTGACAATAAAGATGTTATTTCCATAGCTCAAAATCCAGTTCTTCATGATTGCACAATGCATATAGAAGTGTATAAACATTTCATCAAGGAGAAAATGAATAATATGCATGACATATCTTCCAATAGATGAACAATTAGCTGATGTATTGACAAAGGGACTACACAAGAAACAATTTGATAAACTTACTAGCAAGCTGGCTAGAAGATATCTTCAAACCAGCTAAATGGGAAGTGTTGGAAATTCTGTCATTAAAGTCCTTGATTTAGTCATAATTTCAGGAATATTCCAAGATCGTTTCTTATATGAATATAGATTGTAAAAGATATACAAATCAGAAAATATAGGAAAGTATAATCTGCCAAATTTTAGCTTTATTTAGTTTCCTTTTCATTAGTTTCCTTGTCTATTGTAAATTCTCTCTATAAAAGGAGAGCCTTGTACCTATTCTAGTTAAGTGGAAATAATTATTTTCCTCATATTTTCAGTCTTTGAGTATAAAAAAAACCCAGTGGTATGTATAAGTTGAACAATCTTTGACAACCACTAGATTTCATAATTACATTTGATAATGAACATTGTGGTTATGACAGCAGCCAGGCATATGGACAGCTCTTACACAACCCCAATAGGAAACCTGATTTGCTAGTTTAGATACAGTGCATCTACAAAAAAAAAAAAATCTGCTACCTTAACAACCCCCTAGTGCCGGCCCATATGGAGGGAGCTAAACAGTGCATCTACAAAGAGAATATTGCCAGAGGAGATTGGATTAATAAACACACAGGCAAGAATCAAATAACTCTAATTCTTGCAGTGATTTGGTGATTGGAAAATTGATTTACTTAAGCTGTTATTTTCATCCCTTGTATGTAGTCACACACTATTGCTTGGGAATGATGCAGCCACTTAAATTACTTGAACTTGGATGTCAAGTATTTAACACGGGTACAGATCTAAGTGTTTGAGACTTTATTTTCTAAAAGTGGGGAAACAAGGACCTGGCTGAAAAAAGACCCAAAATTTAACCATGACAGTCAAACTTGTTTCCCTACATAGGAACAAATAGCGGTCTGTGAAATCAGATCAGGGCACTGTGAGTCCATTATTTAATAAGACTTAACACTCTCACCTATGGATAGTACCATAGTTTTATACAATTATTCTTTTAACCTAAGGGAAACAAGACAATAATACAATAATGACCAATCATTTCTTTTGATTGGTTGGACTAGAAACAGATTTTGGATTCATCTAGACAAGCTCAAAATTTGAAAAAAATGCAGTGTGGCAAAGTCTGACTGACCAAATTTTACATTTTATTTTATTTTTCCTTTTGTTTGTTTCCTTTTGTTTCTTACTAAAATGCGTAATGGCCAGGGGTCGATTCTCAGGAACTGACGACCTAAGGTTTACCCCGCCATGCGCCTATGGCCTGTGTACCTGCATGAACCTCCCTCTATATCCGTGGGGCCGGCACTAGGGGGGCCGCTAAGGTAGCGGATATCTCTAGTTGGAGAAATTGGAATTGTGAAAAATATCCAAACATGTTGGATACCTTATCCTGCAAATCTAGCATCATGGTTTCAAGTGCCAATTAAGCATAGTGAAAACATATCATCTTGCCACTGTGCCACTGAACAGGTAAATGCCACTGTGTTGCTTGTTATAACACAATTTTGATAGTCCTAACTGTGACAGTGCCTCTCTGCCAATCCGCCCAAAGCAGGCTGGGACATGAAGGTTTTCTTCCTATAACTTGTTCTTTGATTTCAGTTGTAGGTCGCAGGGATGAAGTGATACTATAAAACAAGTAGGGATAGGAAGAGAAGAAACATCATCTGGACCGCCACCAACAACAAAGATGAGTAACACAAAAGTTGGAGAGATTAAGATGTATCAATATCCTATAATTGTATTTATTCCAGTTTTTGGCAGCCAGTCCAAGTTCAACTCATTAGTTAGCCAGATACATGGAGAAACTACCTCCAACATCAAATATCCAAAGAGAATGTTTATCTTCTCTTTGAAAATTATGAGTGATCTCACTAAGATGTTGCATGACCAAATGCTCTCATCCGATGTATGACGATCATTTTTGGTATCAATAAGATGTGATAATTTTATCAAATGATAGTTATATTATTGTGACTTGTTCCTCAGTTGTTGTTGACTTATTATAATTGAAGGTAAACAAGTCAAGTAAAAAACAATTATAGGATTATAAAAAAAATTAAGTTGATCTCAGCAAGCTTTGAAGTGTGTCAAGCATCAACATAACATGGTAGCAAAACCATTTTGGCTTAAGCCCAAAATTGACACAAAATCATACTTTAAACCTTGTCTAGCACTATTGTCGTAATTGTACAATTCATGATTTATAGATTTTTATCAATATAATACAAATTGGATGTAGAAAGACATTATATCATATATAATTATGATTATTTGTTCTGATTTAATATGATTACATAAGAATCATATTTGGGGAAAAATGAAGTCGTTAAGAAATAAAAAAACTGACATATTAAAGTTAATCCTAGCCACAGTAATTAAAGCAAGTTGTCAAGTCCATTATAAAAGGGGGAAAAGTAAAATTTTTATTGCTTGATAGAAAAAGAAAGGTGAGTGGAATGTTGGGGCAGATAACTTAGAATATGTGGAAACTCAGAAACAACCATGAGGTTGGACTCTACGCTCAACATTGATGAAATGATGCAAATCTTGTCACATTGAGACCTGAATTGACAGCCGAAGTGGAGTTAACAAGGCTGAGAAGAAGTCCTTTTCTCTTTCTCGCTTCGCTTTGCATTGTTGGTGTCTTTATCTTCCTCTCTTCAACTATGTTGATGGAAGTTGAGGAGATAAGTGTCAATTCAACTTTGCATTGTTGGAGCTACATGAAGTAGAAATATACTGTATTTGTTTGTCTAGGTGAGATATGAACCTAGTTAATCAATAATATTATTAAACATGTTTTACAATGCCAAAATATAGTAATCTTTTTAACCTATCTCACATTTTGTCAGCTAAATCTTATGATTCACAATTCAAAATTTTATCATAACAATCATGATTGAACCTTGATTTAACAAACTTTGAATCTAGTAACTCGCTGCTAGGACATATAATTAAATAATTAAACAAAGAAATAGGGCCAAAAGGCAAGTTAATTCATTATTGAATGGTACATACTCCATCCATTCAAATACTGAGCTAACAGTTCATAAAAAATTCAAAAAGTTCTTGCTTCATAAATTGTTTCATAGGTGTAATCTTAATGAAAGATTGCCCACACAACTAGAACAAAAAATAAATATGTTGATCAAAATTTGCATGATAAGCAATAAAAACATACTTTGTTACATCTGCATCTTCTACAGAATTGATAACATCTTCACCTGCGAGAAAAAGCGAAAGATATTATCAAGCCAACAAGAGATCACTTTATATGCAATAACCTGAGGCCTAACTAATTTGGTGAAGATGATTCTACCAAACTAGTTAGGGCTCAGGTATTGGTGTCAGTCGTATGAATCTCATTCCACCAATAAAATATGTAAAGCTATATGCTAGTAACATCTAGATGTTTTAAATCACTTTTCAATAGGCTAGTAATAGAATTTTCCTTGTTCTCCCTTTATGCCTCATGTCTTCAAATCATGGGTGTCCACCACTTTGACCCATATAAGTATGATTAGTTGTACCAAAGTCACATAAAACTTCTCTTTTTGTCCAAAGACAATCACATAAGTAAAGTTTAGAACCTTTTCTATGTCCATTTTAGTCACTCATTATCCTATTGGTTATATCTTCATCAAGATCTCCTCATTCAATATTGGATAAAAGATGCAAAAAATTTAAGTCATGATTGCCAGATGGTTAATAATTATCAAATTGGGAATATAGGTGAACTAGAATTTAAAGGAAGAAAAGAAAAAAAAATATTAAGATATATTTCAAAAGATGTTCAAAATCTTAAAAAGATGCATATTGTGCATATTAACATTGTGCAAATAGTCAATAATGGCATAGATAAAATTAGATAAAAAAACAAATTTATTATCAAAGTATTAATAATATCATATTATTGTTATTATTAATCATCATATCAGCAATTACTTACTACTATTATTTGATAAACTCATATTATAACTTTACATGTTAAATCTACTAGACAATTATCAAATAATAAAACATTATTCATAAAGAATTATAGATAACAACAATCGATAATAATCAAAATAAAAATGATCTGTATTGTTATTATTGAATAAAACTATATTATAGATTATCGAACATACTTTTAGTAAAACTGTATTATAGTCCAATTGGGCCCATAATTACCTCATAATCATATTTTAATTAAAAAGGAATTTTAGGCCTCCATTTATCAAGAGAGATTATTTTTATGTCGCAATTCGTTATAGCCTCTCTCAATAGATAGTGAGCAAGAGAGAAGATTGAGGCATCAGACTAGTGAGCAGCAGATACCTAGTAAAAATTCTTAACTTACGGGGTCAACCTTACAAACAAGCAAAAAAAAGGAATGCAACAAAACTTACATGATGGTCTTAAATCTTACACTTAAATTGAACATCTATTTTTCTTACTTACAAGTAGTCAAATATGAGAATTCAATACACGTGTATGTAGGTGTTCAGCACATCATTTTCTAAGTGGGGATCACAGTGACTCTATATGCAAGGGTCTGATTTTAGACACGAATACTGAGATGCAACAAAACATAAATTTTATTACAAAGATTCAAGTATTATTATAGTCATGGCTTAATATGAAAACAAAGAAGTTTAAATCTGACCATTGGATTTCCTAGGCAATTCAAGTCTCCATGGGATAATGTTACAAGTGGGAGACCACTGGGTCACTATCTAGTGTTTGGTTTGCTGAGATAAGCGGACATACTATATCCAGATAAGGAAGCCTATGTTCACATAAATCTTGTACCTTCATGCAAGCATCAATTCCTAAAACACATCTTGTTTGTGTGTCATGTTGGACCCGTGGGTGTTTTGATGTGATCAACCAAGTTGGTTAGGTCCTGCTGTGTTTGATCTGAGTGTGCAGGAGCTTAGGAGCGCAGGAAGTCGAGCCGAGGGGCTCGGTGCGTCCGAAGGACGAGAGAGCTGCGGAAGAGTACACCGGTGGGCGAGAAGAACATGCGCGGCGTTCGAGGGGCGTTAAGCCGGAGAGGAAGACTGCTCGAGGAGAAGGCCGGGAATTGGGTTCGAGTGAGCCCTATTCCGGTTGGCCGAAATCACCCAAAAGAACGGAGTGTCGAAAGCTGAAGAAAGCAAGCTGGAATTTGAGCTGCCAGCTTGGAGGCGCCTCCATCAGGCTTGGAGGCGCCTTCAGCTTGAAGGCGCCTTCAGCCTTGTTGAAGGCGCCTTCAACAGGTCAAACTGACCGTTTCGAGCTGCGGATAAAGTTTTATCCGCTCAACCCTTGGAGGCGCCTTGGACCCTTATTGGAGGCGCCTTGGACCCTCGAGATCAGATTTCCAGAGGCTATTTAAAGGCCCCTGGAGCTAGGAATTCAATACAACTCAAGCAATCAAGTGTGTAGCCACTCTTAGTAATAGTTCTAAGCTTCCAAAGTGTAAAAGGCTTCTCCGCTTTCAGTAAAGGAGATTCTTTTTAGTGCGCTTTTCATTGCCCTGGATTAACAACCTCCTTGGTCGTAACCAGGTTAAATTCCTGTTTCTTTTCTGTTTATTGCTTTATTACTTTACTGCTTTATTTACTATTGCACTAATTGAGTTGAAAGCACGAGGAGGGTATAGTTTAAATTTTGTTTTCAGCAATTCAACCCCCTCTTGCCGGCCTCCGCTGCACCTACAATTAGTATCAGAGCCTGATCGCCTCAGAAGGACTAACCGCCAACTGAAGCACTACGATCAAGACGATGGCCGGAGCGAACATCCATCCCCCGAAGTTCGACGGAGACTTCGCCACATGGAAACGCAAAATGGAGGTATTTTTTAAAACTGAATTTGACATTCTTTTAATAATGAAATATGGCTATGCAGTTCCGAAAGATAAGGAGGAAAACACCTGGACGAAAAAGGAACAAGCAGATTTCGTCGCCAACGGGAAGGCTGAGTTCCACCTACTCAGCGTTCTGCCGCCTCAGGAAGTAAATCGGATCGGAAGCTACGACTTCGCGAAAGATCTCTGGGAAAAATTCCTGGAGCTTCACAAAGGTACCTCCGAAGCAAAGCTAGCGAGGCGCGACATCCTCCGGACCCAGTTGACGAACCTCCGGATGAACCAAGGTGAGAAGGTAGCGCAACTCCAAGCGAGGATCAAAGAGCTGATAACTCAACTCAACAACCTTGGAGAAGAAGTAACGAACCGGGACTCGATCCGGTACGCGCTCAACGCTTTTCTGAGAACTTCCGATTGGGCCTCCTTAGTAGATGCGTACTACATCTCTAAGGACTTTGAGATAAGTACGTTAGAACAATTATTTTCTACTTTTGAACTTCACGAATCTCGAATTGCAGAGCCCAATGGAGTGGAGAAGACCAGTCAGAACATTGTCTTAAAGACAAAAATAAACGGTTCTGACTCAGAAGCCTCAGTCGACGAATCCGAAGCGGCACTACTGGTAAAACGCTTCAATAAATTTTTTAATACTAATAAGTTTAGATCGCAGAGGCATCAACGAAAGAAAAGAACAATTCGTTGATACAACTGCAACGAAGAAGGGCATATCAAGGAGGACTGCCCAAAATTAAAGAGCAAACAGAAGGATAAGGAAAGGAGCAAGAATCCAGCTCGACCCAAACACAACTTAAAGGCCACGTGGGATGATTCGTCGTTCTCCGAATCAGAAGTCGAAAAATTCTCGGGGATAGCACTGATGGTCAACCATCAGCTAGAAGAAACGTCTAGCTCAGAGATGAGCATCGATGAAGGAGGAGGAACCTCAGAAGAAGAAAGCAGCAGTGACAGATCAGGTAAGTAAGGTACGCAATCTAACCCCGACTCAGTCTTTTAAATTTATCAAGTCTCTGTCCAAAGAATTAGATCAATTAGAAAAAGAAAATAGTGAATTGAAATTGATCCTTGCAAAAGCATGTCCAGTAGAAATGTATGATAATTTAAAGTTAGAAAATTAAAAATTAAAAGTTGAAATTGAGAAATTGAAATATCATGATGCATGCTTAAATAAATTTCCTAAATCAAAATTAAGAATTTATGGAAAATTAAATTGGTACATTAGAAAACACCAGGGTCAACTTAGAAAAGTGCTCAAAAATCATGTACCCCCTAAGTTCCTGACCAACCCTGTAGGAAGGAATCTTTATTGGGTTCCAAAATCTTTGTTAGTTTAAATTTCTCTTTTAGTTAAAAGCTTATAATGAGAAAGTTAAACATTGAAATTCTTTATGGAAGCTTTGTCTAAGGAAGTGGTTGTTGCTCCAATAACCAAGAAGGCCTAGTGCCTCGCCACGACCTGGAAGCTAAAATATTGAAAGAAAATGTTTATTAACTTTCTGAAAAAGCATTAAACAAGAATTAAATAATGCTTTGAAAGTTTTTCAAACATTTTTGAAAAATTCTAAAAAAAATCGATTTTGACTTAGAAATTATTATGAAAATTCAATTTTCTGAGATATCATTTTTATTAACTAGAAATTTTCTAAAATATTTTTTTGAGTTATCCCCTGTTTTTGCTGTGATCAAAGGGGGAGAGATTAGTACAAGGTTTACAAGTTTAGGGGGAGTTAGGAAAATTAAAATTTTTGTTTTCTATATATTTTTTCTAAAACGTGTTATATATTGTTGCAATTTTATTTATTGCAAAACTTATGCTTAACATGTTAGTTTAGTAATTTTCTTTAAAATTACTTTCTGTGTCTGTTTTTACCCTAACTTGAACTTGGGTTGATGCACATCAAAAAGGGGGAGATTGTTGGACCCCGTGGGTGTTTTGATGTGATCAACCAAGTTGATTAGGTCATGTTGTGTTTGATCCTTGTGTCTGAGTGTGCAGGAGCTTAGGAGCGCAGGAAGTTGAGCGGAAGACGTAGTTAGCGAGAAGGATGACACCGAAAGGGAGCCGACGGGCTCGGTGCGTCCGAAGGACGAGAGAGCTGCGGAAGAGTACACCGGTGGGCGAGAAGAACGTGCGCGGCGTTCGAGGGGCGTTAAGCCGAGGAGGAAGACTGCTCGAGAAGAAGGTCGGGAATTGGGTTCGGGTGAGCCCTATTTCGGTTGACCGAAATCACCCAAAAGAACGGAGCGTCGAAAGCTGAAGAAAGCAAGCTGAAATTTGAGCTGCCAGCTTGGAGGCGCCTCCATCAGGCTTGGAGGCGCCTCCATCTTGAAGGCGCCTTCAGCCTTGTTGTGGGCGCCTCCAGCTTGAAGGCGCCTTCAGCCTTGTTGAAGGCGCCTTCAACAGGTCAAACTGACTGTTTCGAGTTGCGAATAAAGTTTTATCCGCTCAACCCTTGGAGGCGCCTTGGACCTCTATTGGAGGCGCCTTGGACCCTCGAGATCAGATTTCCAGAGGCTATTTAAAGGCCCCTGGAGCTAGGAATTCAATACAACTCAAACAATCAAGTGTGTAGCCACTCCTAGCAATAGTTCTAAGCTTCCAAAGTGTAAAAGGCTTCTCCGCCTTCAGTAAAGGAGATTCTTTTTAGTGCGCTTCTCATTACCCTGGATTAACAACCTCCTTGGTTGTAACCAGGTTAAATTCCTGTTTCTTTTCTATTTACTACTTTATTACTTTACTGCTTTATTTACTATTGCACTAATTGAGTTGAAAGCACGAGGAGGGTATAGTTTAATTTTTGTTTTCAGCAATTCACCCCCCTCTTGCCGACCTCCGCTGAACCTACATGTCACTCTCTTGTCTCCTACTCATCACCTCATCGGTGTGCATGGTGATTGCCCCTTCAACATTTGCAGGAAATTATTGTTAATCGAGGGTCTATGCCAACGCCATTTCCTTTGTTTCCCTTATCATGTCTTTGTTAGTTCCTTTCACTGGCATGGGTTTCTTGTGCCCTTCTTTTGGGGGGCAAATAAAGGAAGTTGTTAATTTCCATCAAGTTGCAATTGCACCTGGAATGCACCACCTGATAACTGACTCCATGCAAAAGCACTGTATAGATTAATTGTCACACAAGTTCCATGTGAGATGGAGAAGAATAGATCCAAACCTCTAAAAATAAGAAATAGGGAGTTTTTTTTCCATCCTTTCAATTTACTTCCAAATGGAGACACAAATGAGTTTGACCCTTCATTCCCATGGTGGATACATATTTCATCTCACATCATTATCAAAGTTGTATGTTAATTTCATAGAGGGAGGACAAAGGAAACAAAGGCTATCATGAAATGCATAAACTCAGAAAACAAAAGAAAAGAATAATAAAAGATTTAGGTACACCTCATCAAGAAAAAAAATAATCATTATGTAGATATAAAGGAAACAAAACTAAGCTTACCTGGTCTACAAGAAAGTGTATTTCCGATACCCTGCATTACAGAGTAGTTATTTCAGCATTATCAAAATGTAAGCAAGTCTAAATCCAAACTAAGTTCCATGATCAATGGGACTGCCTGTGAATATATTCGTCTGGCGCCTTCCAACTGTGATATCTCTGCGTCACAGGTGATGGCTGACTCCAGCACCTCAGGAGTACTGACAAACCGAACAAACCTGCAGCCAATAACTATTCTAAGCAAATTGGACAGAAGATTCTAACAAACACTGAAGGATCAAGGAGTAAAACAACCCGTAGCTCATTGCCTAAAGACCTAATTTGATCAACAGTGATTTATGACATTATCTCAACTGAACCTTTCCAGAGTTCCTTTATTAAACCATCCGTGGCCACTCGTTGATCCGTCAACTTCCAGTTTTATCATCTCGTCTGAACACGCAGCCTGCTCTTCTGCAACCTTCAAATGTGTGAGAAATGGCTTTAAGAAACCAGAGGCAATCTTCTCGGTCCTCCCATTTCCAGATACAAACAGCTCGCATCTGCAAGATGTGTTTTTTTTTCCCACTTCAAGCAGCTAATGAAAATTGAAACTAAAACTCATCTTGAAGGTGGATTTCACCTTGACCGCCTTGGCGATAGCTCAAATACAGCACAGTCGAGAGGAGTGTCAGAGTCCATCTTCTTAGCCTGAAAAAGCTCTTCCTTATCCGTTCAACAGCAACACCACACGATCAAAAAATCCGAAGCCCTCGAGCTCTACAATATGGCAGACACGCGACCTATCCAGTAAAATCGGTTGCCATGCCAGTCTGATTCCACGAGCCACACGATAAAACAACAAAAATCACAACTTGCAAACCTCATCAAGATGGAAGCTCGATTCAGATCTACTAGATCAAGCCAGCAAAGTGACGGCCCACTCTGGAATCAAAACCCAGAGAAGACAACAACGAGCATTCGCTTAGATTTAGCCGACTCACCACTGACTACCACAATGCCGGAGCATCGTGAGGCAGGGAGTCCAAGGACCCCGCGACCGGCCGATCGTGTATTTGAGGCGCTGGAAACGAGGAAGAGCCGTAGGAAGGTGTCAAGAATGGACCTCGTCGGCTTCTCCAGGCGCCTTCTGCCTCGATCTGGGATCCCAGCAACCGTGGGCGGGGTAGGTAGAAAGAGATCGAGAGGTGAGAGCAATGGAGGAAGGTCGGAAGACCGACACGGAACGAGATGAGGACAATGGAGAAGAGAAGCGGCAGGAGGCAGGGGAGGCGGTTGCTTTACTCTTCTGCCGCCCGCTATCTGCTCTCCTCTTACTCAAAGAGAAGTCGAAGATGAGAAGAGAGAGAAGCGAGGAGTGGAGGAGTTGAGGAGAGAGAGTGCCGTGGCATTTCATGGACAGCTTTTTTTAAGTAGCTCTAGATGGATTAGAGTACCGAGAATGCCTCTGGAGGCTCAGAAATTTACACGAGCACCCATAATAAATCAAATATTTCAATTTTCCGGTCACATTATCAATTAAATATTTTATTTTTTAAAATATTATAAATATTATAATTAAATATTTTATAAATTAAATATTTATGAGATCCATCACTATCAAATATTTTAAATTTTACCATTAAATATATATTTTAAAATTTTTTTATTAAAAAATAAAGAGAAACTGATGATTTTTCTTCCGTAATATTCACTTTCAATAAGGAATATTTAAATAAGCAAATTGAATATATAATATATCGGCAATTTATGAAAGGACACACCTAACTTTCCATATCCACTAAAAGTATACCATACTTTAATAATTATTAAAGGATATAATAATTTATTTGATTTTCCTATTATATTCTTCCCGCCAGACAACGATAACATCTCTCTATCCACTCCCTCTTTCTCTCACTATCAATTTTTACTCGACTACAATTAAATTTTTTTTTTTTCAAAACGCCCAGGATTAAAAATAATAATTAATAATAATCAAAATTTATTGATTGACGAAAGCTCCGATTACATATATTTTAAGCCCTTTGAAAATATGTCATTCATTATTGTTTTTTATATTAGCGGGTGATGATGTTTTCAAAAATGAATTTAAGTTAAATAAATTAATAAATGAAACAAAGGATGAGAGAGATTTGTTTTTTATGATTATAAAAAGCGAAAAGGTTCATTCCCAATATTTTCACCATCTCATCCCAGGCTAAGGAGATGAATCATGAAAATTACTAATCTTTAGAATAATGACTAGTATATAAAAGAGATATTATTTATCTCGATTTTACTGAGATTCGAATCTCATATCTCATGATGACAACACCTCATATACTAACCACTAGATTATTCCAAGAAAAAATTTACTTTCCATGAGTTGAGAGAGGAGGGAGTGGAGGGTGGGAGAGAGATTGCATGTGATTGATAGAAGGGGTAGAATGGAAAGATCAGATAAATTTGTATGTTATTTAATAATTATCAAAGTATTATATACTTTTGGTTTGATTTTGGATCAATCAAGAAAATTAGACGTGTTTTTTTTTTTATAAATGATCATATTAACACGGAATCCAAGTGCTTTTGATTATTTCATATCCCTATTTAAGAAAGCCGCTCAACTGAATAAATCTTCATGATTTATCTTTTTGAACCATCCATCTTAGGTGGATTGCTTAGCTGAGGACTTCACTTTTTACCACCAGTAAAATACAATTTCATCTATTCATATGCAAGTATTTAATATAATGTTGGGCATTTTCAAACGTTGATGATGTTTGAATCACTAATGATGGTGGGTGGTACATTAAGATTCATCTTGTTAAATCTAGAATAATACTAAAGTCTAAAGGGATAGAATTTGATTGGTTAGAATAATTTTTTTAAGTTATTATTAAAGGTGCCCAAGTAATACTATATTTTATGAGTCAATTATATACTTTTTCATTTATTTTCATATTTAATTTCAAAAATAATAACTAATTATTTTGTATTAATAATATTTAATTAATTTTTAACTAATTTAATTATTTTGTAGCTAGCTAAATTCAGACTACTAGATTTATCGATCTATTTAATAGTTGGTCTGTGAAATCTGACTAGATCGCTTTTGGATATTGGATTAATAAAAAATATATATATTATGTGACGTTACCATCCATTTTAATTTTTTATTCTACTCTTTAAAAATTTATCATTCTTAGTTTACATTATGAATCTAGATTTAAGGATATAAATATATATTAAAAAAAAGAACAAACTCTACAATTAAATATTTTATTATAGTACCATAGCTCGGGATGATATAAATATATTAAAGATGTTTGGAGGAGTACATTAATTTTAATTTAAAATTATTCAAAAATTTTCATATTCATCTGATAATTTTTTAATTAAATTGATCATCAGTCGAAAATTTAAAAATGGGGGTAGAATTCATTATCGATGTTAGATTATCATTATTTTAACATAAATTTGATCTCGACTTTAGATCACCTGATCATTTATGATAATCTTGAGTTATTCGTCTAGATCTAAACTATTATTTAAGAGATAATAAATAAAAAAAAATCACAATCAATTATAAATCAATTATAATCACGCTTAAATCACAATTACAAATAGTTCCTCCCATCTATTTTTTAAGTTTTTTTTAATCAGAGATGTGCCCTCCCAGGTAATACGAATTTATATATATTAATTAAATAAATAAATTCGTATTACATGAAAGATCATACTTATTTCCAACCCTATCTAACCTTTGAGATCGGCCAATATGAAAATCAAATCGTCCGTTCGATATCAATTCAACGGCGATCGCTTAGCTCCGCAGAAGGGAACTATGCGACCATCGTATTGGCCTACACTCGGGCTCTCTAGAGAGCGGTGGCTTTCTGGTTCGCCACACTCGGTCTCTCTCTCACAGCGCGAATGTTGAATTCAGGGGTGGCGACTCGCCGCCTCCTCTCTGTCCTCGCTTCCAGATCCCGCATCGCGGCCGCGGGATCGACATCCCTCCGAGGCCTTTCCAGCGACGTACCTCCGCTTCCCCCGCCTCGGCCGATCCCTTCAGAGGAACAGTCGCGGCCGCAGAAGGAGACCCCGGAAGGGGTGTCGCCGGTGGAGGCTACACGAATCGCGAAGGATGACGGTGAGGCCCGGAGGAATGGGAACCGCTCTAGGCCAAATGAAGGTGCGGCAGGTAAGTACGAGGAAACGCAGGCTCGTGTGTTCATCGCAGCACTTCCTCACACGGTAAGTATTTGATCCTCTTCTTTGCGAACATTTGAGCTCCTGTGTTCTTCGACTGTGATTATTTTTCTGTGTCTTAGGCAAGGTTAGGGTGGACGGAGTCGGCTCTGATCGCTGGGGCAAGGGATGTGGGCGTATCCCCAGCTATCGTTGGCTCGATTCCTCGTAAGGATGCGGCACTTGTCGAGGTAATCAAATCCAGATTTGCTTCACCTGTATTTCACATATTTCTTTTATCTTTGTCCCTAATGATGCAATCAATCAAATTATCGCTGCTCTTATTACCACACATGCCACATAATAGCTCGGATGCCAGTCAATTAGGGATCTATGTGCATTAGACGATGTAGTCTTCAGCTGAACAACTAAATAGAATATATCAAACACAAAAATGATACACAAACCCAGAACCGCAATGATTTCTGTTGAAGCCTCAAGACAAGGAGAAAATCGCAGTGGGGATGAAGATGAAAAGCACAAACGGTGTCGAGAAATAGGGAAGGTTGCAATATAAACACACAAGTGGTTGACTAGCACAATAACTCTTATACTAGTGTCACTCTCATAGATAACTCAACAAGCATTTGATGTGTCACTTTAATGTCTCCCAACGATTTGTCATACATCATGCCACCATAAGTTCTAAACTAACATAATGTATTCGAGGAAAACACAATGGGTTAATCTAACGATTATCATATCAAAGCATTAAAAAAGCATGTAAGTGCCACTTACATGCTACAAAGGGTATTTCCATTTCCAATGACCAGACAAGTTCCAACTTCAGAGTGTCTCATACAATATGTATTTTTGCCAATTCAATAAGGACCAACTTAGTGACCTTCAATTCTACTGAACCAACAAGTTTCATGCTTTCTGCAGTTTTAATTTAGTTGTCTTCTCAACACAGCTTCATTCAAATCGACCCTCAAGGGCTGGCAAAAAATGCAAAGCACATCAATGCGTTAACTACTTTTGAATGGATCTGACTGCTCAGGCCTTAGGGTCAACTACCAGGTTGATTTATTACCAAATCATCTCAAGCATATGCTTTTTTTACATTTTAGCTTAAACACTATAAGGTCGCCCATTGTGAGACTTCAACAACTGATTGTAGGGCATATTTGAACAACACTTAATAATTTTTCACCTCGGTTCACATAATGTCAAAACATAATTGCTATCATTTGTCCTTATTAATGGTCCATTGCGGGGTTATGAATTGTTGTTGACACTCATTGGTTCCAAGCACTACTAGAACTTGGTGCAAAGAGGGTCTTCATGATGTGTTTACCAATTTTTCATGTGTTTGTTATGTGAGTTAACCTTCTTTATAAAAACATACGGAAAAGTATCACAAACCATGTGATACTTCACTCAACATGCTTGGTGCTCGAATGGATTTTCATCTCTGGCTACTATATAACCTTTTGACTGTCACAGTACATAGAAATTTGATGAGGATTAACACATAGATCATTGACCAGAGTTTTTAAACAAACTAGTTGATGCCCACATCTTGTAATGCACATGCAAGACATATTAATTTATAATAATGCAACTTAAATTTATCAGTGAGATAAATTATGGTTAAGGTACTTATACTGCAAAATTTAAGTACTCAAAAAGCCAGTTTACAGCCTAATTTATATGAGAGTTGATGTTTCCTCAAAATTTAGCCAACCCACCTAGTGGGATAAGGCTTGGTTGTTGTTATTTCCTCTAATCAAACTGAAATTAATTTAGTTGAACATTAGTAGTAAAATAATTAAAACTTTAACCTAATACATGGTGGTCCATGAATTTAATTTATTTGATACCACACGTAATTAATTCCTTTGATGTTCAATAAACTTTGAGTAAGCATGTTGAAAGTATTCTAGTATATAGTAGTATTATGTTCAAATTAAAAGGCACATAATTTATATTTTGTATGTAACCCTTTGATGCTTATTTTTCATTTTTTTTCTTTCTCAGATGTTTATTTTCATATTTAACAATCAAACAAAATGTTATATTTTTAAGATATGTACATGATCAAAACATATTGAGTCCACTGAATTTGTGTACATAACTATAGTAATTATTGATAGAATTATTCGTTTTTGATTGAATTTGGATGAGTTAATGTTGAACACTAGTAATTACTAATTCTCTATCTGTCAAATCAATTTTAAATTTTTTAAGTTTTGGTTTTTGAGAAGCATTCTTGAAAAATCCTAAATTTGGGACAATGCTATTAGTGCATATAATCTCACTCACCTGCTGGCACTCCATGCTTATGTTTGTTGTCTCACATCATCGCTTTACCATGTTTGATTTATGTTGTATTAAAAATGCATCACATAATTAAATACCTTGAATAATAAATATTAAATCAATTGCTGGATATATGAAAGAAGCAAAAAAAAAAATAGTTCTCTTGTGAACCCTTAAGTACTCCTGTAACTTATCTAATATTTCTTGTGTTAAGTTATTTGTCCTTTCAAGAAAAGAGTAATCATGATAAACTCATTAATAGAAATTCTTTAGATCCAATGGTTAGTAGTTGATTGCATATCATATATGTTTAATTTTTATATGGTTAATATGTTTATTATTGTCAAAACATATAGAATAAACACTTTAAACGTAGTAATATATAATATTGATTCAAAGAGAGGCTCATGCCTTATATATAACATTAAGATAAAATAATGAATAATCAATCTTCTCAATGTGGCTTAGAACAAATGCCTATTACAGCATTCCATGTCAAACTCAATCATCTTCAACCCCAACTTAATTCTATTTGGATTTGTCACTAAACCCGTTCATCTGGATTTGCAACAAAATCTGAGTTGCTATTATATCTGGATTTGCAAAATAATTAATACTCGACTTTTCAGTGTTTTTCTCCATTTGACCATGTATCTAGCCACTATACTAACTTCATGTGTTGAATCAGGTCGAATGTAGATTGTGATTTACATAATACTCTTGATACTACTTGCATATGTGATGTGCTTGATATATGGATCTTGCCATTCATCTTGTTGTCATGTTTGCAAAGTGTCTGAAACGACTTGCCAAATGCATTTTGACCAACTTGGATTCAACATATTGAATTACTCCAGATTCTTAATATAGTTATGTCAATCAAAACTTAACTTTCTTGAGCTCGTATTTTTCAATTATATAAGCTAAATATTTTCTTTACTTGAACCTCTCACTTTGAACTCATTTTTATGCAGCTCCTTCAGAGTGTTCACATTAGATATACTCTTAGTAGCGAGCAATGTTTTAAATCACGTAGCGTTGGTTCATAGCGTTTTTGTCTTGTCATCGCGTAGCTTAACTAGCGAAGCACATAGCGCAAACTTTTCGTGCACGTCAATTTTTAAATTTAAAAAATAAAATATAATTATATAAGTAAAATAAAAATAACATAACCTAAAATTAATCATAATAATTTATTACATGCCAAAATATCCAAGAACAACAATTTAAAAAGTCTTATAATTAAAACAATATAACCTAAAAATAATCACGGGGAGCCTTGGCACAACGGTAAAGTTGTTGCCATGTGACCAAAAGGTCACACGTTTGAATCCTGAAAACAACCTCTTGCAAAAAGCAGGGTAAGACTGCGTACAATGGATCCTTCCCCGGGACCCCGCATGGCGGGAGTTTCATGCATCGGGCTGCCCTTTTTATAACCTAAAAATAATCAGTATCATCCAACTCTATATCACTATCATCATCAATAGTGTCTTAGTTGGAAAATTTTCACTATCAAAAATTGTTGGAGTTACATCACCATAGTTTTTAGCATCAAGATGATTATCTTCCTCATCAACAAGACTCAACCTTACTTGTTTGCCTTTGCTTCCACCTATATAGGTTAAGTAGATATAAGTAAATAATTTGCATATGCTTACTTGAATTTTCAACAACTTTTTTTTTTTAATTTGTAGGAGGAACTTCAACTATATTCTCAACATTTTTTACTCGCTTATCCGAGTCGAAAAGACTTTCAAAGATAGTCGACGACACACTCACAATAGGATCACTTTCAAATAATTTATCATCTTTAAGCCATTTAGTAGTTACGGGGAGGACATGACCTTTTTTCTCAGTTATCCATTCATCATCCGAATCAATTTAATCAACTATAATGGGATCAATCTTGTCTCTCCTCCTAAGGCTTCTCTTCCTAAGCTTGAAGTTATATTTCACAAACACCAACATATTCAACTTCGCATGTTTAAGCCTATTTCTCTTTTTTGCATGAATCTAATATTGTAAAGAAGAAAACATATATAAAAAATTAAACAATGATATGAAAATTATAAAACAATTAAAATTCAAGGAGAGTTAGAATATTCACCAATTCAAAAGTGCTCTAATTTCTTTCACATCCCGAAGCACTACAAGTGAGACCAAGTACTTGAATTGCAAACATAGTAAGCTCGGGTGTATTACTTTCAAAACGTTCCTACCACGAGGCTAATAACATAAAGAAAATGAAAATTACAAAAATGTATATATAATTTTAAAATACGAATGCTGGTATAAAAGGTTAAAAACTGAAAAAAGATGTAAAGAAGTAAATAATTTAACTCGGAGTCCGCAACATTCTTGTTCGTTTTGCTATTGGAGTTCCAAATTCTCCTTCAGCTTTGTTATAGAAGTCCAATTGGATCTCTGCTTTAAGACGATCATCAGAAAACATCTTATTCATGCAAGTATACAATCCATCTCTAACTTCATCACAATCAGAAAACCTTTCTTCATAACGCAACTGCGGGTTCAAATAATACCTGGCCGCGTGTAGAGGATGATGAAGTTGTAGAGTCCATCGTGAATCAATTTTTTTCCAAATTGGCTTGTATTTCTATCAACTCCCCCACAATTAAATTTTATTGTTTCTTTTGCCTTATCCATAAGTTTATAAATATATCCTATGGTCGATCTCTCCTCCGAATCAACTTCCCTTAACTCACTTACAAGAGGACAACACTCTTAACACAAAATGCAATATGTGGCCAAAAGTTGGGATCATGAACAACAATTCTCTTCACGACCTTCCCTAAGTTGTTTGAGATAGTGGTGAACTAACCCAATCTTTGGAAGCAAATATTTGTTCAAGTGGTCTTTTAACCTTATACATATTTTAAAGAGTGAGAAATGAAGTAGCAAAGCGAGTAACAGTAGGATGGAGAATTTCTTTACCGTTTGTATATTTTCGCATCAAAGAAAGTATAGTTCCATGACCATAAAGGAACTTCACAACCATCTTAGCATGCTCAATTATGTTAGAAAAAATCTTCAACTTTACAATATCCTCTAACATTAGATCAATGCAATACGGCGCACAAGGTGTCTACCAAATTCTGTATCTAGTCTCCATAATTTTTCCCCTACCGTAATACAATTCAAAGCATTATCCGTGACAATTTGAATCACATTTTCCTCTCCCACCTCGTCAACAACATCAGCAAGATACTTAAAGATCAATTCCCCATTTTTTATCGAAGCTGATGGATCAATAGATTTCAAAAAGAAAGTGTCGGCGGGATTATTCACTAAAAAATTGATCAAACTTCTACTCTTCCCATCCGTCCCACCATCGGACATAATAGTGCATCCATATTTTTTCCATTCCTTTTTATACTCATATATTAGGTTGATGTCATCAACCTCAGCCTTAAGTATCCAAGTTCTTAACTCATGCATTGAAGGAGGCTTGAACCCTCTGTTGGTGCAATCGACCTAGGTTTTGATCGGTACGATCATAGTTTTGATGTGTGTGTCAAAGAGTTTAAGTTAGGTTCATCCTTGTATTTGATATGTGTATTTGAGTTGTGCAGGTTCGCAAGATACACATGCGATTCAGGTTGATGGCTTCGGGTCCGGTGAAGGATGAAGCATCCGAGGGACCGTGGACAAGGCAGCGAGGACAAAGGCCGAGGGAAGCAATTTCGAGGCATACGCGAAGGATGGCATTGGGGACGAGCCGCAGGCTTGAATGCATCCGAGGGACGAGAGCCAAAGAAAGTATGCTTAAAGGCAAGAGGTCAAAGCTACTTAGAAGAGTCAAGTGAGTCGTGAGGGTCTGAGTACGAGAGAAATGTACTCGGGAAGAGAAACCCTAGGTTTAGAGTTATGCCAGTCGACTAGTACTGGGACTAGTCGACTGGGGGTGAGCACAAAGAGTTTCTGTGTTCGAACGGTAGGGATCAGTCGACTGGTACAAAGACCAGTCGACTGATAGAGAGTCGTTGGCCAGGCACCAGTCAACTGGTACCAGAACCAGTCGACTGGTAACGGTAAATAACAAGGTTGCTTCTCCCCAAGCTCTATAAGATGGAGCTTGGGATGGCTGGCCAAGGTGACAAAATTAGTGGTAGTTAACCATAATTAGTAGTCACTAAGTGCTCAAGGTTTTCTTTGCGTCCAAGAGATCTTAGTTAGTGTTGTAGTGAGGTTTTTCCACCCACAAGGAGTTGCTTGAGTAGTCGGAGTTTGTTGGGAGCTAATTCACTGAAATATTGAGGGATCGTCCACCTTATAGGCAGCCATGGAGTAGGAGCCCTAATCTCCGAACCATGTTAAAGGAAACGTGTTAGTGGTTTGCATTCTTCCTTATTGTCTTTAGCTTTCTTGTTAATATTAGTTTGTATTTTGGCTGCGCAAACTAACCTTGTAGAGAAGCAATCGAATTTGGGGCAACGTATATTCAACCCCCCTTTCTAGTCGGCCATAAAAATCGAAATCCAACTTAATTTCACCGAAGTCGACTTTTGATGATAGCGTATACTACTGACCTCGCGATCTACCGTCTGCATTCGGTTTGTTTGCTTTTAGATGTTCTAATTTTGTCAAAGTGATTCTCTAATTTCTTGCTTAATATCATCCTAAACACTAACACAAAGTGCCATAATTGTAAAAAGCGATCATTATGCTCACTTAAGCATGAGGCGCAAGCGTCACGCTACTGTGAACTCGGAAGCGCAAGACTTCCAGGAAGTGTGCGCTTCGCGCATGCAAAAGCGAAGCGCGAACTTTCCTTTTTTGATCGTTTTTGTTTGTTTTGTTTGTTTTTTTACAAGTTTAAACCCCTAAACCTCTTTAATTTTCATTTGCTTCAAACCGCCGCTGCTTCTTCGTCTCCTCTCATCGTCCGTGCTTCTCGATCGCCTCTTTTAGGTAAGTGCTTCATCTCTTTCTGTTATTATTGTTATTTGTGAATTTTTCCAACGTCGTCGGCATCCAATGAGTATCTTGCCATCACACAGTCATGGGACGCTCCTGGCGCCACCGAAGGCATCCAGAGACATTTCTAGCATCGTCGGGGCGGCACCGGAGGCGTCGCGGGATGTCGGACGCCTCCAACGGCGCCGGCAGCGTCACCGGACGCCTCCGGCAGCGTCGGTAACACTGTACATGTTTTTTTTTAAAAATTTTTCTAAAGATTTAATTAAATTAAAGAACTCCTCACTTAAATGGGGTATTTCAAATAGTCTTTTATAAAGCCTAATCAATTATCCCAATAATATATATAAAATTATATTTAAATTAAAATTTTTAAAAAACTAATTAATCTATATAAATCAGATTTAAATATATAAAAAATATATTTAAAATTTAAAAAATTAAATATTTTTATTAATTCAAATAAATCAGTAAATCAGATTTAAAATTTAAATACATAAAAAATATATTTAAAATAAAAAAATCTGATAAATTTTATTAATTAGATATAAATATATAAAAATATATTTTAAATATAATTTTTTTTAATTAATTTATATAAATCAGATTTAAATATATCAAAATATATTTAAAATTCAAAAAATAATTTTTTTATTAATTCAAATAAATTAGTAAATCAGATTTAAAATTTAAATACATAAAACATATATTCAAAATAAAAAAAATCTGATAAATTTTATGAATTAGATTTAAATATATAAAAAATATATTTTAAATTTAAAAATCTAATAAATTTTATTAATTCATATAAATCAGATTTATATTCTATAATTAATTTTTTTCATATTTTATATTTTATTTATTGATTGATTATTATTGATTTCATTTTCAGCAGTCTCGATTTTTAACCATGTCAAATACAACAATTTCATCAACTCGAAAAGATATTCCTTGGAATTATGCAACATGTTCGGATCTTAAAAATTTAAATATTGTTAGTTATATTTTTTGTGATAAAATAACAAATGACGGAATTTATCGACACAAGCTACATTTAATTGGGGGCAATAGAAATGTGAAAGCCTGTCCAAAATGTTCTGAGCATGTTAAAGAAGAAATTAGAGAGTTCATGCAAAAAAGAGTAATTTGAAGAATCAAATGGATGAAATTTGAAGAGGAGTCTTGGCGCAACGGTAAAGTTGTTGTCATGTGACCAAAAGGTCACAGGTTCGAATTCTGGAAACAACCTCTTGCAAAAAGCATGGTAATACTGTGTACAATGGATCCTTCTCCGGGACCTCGCATGGCGGGAGCTTCGTGCACCGGGCTATCCTTTTTTTTTTGTAAATGGATGAAATTCTTCATTTTGATGATATTGATGATTTGGAAGATTTGGAAAAACAAGAAGATGATCATCAAACTAAAGTGAAAGGGAAACGACCAATATTCGATTCAAGCATCCATCCTATGGTCCAAGATACTAAAAAAATATAAATACACTGAACCTATTAATCTTTATTTTATGAAAGATGTTGATGAAATTGTCAAATAAAGACATGCAAAAAATAAAGGACAATTTCATGAAAATAAAAAAAGTTAAGAGATAATATAGTTGAGAAATTTGCAAGATGGATGTATGATGCTGGAATTCCCTTTAATGTTGTTAAATATGATTCTTTTGAGCCTTGTATTGAATCTATTAGACAATTTGGATCGAGGATGAAATCTCCATCATATCATGAAGTGAGGGTTAAGTATTTAAAGAAGGAATTGACAAATACGAACTCACTTCTCAAATCCCATGAAGAGGATCATGCTAAGTTTGGGTGCACAATTATGGCTGATGGATGGACGGATAAAAAGGGTAGGACTCTTATAAATTTTTTGCTGAATGGTCCCAAAGGAAGTGTATTTGTTGAATCAGTTGA
Source organism: Zingiber officinale (assembly GCF_018446385.1). NCBI lineage: Eukaryota > Viridiplantae > Streptophyta > Magnoliopsida > Zingiberales > Zingiberaceae > Zingiber > Zingiber officinale. Next base: position 107,094,134 of record NC_055993.1, on the reverse strand, counting down.
TGCTTCAGGCTATTCTCATACAGCTGACAAGATGTTTGAGTTATTTTCTAAATTTGTGTATCGCATTGGAGAAAAAAATGTGGTTCAGATTGTAACAGATAATGCAATCTGCAATGTCAGTCCAGATAATATTTTAAATTTGAGTTACTTTTAATTAATAATTGGATCATATTTTTAAATTTTTTGACTAAATTTATTTGTTTTTTATGACATATTTTGGAAAATCGATTTTCACACTTGTACTGGACTCTTTGTGCAGCTCATTGTTTAGATTTGTTGTTGGAGGATATATTCAAAATTCTTCATCTCAAAAAATTACATGAACGGGCGTTGATGGTGAATGGTTATGTTTACAACATACTACAAGTATTGAGCATGATAAGAGAGTTTACTGGATAGAGAGACATGGTAAGAATTGCAAAGACATGTTTCACAATCATTTTTTTGACTTTAAAGTGGTTTCATGTACAACAAGTAAATTTGAGAAAGATGTTTACATTTGAAAAGTGGACAAATAGTCAATTTTCTAAAAAGGCTGCTGGAAAACGTTTAGGAGAAGTGATATTGATGCCTTCTTTTTGGAAAAATATGATTTTTGCATTAAAAGTTGGCGACCCATTGGTGAAAGTATTACGGCTAATAGACGGTGAAAAAAATGTCTCCTATAGGTTATATTTATGAGTCAATGGATAGGGCCAAAGAAGTCATCGCTGTGCCATTTAACAATAATGAAGAGAAATATCATAGTATTTTTGAATTCATTAACAAAAGATAGAACGTTCAACTCCATCGACCTTTGCACGCAGTCGGATATTTCTTGAATCCAAAGTGTTTTTACTCAAACCCTAACATAGAAAATGATACAGAAGTGATGTAGGGTTTGTACAAGTGCATATCTAGATTGGTGAAAGGTGAGGATTTACAAGATAAGATCACGAATCAATTGGAAAAAATATAAGAAAGCAGGACTTTTTAGTTTGCCAATGGCTATTCAACAACGAACTTTAAAATCATCAGGTAAATTTTGTAAATAATATATTGCGCAATATCAATATTGGATGGTAATAAAGTTAATCTTATAATTTATATGCTTTTGCATTTCAAGCTGATTGGTAGTCTTCTTATGGTGCATCAACACCTGAATTAAAAATATTTGCAATGAAGATTTTAAACCTCACATGCTCTTCTTCATGCTGTGAACGTAATTGGAGTGTTTTTGAACATGTAAGTTGGAGTTTTTTTTAATATATATTAAAATTTACATTATGGACTTAACCTTTTACTTTTAAATTTTTTGTAGATACATTCTAAGAAAAGAAATAGGTTGTCTCAAGAACGATTGAATGAATTGGTATATAAATACAATAGAGCTTTGAGGAGAAGATATGACATGCGAGTTAAGATTGATCCTATTACTTTGTCAGAGATAGATGATAGTAATGAATAGTTGTTGGGAAAATTGCATGATAGTGATATAGACAATGATAATGATTTTGTCTATGAAGGTGAAAATTTGCGTTGGAGTGATGTAGCACGAGGATCTGGGGTTGGTGAAAGTGCATATGACTTTTGATCTCGAAATGCATCTTCTTCAAAAGGCGCATCATCATCTGCATCAGTAAAAAGAAAGCAATTTTCAACTCAAGCTAGTCTTGCAAATGAAGAAGGAATTAATCTTGATATTGAAACTAAAGAAGAAGATACTGATGGATACAAATCAAGCGATGACGCTAATGACATAGATTTGGACAATGAAGATAAAGACGATGATTATTTTGATACTTGATATTTCATCTATCATATTTTCAAAGACTTGATTTATTTTTAGTTTTTTGAATAATCTACAACTTCATCAACGAATATTTTATTTATGGTTATTTGAATTTTCAAAGACTTTTAGTCCTTTTGTTTATTATATTTTTTTTTCCGTAAAGCTCGCGTTTCGCTTTGTGCTTTAAGCCTCACGACCCTTGAGCGCTTTTTTGCACCTCGCGCTTTTGACAACTATGCAAGGTGCAACCCTTTTATGAGTTAAGCTAAATGTTCCTTTAAGCGAGTAATCCCTCCATTTGATATATGGTGACAAAATTGCACCGAACAAATTCCCCCCCCTCCTTTTGATAACAATATTTCCAAAAAATATCTTTTTTATTTTTTTGATAAATTCGTAGACATTTTAAATTCTAAATATACAATAAAAATCCTAGAAAAACAAAAGAAAAAAATCAAAATAAATAAATAATTAATTATTTTCTTGACATTTGATTATCTATGGATGAAGGAGAAAAAGCAATCGAAAGAAACAAAAATCTTCACTGTTTGAACAAATAATTAATTAATTGATTCTCTAATTTCACCGTTGATTATATTAGAAGAAAAATCAATCAAAAATTACAAACAATCGACAGAAAGTCAGAAACAAACCAACCGAAGAAAAACGAAAAGGAAGGAGAAAACTTCGCATCCAGTCGCCGTCCCTTGCCGCCCCTCGCTCCTCCCCTCGCCAATTGTATTTGGACCTATCTTTCTTACTTGCCTCTGCCTTTGCCCTAACTGCTCGAAGGTTTGTCACGATTCTGCTCTGTTAAAATCTGATTCTTGCTTAGTTGATTTTGTAGTCAACTAAATCAGGATAGCCCAAGCTATCACACGCTATGGGATGCTAAGTCAAGATAGCGCATGCTATCGTGCGCTATCGATGCTATTGTCCTGAATAGCGTGGGCTATTTGGAACAATCGCTAATCAGCGAATGCGATGTAGCATTTGTTGATCATAGCGTGCAATAGCGCACTACACAGCGCGCTATCTGCCGCTATTGAAAACACTGGTAGCGAGCAACATATTATTTATATAGAAGACCAGCTAGATGAACAGGTGATCCTCAACACATGTATCATAATAGCATCTGCTGAAACTACAGTTGTACTACAATTGATCTTAGAGGATACAAACTTTTTATACTACAGACTTGGATATTATTTCAGGCTATGGCTAGGTAGGAGCGTGTTCAGTCTGTTAGATTCTCTTTTCCCTTTGCCAAAATTTTTGGTTGTTCCATGTAGATCTCTCCTTGAACTCATGATGCAGAAAACTTTTGGATTTATTTTTCCATGGGAGGAATCCTCATAGGGCGTGCACATGTGGTCTACCTGCTTGCGATGGCAGAGTTGTTTTGGTTGGATCCTACAAATGTATAAAATGGCTCAGAAATAAATGTGCACTAGGCACATGCACCATACCAAGCCTATATGACAGTGCTCTAATGAGTGTAGAAAAACTTTTGACATGTAAACTGGTGCAAGGAACACAATTACCAAGATATCATGGTGCTCATGCCAGAATCCTGGGAATACAGTCCTTGGATAGGTGGCACTAATCTTTAACTTCACTTACGATTTAGTTGACGTTATTTCCTTTATGAGATTTTCACAATCTAGCTACAGAAGTGTCTTTAATCATGTTCCAAACTGTTATATGTCACTTCTTTAATCTTGTTTTTGTGATGTCCTCCATCTTTTCAGTTTTTCATGGATTACTGTCTTCAAAAACTTATAGAGAAAGTTGAGTCAGGAGATGAATTGAAGAATGAACTGAAGGATTTAACTCTTAGTGATCGTCTAACAAAGCTTATTCGCATTCGATTGGAGATGCAAGCACCTTACATAGCAAAATGGCCACAAGCACTTAGCATTCAGGTATGTGCCATTTTCCATATATGTTAGATAAAAGACTGTATGAACTCTTCGTGTTGGATGCTTATCTTTTTTGCTTTTTCAGGCACAACCAGCAAACCTCCCTAACAACTTTAAGCAACGAGCTGAATTGATTGATGAGATATGGCATGCAGCTGGTGATTCAGGTTCTGACTTTGACTGGTATTTGAAGCGAACAATACTGGGAGGTATATACTCGACAACTGAAGTATATATGCTCACTGATCATTCTCCAGGTTCAGTAACTCCCCTCTGTGACTCTTGTGCTTTTTGATATGTTGTTTCCTACACATTTCTTAACGAAATAATTATAGAAGCTAATATTTAACCACTGCATTAAGATTTGGATTCCTTTTCCATCTATTCTAGATATTGATTTCGTTTTTTTCCAGTCATGTCCATTTTCTATTTGCCTTATTAATGACAGGTATATTAAATTAATTAATTTGTTTGTTTTGTCTCTCATTAGATCGTTATTCTGAATTGCATAGTTCACTTAGTCTTTGCTAGTTTCAGAAATTCTTGTTACAAAGTATGGATAGTCTCCTAGCTCGTATTTAGCTTCCAAATCCATGTTATTCACAATTCTGTATCTTATACGAGTATGTGTTTCCCTTCCTTTGGTAGATTTCAGAGACACATGGGTTTTCTTGGACCGCCGTGTAAAAGATGCTTTCGACCTTCAGAAGACTGTTCAAGAAGTACTATCTCGTTGACAACTAGACATCCTGCTTACATTTTTTAGATTCTATTTTCTTTCACCATTGCAACTATTTGAGACTATAATTTGGTCATTTCTGTAGGCTGCATACTTAGCCGAGGCAGTCGGGGCAGGCGTGGGTAACACAGTAAAGGGATTCATGGCAGGCATTTTTCCGGGTAGCAAATGAGGCAATGAATTTGTTCTAGGAATAATTTCTCAGGTTGCATAATATCTCTCTCCCAGAGAAAACTGTCGATATCATCTGGCTTTTAGTTGACTCATCACAACCAGACATTGAACTGCAAGAGCCTTTTAATCTTGAATACCATGTGTATATATGGAAGCTTTCATTAGGGAAAATGAAAAGCTGGAAACTTGTGTTCGGACCAGCTTCTCAAAATATGGTACAGTGAATCTTGAGTCCTGCACTGAAACTTTTGTGGACTAGTGAAGGACCAAATATTTCGGCTGATGTAAAGTGGCAAATTTCATGTAGAGTGTGGGCAATTAGGAAGTTCCTTGTGGATCTAACCACAGCGGAAAACCCAGGGAAGAGCATGATCCTCTATAACAATCCATAAATAATTCCTGGCTTAATCATCGAGAAGTCGACCTAAGGATCTAATCATGACGAAATTCACTTATGGCTTAATAATTGATCAGTTGACCTAGACAAGAACGTTATAAGTGAGTAACGAACTCCACTCCAAGTATGGGTGTTGACTCATCCAAAGCTTGCTCAAAAGATGTGAACCTTCACCCAATTTCGTTGGCTTCAATTTAATCTGTAGGAGTCTACGGTGAATCAGTTTGTTTTGATTCAATATGCTTACATAAGAATCATATTTGGGAAAAAATGAAGTCGTTGAGAAATAAAAAAACTGACTAATTAAAGTCATTCTAGCCACGGAAATTAAAGCAAATTGGCAAGTCCATCGTAAAAAGGGTAAAAGTAAAATTTTTATTGCTGGATAGAAAAAGAGGTGGGTGGGATGTTGTAGCAGACAACTTAGAATACGCTCGAAATTCAGAATCAATCATGAGGTTGGAAATTATGTAGTTGTCATAATGTGAGTGTATGCAGTTGAAATAATGGGAATGTTTTGTCCTCGTGTTAAGAAAAATTTATTTTCACTTTCTCCATGTATATATCAATATTGTTTAGGTAAAAAAATTTAAAACGAGGTATAATTTTTCTTAAATTCAACATCATTTAATTAGGATCTAATATATTTTCTATCAATTGGACAACTCCGATCAACTGGGAATCGATCGACAATTAGTTTATCGTGAGAGAACAAAAATCCTCATTATTTTTTATAGGTACAAAAAGTCTAAAATGAGGTATAATTTTTCTAAAATTCAGCACCATTTTGTAGGATCAGTGGCGTCGATAGAAGGGGAGGGGGGAATGTCGACTCGTCAACTTTTCTTCGATTTTGTTTGTTATTTCTATCAAAGTGTTAGTCGCAGTGGAATATAATAAAAACGTAAAAGAAAGAATACTTGCAAGCAAACTTCTAAAATTCATTAGGCGCTGGTCAAGCCGCAAACTAGCGCCTAGGTGGGGACTAGGTGTCGCTAAGGGGATTCTTCGGTATCAATATAAATTATATAATAAATCACCTATTATATCTTCAATACAATAACATCAAATTTAAAATGAATTCAAAATTATACAACCAATAAAATATCACATATTTATTCTACTTATTATTCTCCATAATTTTCAAGAACGTGTTCTTCATTGGACACAAACTCAATATCATCATTGTGATCCTCTTCTTCTTCGGATGCAAAATCATCCTCGTAAAGTTTTCTCACTCTTGAGTTCTTCGAAGTTGTAGATTTTCATCTGCTCCACTTGCTTTATCAACTATTTGTCTTGTGAGCTCGGAACCTAGTTTAACTTCATCATCTTTCCCACCAAACATAATCCAACCTTATGCATTTGAGGAATCTTTTGCAAGAAGGACATCGATATTCTATTCTTTCTTTTTTGTTTGTTTAACAATTTAGAATTAAATTGGATAAATATTATATTGTTCAACCTATTGACATCTCATTTATTTCTTTTCTTTGTATGAATTAAAAAAAAGTAAATATTATAATTAGAAACATGAATATAAACTTTAAAAATTAATACTTTACTTTAATTAAAGATTTAAAGTTTCAAACTTACTTCTTTAAATGTACTTCAATTTCTTTCACACCCAGATGAATTTGTAGTTAATGAAAGTATCCTCAATGCTACTCTTATCAAGTTGGGTGTTTGAGCATCGTATGTACTCCACCATGCACATGGATCAAATGTATTATAATTTTTTTCACATGTTTTTGCTGCCAATGTTTTAACAAATAACCAAGTATTGTCTTTGTATTTTACAAATTTCTTGTTAATAATTATATTTTGTAGATCTAACTAATTGGCATGCAAAATTTCTATGCAATCAAAAATCTCCGCCGCGACTTCCTTATAAGAGCAATAGAACTAGCTTTATAGTAAAAATAGGGATTTAATAAAAATAAAGTGGAATGCAATGATGTATCAAGTCTATTCCTCATTTTTTACTCAATAACTATTATGATAAGCTGATAATTTGATTCTACATTGTTTATGGTCACCTTGATATCTTCTTTATCTTAAAGAAGCTCCCCATATAGATTCAATTCATTCGTTCAAGAGAGTTTAGGTAAAGTCTGAGCTTGAGTTCAAGAGAAGATAGACAAGGGAAAATAGAGGGTCAAGTCAGTATGAAGCCTTTGCGTCAGTCTTGGTCTGAACTGAAGCCAAACACCTTGACCTATAGTTCCTTAGTAAAGGACAATATACAATAGAAATAGAAGGAAGATACTCAATATATATAGACAACTTTCTATCTCCATCTACCAATCCAAGAACTTTTATCAAAGGAGTAAATATTTTTAAATAAAGTGTCACACCATTCCAAAAACTCATGCTCATCACATTAGAGTAAGCCAATTTTCCTTTTTTTATTTTTGACCATTTGCATTTTTCTTGCATATCACTTGTAAGCATGTCCCTTAAACTAGATTTTTTTTTAATCAAACTTTGCAATGTAAGGAAATTTGATGCAACTTGGTAACTCCTGGTTGGACTATGTTTCTCTTCTTTGTGAAACTTCTCATAAACGATAAAATCTTATGGTGAACATAAATAAAAATGGTAAAAGACTTGGATTGTTCAATAACCTTGTTATATCGTGTATGTTTGTCAATACTTTCAAGCATGAGATTAATAGTGTGAGTTGCACATGCACTCCAAAAGATCCCATATCATTTTTCTCTCATCAATTTGGTTGCGGTTATACTGTTGGTGGCACTATTTGTTACAATCTGAATAATATTCTGAGCTTTTACTTGTTCAACATACTCAAAAAGAAGTTCAATTGTATATGCCTCGCCTGAAGACTCTTTAGACTCTAAAAATCTAGTACCCTCCTTGTAATTAGCACACAAATTTAAGATGTTTTTTCTTTTCCTATCACTCCATGCATTTGTCGTGATCGAGTACTCATTCTTTGCCATTCTTTTTCATGTTTCTTCAGCAATTGCTTTGTTCTTTTAACTCCGGCTTTCAACAGTGACTTCCTAAATTGATATTGAGTTGGAGACTTGAATCCTTGTCCAAATTGACCCACTACCTCCATTAGTCGCTTAAAGCTATTATTATCAACAACATTGAATGAATATCCATTTTCATAAACCCATCTCCCAATATATTGTTGAATTTGTTGAGTTCTCTATTTGAAAAGATCTTCATTTATATTTTATTGGTGAAGCACTTTAATCCCACTTGAACTTGCATTTTCTGAAACAATTACTGATGTATATCTATCCATTAGGTCAAGTGGAAAAGGTTTTTTAATTTCATCTATCCCTTCAATTTTAGGACATTTTTCTTCATCTAGAGAAATAGTCACCTCTACTCTACAACTTTGTTCTTCCATTATTTTGTTCTTCTTTCTATTCCTCCCTTCTAAAATAGTCTATTTTCACTTATTTTTATCTTCTTGAGATACTTTTCGACAACCAATACATTTCCAGGTATATTTCATACATGCTCCTTGATCTTATACACTCTCTCCGATATCATTTTTCCACACAACTTGCATTTAATTTTATCAAGATTCTTAGGATCAATTAACGTCCTAAACTCCTATCCAATGTCATTGACTTTTTCCTTAGAATCTCATATTCAGGTTGAGTGATAGATGTTGTTGAAGATGAATTCTTACCATTGTGATAACCTAAAAAGTGATTTAAGAATAAATTTAGGAACTTTAGAATTATTAACAAGTCTAAGAGAAAAATTATATATAAAATAATTAAGATATAATTATATATAAAATATTAAGATATAATTATGCATCTATATGATATAAAATTGTATTAACAAATTTGAGAATATAATTTTTTTTATATATCTTAATTTAATTAATAAAATTTATTAGAATTTTTAAAGATTTTTTTTGTAAATTTTAAATCTGATTTATATAAATTAATAATACTTATTAGAATTTTTAAAATTTTAAATATATTTTTTATATATTTAATCTAATTAATAAAATTTATTAGAATTTTAAAGAATTTTTCAAATTTTAAATATATTTTTTATATATTTAAATCTGATTTATATAAATTAATAATATTTATTAGAATTTTTAAAATTTTAAATATATTTTTATATATTTAAATCTTATTTATATAAATTAATAATATTTTAGAGTATTTTTTAATTTTAAATATATTTTATTGAGATAATTTAATTAAATTGTATGAAAATTATTATTAATTAGAACTATACCAATTGGGAGTTATTTGAATTAATTAAATTAAAATTTTATTTATAATAGTACAACAATCACGATGCCATCGGACGCTGTGCAAACTAGTCACAGGAAGCATCCGGCGATATCCTTCAAGGCTTCCGGTGGGACAGGAAGGGTTGCGAGAGGCATCCAGAGCCGCTAAAAGTATCGCGGGATGACATCGGATGCGTCTTGTGACGCCAAGGGCGGAGCCAAGTTCATGGCTACCTGGGCTACAGCCCGGGTAGCCAACGACGGTGAGATCAAAAATTACAAGGGAAGAAAGGGAAAAAATGAGAAAAATTAGGGATTAGCCTGGGTGGCGATGTCGACGTCGGCGGCTAGCCCGGGGCGGCGACGTCGCCGTCAGCGGCTAGCTTAGAATGACGACGTTGACGATCTCGGTGTCAACGTTTGTGACCCACATCTTGAGATCAACCCAGGTAATTGATCTTGGCTGGCTCCGCCATTGTGTGACGCGTCTGCCCCTCGACGCTTTCGACTGCTACAAACACCTCCTACGATGCGTCCGACATCCCTCGATGCTTCCGGCGGCTTTGGAAGCATTGCAGGATACCTCTGTTGGCACTAGAAGCATCGTAGGATGCATCCAACGACGTCTCCAACGACTACAGGCGCCTCTCGTGAAGCTTCTAGCGGCTGGGGACACCTCTTGCTATGCATCCGACACCACTGTAGATGTCTCGTGACATTCGAGTTAAAAAAAATAACAAAACAAAATAAACTTACCAAAATGATCAAAGAGACGAATCCAGAGTTTCAGACCTTCCGAGGCGACGAACATACCTTCCGTGAGAAGCAAACGAAGAGGCAGACCTTCCATGGTGATTAAGATGATTTAGGGCTTTAATTGGTTGGACAAATCTGACTTTTAGTTTAAACCCCCAAAACATCACTGCCCGCCTAGCAGCAAGGCCGCGACGCCTAGCAGCGCCAAGGCCGCCTAACACAACATAGAGCCGCCTACGCAACTGGGTCACCTAGGTTGGCCGTCTTCCAACTTTCTAGTAATAGTATTCATTTTTATTGATATTTTTTTTTATTGATCAATTTTAACTTTGATGAAGAGGTGTCTTGAGTCAATGTTAGATTACTTTCATGTGACTTAGAGGTCATAAATTTGAGTTGTCAAAATAGTTTTTTGCAAAGAAGGATAAGAGTGTGAACCTTTCTTCGAATCCATATTAACGGGAGTTTTTTTATAATTTTATTAATTTTAATTTTGATAAATTATCAATCAAAATAATTACCAATACAGCTATAAAAATTATGATGAAGGAGACGAAAGACAGAAAACAAAATTAGAGAGAAAAAGTCTAGTACAATATTAAATATAGTTTTGAACTTTAAAAAATATTTTTATAAAAAATATCAATGACTAATAAATATAACTGATAAATATTTTTTTGTTTATTAGAAAATATTTATCAATGGAAACTGTGATGTCACTTGTTTATTAATAAAATTGAAAAATAATTTTTTTTCAGTTAAACTTTCGAACATAATTTGTTAAAAAAATACATTTGCCTAATAAACATTTTTAATTAATTAATTAAATTAAATTCTGCCAATAAAATGTTAAAAATACTAATTAAATTTTCCAATGAAAAATAAATTATTATAATATTAATAATATTCATTGTAATTGATATTTTAATTTTTTGTTATTGATTAATTTTAACTTCATCGAAGAGCTGTCTTGACGCAACGATATGTGACCTTCACATGTTCGAGTTGTTAAAATAGCCTCTTATAAAGATGAATAAAAGTGCATACAATAGAATTTTCCCTCAACCAAGGCCGTCTCAATTATTATTGAGATCCTAGACAAGGAAAAAAAATTTAAGACCTTAATTTTTATTTAAAAATAAATAATATTTCAAAAAATAAATTTTTTTATAAAATATTGTTAGAGATATTTAAGTTTATTAATAAAATTTAAATGGACAATTTATACATTGTAAAAAATTGTTTTCGAAATTGGAATTAGTGACTGCCGTTCACTTATTAATAACTTTAATTTGTGCTAAAGCTCACTTCTTATTAGTAAAATTTAAAAAATAAAAATTCTTTTATACTAAATTTTCAAACATAATTTATTAAAAGTAATATACTTATCTAATAAATATTATTAATTAAATAAATAAAGTTAAATTTAATCAATAAAATATTTAAAATACCAACTAATTTAGCAATGAGCAATAAATTATAATAATATTATTAATATACATTTTAATTATTATTAAATTTTTTTCATCAATGAATTTTAATTTCGATGAAGACAAGTCACGAGGGCATAGTAATATTGTTATTATTGTATAATTTAGAGATAATAGATTTGAGTAGTAGATATAGTGTGTATAATATATCCTTATCTGAAATTCTATATTAGCGGGAGTTTTATGGTCCGAGTTATTTTTTTTTATCAATTTTAATTTTTATAAATTATCAATTAAATTTATTTAATAAAAAATTTAGCTGGTAAATATCGATGATGGATTATTAAAGATAATAAAAAAAAAAACAAGTATAATAATTTGTGAAGGAGCACGAGCACAATGATAGGGATATAAAAGATGAAAATGGAGAAATAAAATTTAGAGATAAATAATAGTGTAATATTAAATATGATTTTGACTTTTAAAAATATTTTTATAAAAATATATTAAGTAAAACTAATAAATATTTTTAATTTATTAATCAAACTTATTTTTTGTTAGTAAATTAATTTTTTATTAATAAAAAAATAAAATTTCTGGATTAAATTTTAATAAAAAAATAAAAAAAAGTTAACAAGCAAATCTAACTTAAAGTAAAAAAATTTAAATTATTAATAAAATCTAAATTTAACAGTAAAAAAATTGGAAACAACCAAATTTAACTATAATCTATAAAAATTTATTCATATATAAAAAAATAAATATTATTGGCCAAATTTAATTTAACTTTTAAAAAATTAAAACTACTTATGAAAATAAATCTGGATTAAAATATTAATTTTAATTTTGATAAATTATGGATCAAATTTATTTAGTTAAAATATTTAATTTATAATCTTTTTTAGACAAAGGTGATGAATTACACACAAAAAAAAGAGAGGGCGCGAATGAATAAATTGTTGTATAAAAATTATAATGAGAAAGAAAAAGAAAAAAAAATTAGAGAGGAAAAGTTTGTACAACATTAAATATAATTTTAAACTTTAAAAAATATTTTTTTGAAAAATATCAATGGCTAATAAATATAACTGATAAATATTTTTTGTTTATTAGACAAACCTAATTTTGCTGAATAAATTAAATTTTGATTAATAAAATTTTAAAAATTATTGATCAAATTTTAGCTAAAAAAATAATAAATTATCAGTCAAATCTGACACGTAAAAAAATTTAAAATTATTAGTAAACTTAATTTTAACTAGTTCAAAATTATGATCTATATAAAACCTAATTTTGGTCATTTAAAAAATTAAAAATTATATGTCAAGTCTAACTATGGTAAGTTAAAAATTTAAAATTATTGTCAAAACTTGTAAAAAATTAAAAATTATTGACTAAATTTAATTTTGACTAATAAAAATAATTAAAAATTAATGATAAAATTTAATTTGTCTAGGAAAAATATTAAAATTATCAATAAAAATAAATCTCGACTAAAATTTAATTTTAATTAAATTCATATATTTTTAATATATATATATATAAAATGTGCATCTAATGTAGTAATTTTTTTAGATTTAAAATTATACCATAAAGTCAAAATCCTAAATAGTTAATCCGAAGCTTAATAAAAAAAAAATGCTGCATACTGTGCAGTCGTGCGCACAACACTGTGCACAACATAATATACAGATTATGCTGGACTATGCTGTAGCCCAGTCCAAACATATGATTAATCATAAAATGGCACATGCAGTTCTGGTCAAGCAGACTTGGAAACGACCATTCATTTTCTTACACGGTAGTTGCCCTGATTAAATTACATAGATAAGTCTAAGTTGAAGAATAAATTATACAGAAACATCATAAAATCATTTTTTTACTTCACTGAATCAATAAAGACATTCTAATTATTGTTTTCAACACTAAATATCCTTTTAAATCCTTCCTGAAAAAAATCAATTATATACTAATTTTATTTCATGAATAAAAAAACACAAATGGGATGTACAAAGAACAATGAACTTCCTAATTAATTAATTAATTAATTTCATTTCCTTGTCGTCACTCACGACTATGGTCACTCTCTCCATGGCCCTCGTCCTTGGAGGCGTAGTCATCAATAGAGCCGCCCTTGACCACGGCTTCCATGATCGGATCGACGTGTCCTCTACACATGAAGTACCTTTACGTTGATGTCAGAGGCGAGCAATTGTGGATTGAGGTCTGTGCGTGACGTTCAAGCACGACCTCGTACCGCACTAGTGGATCAACTATTTCTACCTCACCATCGGCGACACGCTCTCTAACGTCGGTGTCACCGGCCAGGCTTCTACCGCGACCCTCAAATTTTCAACTTCTAAGAATTAGATATCATTACTAGTAAATGAACTAGACAATTTCATAAATAATGAAAATTTTCATTCAATAAAAATTTTAAATTCGATAAAATATAAGGAAAAATGAGATCGTAAAGTGAACTCGGACCTCTTCTACACCATCCTCAATAGACTCAACTAACTTGGGATCAGTTCAGGCGTTCAACCCATCTCTAATTCTTGAATCCATCCTTACTTGTATACATATATAAATTAAAGTCCGTGGAAAATAGGTGGCACTAATCTTTAGCTTCACTTATGATTTAGTTGACATTTTTTCCTTTCTCAGAAATTCACAATCATAGAGCTATAGAAGTGTCTTTAAATGTTCCCATTCTACTGTTATAGTGTCACTTCTTTAATTTTGTTTTTGTGATTTTCTCCATCTTTTCAGTTTTTCATGGACTACTGTCTTCACAATCTTATAGAGACAGTTGAGTCAGAAGAATGAACTGAGGGATTTATCTGTCAGTGATCGTGTAACAAAGCTCCTTCGCATTCGGTTGGAGATGCAAGCACCTTACATAGCAAAATGGCAACAAGCACTTAGCATTAAGGTATGTGCCATTATCCATATATGTTAGATAATAGACCGTATGAACTCTTCACGTTGGATGCTCATCTTTTTTGCTTTTTTCAGGTACAACCAGCAAACACCCCTACCAGCTTTAAGCAACTGACTGAATTGATTCATCAGATATGGCTTGCAGCTGGTGATTCAGGTTCTGACTTTGATTGGTGTGTGAAGAGAACAATGCTGGAAAATGCATACTCGACAACTGAAGTCTATATGCTCACTGATCATTCTCCAGGTTCAGTAACCCCCCTCTCTGACTCTTGTGCTTTTTGTTGTTGTTGTTTCCTACCCATTTCTTAATGAAATAATTATAGAAGTTAATATTTAACCACTGCATTAAGATTTGGATTCCTTTCCCAACAATTTTGGTAGTTATTTATTTTCTTTTTTCAGTTCTGTTCATTATTTATTTGCCCGTCTATCTCATGAGATATGGCATAGTTCACTTAGTCTCTGCTAGTTTCAGGAATTCTTGTTACAAAGTATGAATAGTCTACCAGCCTCTTGCCGTACTTAGCTTCCAAATCTATACTTGTTTCTGTTACAAATTAAAGTGATGTTGGCTATCTCTGTATTCATGGTGATAAGATTTCTTTATTTCTTAAGATCAAGTTAGTAGTATGAGTCATCCCTATTTACATGGTTAGTGGTACGAGTCATTCCTATTTACATGGTTAGTGGTACGAGTCATTCCTACTTACATGATTTAGTGGGATTAGTATAATGTTATCTTTATCTCTTGTAGTGTATTTAAAGGGTCGATGGTGTAAGTGTTTGGTGTGTAAGAAAAATAAAACAGTATTTTCAAGTCTCTCCCCTCTTCTAATATTCTTCTTCACGGTTCGATCATCGAGGTCTTCCTTCTGGGTGGCTTCGTTTTTCTTTACATGGTATCAGAGCCAAGTTGCATTGGTGAAGAAGGTATCGTTTTTAATATGGAAGGTGGTGATCGTATTGCGGGACTTGGTATGATGCTCTTGAATCAGTCCAACTATCGGATTTGGAAAACCTGTATGGAATCGTATCTTGTTGGTGAAGATCTATGGGATGTCGTCGTCATCAATGGTGTAGTTGCTCCGGAGGACGCCCCCGCTAATGCGGAAGCGCTCAAGAATTGGAAGCAACGTAATGCAAAGGCAGAGTTTGTTTTAAAGAGGTCTATTTCACATGAGATCTTTGAGCATATAATGGGATGTGCGTCGGCTCGAGAGATTTGGGATACGCTTGATCGTTTGTTCAACAAGAAGAATGAAGCTCGACTACAATTACTCGAGAATGAGTTGGCGGTTGCAAAGCAAGATGGAATGTCATGTTCAGAATTTTTTCTGAAAGTGAAGAACTTGTGTTAGGAAATCTCTCTTCTAAATCCCGAAGAAAAGATCTCGAATGCTCGGTTGAAGCGGTATATCATTCGTGGACTTCGACTGGAGTACACTCCATTTGTCACCTCAATTCAAGGGTGAGCTCAACAACCGTCGCTTGAAGAGTTTGAGAATCTTCTCTCCTCGCAAGAGTTGTTGGCTAGACAAATGGCCGGAACGCGCATCAAGGAAGAATCAAGCAATGCCTTGTTCACAAAGAAAGGTGACTCGATGAAAGATGAAAGTAAACCGGAAAGAGAATCTTCGAAGTTACCGAAGAAAAGTTTCAAGTGTTATCGTTGCAGCAAACTCGGCCATATCAAGAGGAATTGTCGAGTTAAGTTGAAGTCAGGGAATTATGCGGATGTTGCGGAGAAACGAGAAGAACAAAAGGAAGAAGATTGGAGTCATTGTTTTCTCGCAGACTCAATCATCGAAGACTCACAATGGGTGCCTTGCTTGATGACTGAAGGAAGTTTAAACGAGAAAATTTCTACCAACAAAGAGTGGATCGTGGATTCCGGATGCGGTCACCACATTACCGGAGATGAGTCCATCCTCTCGCATTCTTGGACACACGACGGCAGGAGTGGGATCCTGACCGCAGATAATACTGTTCATAAAATTTGAAAGGAAGGCACGATTGTTGTCGATAATGACCATGGGGAATCAATCACTCTCAATAGTGTGTATCATGTACCAGGGATACAAAAGAACCTCTTCTCCGTTGCAAACGCGGTGGATGCTGGGAATTTCGTGCTCTTCGGGCCGCGAGATGTGAAGTTTCTTCGGAACGTCAAGGAAATCAAGGCCGATGTTGTTCATACAGGTACGACGGTGAAATATTTATTTGTCTTGTCGGCGTCAAATTCTTATATCGAGAAGATGAGGAGCAATGATACATCTTCCTTGTGGCATGCGAGACTTGGTCATATAAATATGACAAAAATGAGGGCCATTATCCAAAAGAAGTTGGTGGAAGGGTTGCCTGATTTCATGAAGATTGACAATGCAGGAGTTTGTGAAGGGTGCCAATTCGGAAAGTCACATCGACTTCCTTTTGAGAACTCAACCTCTTGATGCACCACTCCTTTAGAACGGATCCATAGTGACTTGATGGGTCCAACAAAAACTACATCCTACTCTGAAGGTAATTATATGTTGTTGTTTGTAGATGATTATTCTCGGTTCACGTGGGTTTATTTTGTGAAGCATAAGTCAGAGACATTCTCTATTTTTCTTGACTTCAAGAAAATCGTCGAAGGGGAATTAGGCAGAAAAATTAAGACGTTGCGGACAGACAATGGAGGCGAGTTTTGTTCAAATGAGTTTCTCTCCTTCTGCCGAGACAATGGTATTAAAAGGGAGTTGTCATGTCCGGATACACCACAGCAAAACGGAGTTGCGGAGAGGAAAATCAGATATCTTGTGGAGACTTGTAAGAGTTGGTTGCACGCGAAGAAATTGCCCAAGGAGCTGTGGGCGGAGGGAATGAATTGTGCAGCCCATGCGATCAATCGGACGCCCCTTAGTTCGACAAATAACAAGGCACCATATGAATTGTTGTATGGTGTTAAACCAAACGTGAAGCATTTTCGAGTATTTGGATCTCTTTGCTATGTTCATTTGCAGGATTCTCAAAGGAGTAAGTTGGATGCAAAACCAGTTAAATGCGTTTTCGTCGGCTACGATGAACGAAGAAAGGGTTGGAGATGTTTGGATCCTACAACAAATAAATGTGTTGTGTCTCGCAACGTCATCTTCGACGAGATTTCCTCCTATCACTTTGAAGAGCCACCTAGAGAAGAGACTGACATGGTTACCTTGCCGTTGTCTCGCTTTCCAGAAAATTCTTCTCTAGAAACTCAAGAAGAAAGGGGGAGTGTGGACCAAGGCGAGAATGTTCAAAACAATCAACGGCCAAGAAGAAATGTTGATCGACCTCCTCGTTATAGAGATGAAAATTTCGTCACTACTTTTTCATGCTTTCTTGCTAATCAAATTGATGACGAAGAACCCTCTTCATATGAAGAAGCCAAAGGAGTAAAGGAGTGGAAGGTTGCCATGAAGGAAGAAATGGATGCATTGCTGAAAAATGAAACATGGGACTTAGTTCCGAAGCCTCCCGGAGTGCAGCCGGTTTCATGTAAATGGGTTTTTCGCATTAAAAGGAAGGCTGACGGGAGCATAGATCGGTTCAAAGCAAGGCTGGTCGCTCGGGGATTCTCACAAAAATATGGAGAAGATTACGAGGAAACCTTCACTCCAATAGCGAAAATGACTTCGGTACGCACCATTCTTGCCTTAGCAGCTAATTTCGGGTGGAAACTATGGCAACTAGATGTCAAAAATGCATTCTTATATGGAGAGCTTGATAGACATATATATATGGAGCAGCCAATCGGATTTGAATCCGAAAGTCATCCGGATTTTGCATGCAAGCTGAAGAAGGCACTTTATGGATTAAAGCAAGCCTCGTGAGCCTGGTTCGGAAAAATTGCAGAATTTTTACAATTTTGTGGTTATGTGGTATCTGACTCGGATTCAAGTTTGTTCGTCAAGAAAAGCCAAGGATTTTTTGTGGTTGTTCTACTATACGTCGACGATATTATATTAACGGGCAGCAATCATTCAGAAGTTGCTCGACTTCAAGAAGAACTATCCTTGCGTTTTGACATGAAGAAGCTAGGCGAGGTGAGTAACTTTCTCGGAATACAAATTGAAAATTTGGATGATGGGGTTTTTGTGTCTCAATCCAGCTACGCCAAGAAGCTCGTTGAGAAGTTCGGAATGATAAACGGGAAGAAGCGGTCAACGCCACTCGATGTAGGTACGAAACTTCGTCGTGACGAAGGAACACAACTATCGGATCTCCATCTCTATCGTGTCCTTGTGGGAAGCCTGATTTATTTGACAATAACAAGACCGGATATTGCCTTCTCTGTTGGCGTTGTTAGCCGATATATACAAGCACCGAGGAAGCCACACCTCGAGGAGGCAAAGAATATATTGAAGTATGTTAATTCCACTCTTGACATGGGCTTATTTTACAAGAAGGGTGCAAAATTCTCTTTGGAAGGATTTGTGGATGCTGATTTTGGTGGAGATTTAGATGATCGAAGATCAACATCCGGATTCGTTTTTTTATGCGGAAAAATAAGTATTTCATGGTGCAGCAAAAAGTAAAGTTCGGTGTCACTGTCCACCACCGAAGCCGAGTATAAAGCTTCGGCCCATGCCGCTCAAGAATGTGTTTGGCTTCGTAGACTTTTTGAAGATCTCTAAGAACCCATTGATGGATCGGTTCCTATTCATGGAGATAACTTAAGTGCAATCAAGCTTACATCAAATCCCGTCTTCCACGCAAGGACGAAACATATTGAACTTGAGCATCACTTCATCCGTGAAAAAGTGTTTAGCGGGATTATCGACATGGTTGCTGTTCGAAGTGAAGATAACATCGCTGACATTTTTACAAAGACCCTTTCGAAGGGTCCATTCGAAGACCTACGTTCTAAACTTGGGTTGATTCGGAAGACATCACTTTAAGGGGGAGTGTTACAAATTAAAGTGATGTTGGCCACGTCTTCTCTGCATTCGTGGTGATAAGATTTCTTTATTTCTTAAGAGCAAGTTAGTAGTATGAGTCATCCCTATTTATATGATTAGTAATACGAGTCATTTCTATTTACATGGTTAGTGGTACGAGTCATTCCTACTTACATGGTTTAGTGGGATTAGTATAATGTTATATTTATCTCTTGTAGTGTATTTAAAGGGTCGATGGTGTAAGTGTTTGGTGTGCAAGAAAAATAAAACAGTATTTTCAAGTCTCTCCCCTCTTCTAATATTCTTCTTCATGGTTCGATCATCGAGGTCTTCCTTCTGGGTGGCTTCGTTTTTCTTTACAGTTACTCCCAATTCTGTATCTCATACGACTATAACAACAATCCATAAATAATTTCAGGCTATTATATCAAAACACAGGAATTTTGAATGCATCTTAGTAAAAAATATAAAGAAAACTACATTTAATATATATTAAAAATGATTAAAAAAAATAATTAGATATTATTGACGAATATAAACTTACATGGAGTTCAGTGATAGCCGAACGATTTGCGACTTATCGATAACTCTACCGACGAACTTCTCTCAAGATTAGTGTAAAAAATAATGTGCAATCGAAAACTTTTACTCGCAGATGCAGTAGCTGATGCAGGACAAGCACCTTGGGCAAATGCAGACTTTGCTACATTTCGAACATGAGCAAACACATCCACAAGAATACCCTGGGCATGACAAACTTGGGGGCACACATTTTAATCTGGAGCAACTGCAGGCACTGCAGGGGCATCGACAGTGAGTGGAGCGATGAGTCCAGGTTGGTCTACAGTCGTGCCAATGTCTACTGAACCAGCTGAAGGGAGCTCCAGAGCAGCAAGTTGGCATGTTGAAGCAAACCACCATCGTGCTGCACTCGGGAAACAACAATTTGAAAGTTAGCTGACCGGCTGATAAAGATGGTAAGGTTTCACCATCACTGTTAGATCTTGTAGCTAAAGATGATTTGTCTAACTATTTTGTTCTTGATATTGGAGGAAACTGTTACTCTGCGTGGTTGGATGACTCTCCGCTAATTCAAGTTATCAGTGACAATTTTGAAGACCAAACGGTAAGGTTTCGATATCCTGTCTAAATGTTGCGTTGCATACTATTTACATATTGGTAAGCAAATGTCTTTTCGACATATTGTTTGCATTTAGTATTTACTACTAGTTGCATAAAGAATGGATAACATTTCCTCTTTGTGGAGGATCCTAAATCACCATGATTAATGTTGCATCGACTAAATTTGAGAGGCCATAATCATACTCCAGTAAAATAATGGGAACTTCAAAAAAAAAAATGATACATAACACATGATTATGCAACTTTAATTTCAGGATTTGACAAATCTGATAATGCCAATTATAAAGCTAGTTAAATATCTCAAAGACAAACCAGTATGCCAATATAAGGTTTTAATAAAGCCAATTGATTCATGAATTCTAAAGCTTAAACTATGACAAGATATTGCTAACCTTTCAATAGGACATTTTATCGAAGATAGATGGTCTAAATTATTGTAGATTGATAGAATCAATATTTTAAATAATAACACAGCTGAAAATTCTATAGTTGGAGGACTAAAAACAGATATAAATGAGAAACAAAATAGAATAAATCTGAAAATTCACAACACCAACCTTGGAGAATTAGACTTTTAAAGATTTCGAGTGGATAGGAGAAAGAAGAACTAGAAATTACCAGAGCCGCCTCCAAAAGCGAGATTTCTTTTTTCTCTTCTTATATCTGATTGAAAGAAATGGGGTAAGTAGAAAAGTAGAACCTCTAAAATAAAAGCAAGTTTGAAGTAGCATACATTGGGATTAAGGGCTCTGGGATCATCCCCACATATTCTTCAACCCTAAAATTAACAAAGAAATGACAATAAAAATGTGATGGGTTTTGTTAAAGACATTTTATCGACTTTAGTTGTTTAAATTTATAAAATAAAAAGAGTTTATATAACATACTCTTTGCAACACACAGATGCAGGTTGGATTCCTTCAATGGATTGTATCTCCTCCTGAAAAAACAAAGTTTCATTATCTCTTTCGTTAACAAGAAACTTGCTTAGGAAAGTCTGATTGAAGAAAACGAATACAACAAGAATATCCTAAATGTACCAAAACTAAATCTCTATAATGCAATGGTTTTCCTAAGGTGACAGAGTAAGTTACCATGCTTCTTCATTTTTGGGAAAAGAGAGAAGAAAGACAGATCTACTAGATGAGCTTCAAGAACTATTAGAGTGCCCCCAGGGCGTAGCGCAGACGGTGGGTGCATGACATCTCTGGCGTAATGACCAGGCTCGATTCTCAGGAACCTGGGGTTTACCCCACCATGCGCCTATGGCCTGTGTACTTGCATGTACCTCCCTCCATATCCGTGGGACCGGTACTAGGGGAGCCGCAAAGGTAGCGAATCTATCTTTTTTTCAAGAACTATTAGATCAAAATTGTAAAATAACAGCTTTGATCAAGAAATTTATACCATTTAAAACCTAACAAAAAGAACAAAACTAGTCTCACATCCAATATTATGGGGAGACTATCTTTCAGCATTGGAGAAGGAAAATAAGAACCAACTAAATAAAAAAAATTAAGGAGTATAAAAGTAAAAGAGTCATCCTGCACAAGCACCAAAGCTTCATTACAAGTGCTTCTTGGTATGAAGTTGGTGCTAATCAAGGCACCCAAGCTCACTTGTGTTAATTTCTTCAAAGCCATAAAGCACCTCTATGACCCCATTGAAGTACAAACAATACTTGACAGATATCTACTACATGTGGACTTATTAAAATTTTGGAATATTCAAAACTAATTCCAACAGAAATAGCCTCTCTATCTGCCTTTTTAAAATAGCAAGGGCACTTTAAAATGCCTAATGGTCACCAGGACAAGAAAAAAAGAATTAATTTGTGTATGTTTTCTGGAAAATTGTGACATGACAAGAGTAAAATTGGGTCCTATATACCATGATAACACTTCCATAATATATAAGACTGAGAACTAAGTCATTTGAGAAGAAGAACTGCAGTGCAGTAACATTCCCAGAGGACAAACAGCAAAACAAGACCTGTTTGTGAAGTACCATCATCACTTTAATCTAGTAACTTCTTTGTTCTTCAGGTCTCTTGTCTACTCAAAGATCCTTTTGCCTTTTTCCCTTTTTATTGATTTAGTTTGTTCCCTTCCCCCCCTCAAATTACATGCATCTACAGAATTGATAAAAATGCCTAAAGATTGAATCTTGAAAGGAAAAAAAAATCTTCTCCACGCAGATAGCAAAACAAACCCTATTTTTACCTTCCAAAGATCAAACCATTTCACATTCTCATGAACAAGCAAACATCTTCAGATTTAAGCAAACTCTTCCATACAATCTCGATCCATTCAATCTTATCCTACATCTTAGTATCGGCATTGAGCCGGGTAAGATCGTAGGAAGGGAAGGGGAAAAAGGAATCTACCTCGAGGAAGGCAATCTCTCGGGTCAAGAGGAGGAGCTGCGCCTGGAGACAGTGGCGGCCGCAGAGGTCGGGCATCCGCGGCGGCGATCGGGGATGGGGAACGGCCTCCACGTCCATCGCTGTCGCTGGTGCTTCTTCAGCTCGGGGTCTTGGGGAGTAGAGAGAGAGAGAGAGCTGCGGCCTGTGGAAAAGGAAGGCGGTAAGTTCACCTACTTGCCTTCAGCTGCCAAAGTGGTTTCCAAAAATGGACCTGCAACTCGGTACACTGAAGTAAAGAGGAGATAGAAGAAAGTGGTGAATTACTCATTTTAAATTAAATTAAATTAAATTAAATATAATAATAATAATAAAGAAAAAGAAATTAAAATTTGTGGTTGATTTTGGCTCGATCGATTCTGACTCAACCGTGATTATGATAAATCCGAATTCTAGTATGGACTTTGTTATTGAGTTATTTCGTTCTTAGTTTTCAACCTTAGATTTTGGATCCGGTTGAGATCGGACGGCAGGTCGACTCCATGAGGACTAGGTCGTCTTTTATCGGGCCAATCGCTTGCTAGGTCGGTAACCATCAGGTTGATCATTTGTCGGCTCGGTCTCCTATCGTTGCAAAGTGAAAGGGAGAATGGGAGATTGAGGTCCGATCGATATTGGAGTCAGTATGAAGGTGAACACAATAGTTGAGTTGTAACTTCTCAGTTAAGTGCATGGGTAGGAGGATTATGACCACAAGAGTATGGTTAGAAAGCGGCCGAGAGGGAAAGGAAAAAAAAAATGACAACAACTCTAATATAGTGAGTAAAAAAAATAAGAGTTTTCATTATTTTTCCGGTGAAGACGCAAATTGAATATCACATACCAATTAAAAAAAAAAATGAATAGGTTCACCCACTCTCACACTTATCAAACAAGGGGTCAAGGGCCTTTCACTTATGCTCAACTTAAGTCGCACCATACTTATGCGACCCAACCCTAGGATCTGAGGGACCACCCCGGTCTTCCACTTGATCTTGGTCAGTTATTCATCCTTAAAAAAAGTTATGAAAAATAAAAAATATTATTATTATTTTGTGATTGATATCGATGTGATGGGTCATGATTGTTGAAGCTTCGAAAAATAAAGAGAAACAGATGGGCATGGAACATTTGTGTGGCCGCAGCCGCACAAATGGAGCATTGGCCTGGGCAATTTGTAAGTACCACGCTTGAATCATACCCATTCTTGTTAACTGCAGGGATTTAAAAAATCTCCTAACTTAAACACATACTTAAAGTCTAAATCTGTCCATATTTTAGATTTTTCCTATGGGCCATAAACTCATGGGAAAAATTATTATTCCTATATTTGATTCTTCCTATGTGGCCCTTGATGTTTAAGAACATGAGCACGTTTATGCTTCATCATCAATCTTAAACCCGAAACTCACATTCCACGCTTAGTATCCCTTCCCAAACCCCAAACTCTCTACATTTAATTCATCCTTTAATTACATCCTAGGTGGCAAAAGATTTCACTAATACACCTCTTCATATCCGTCCCAAGGCAATTATAAGGGAAGTAATTGGGAGAGATTTTATCCCCAATAGACCTCATTTAATTACACTCTAGACTTTTGATGAGTTAGCTATATTTATTATGCATAATTTTCAACTCATAACTTCAACTCATAACTTATTTTTAAAAATACTTTTTTTTTCTTTGGTTCATGGTCTCCTTCCATCTTATTTGGCCTATGATTATTTCTAATTTAGATATTTAATTCTTTGATTAATTTTGAAGGTAATTGATTTGATCTCATCAAAATTTTCTATCGGTCATTAGGATGAATCTAGAAACGCAAACAGTTTCTCACCCAATAGTCAACATCCTAGATTTTTCATCCCATTAAAAGAAAAGCTTTATAGTGCATCGTAATTGAGAATTGAATCATGAATGCTTGAGAATTGATGGAGCGCCTCTACCGCTGTATCGTAGCTTGAGGGGCGATCGATGACTATTTGAACAAGTGAAGAAAATGATCATGAAATCGATTGAGCTAGTTGAGCTTCCACACTTGGCTATGATTTTGTAGCCAACTTAAGTAAGGGTTGAAAAATATTTCAAAATTTCAGTATACCATATATACCATATCGAAATATACCGATTTAAAGTATATTAAAAATTTTGGAACGATATAACAGTGTATTATAATTTTTAGTATCGATATCGATATAAAATTGATATTAAAATTTTTAGTATACCGTATAGATATCTAAATTTAATTATATATGATATGACATTTGTCTCATGTCGAATTTTGTTATACTGATTTTTTTAGCATACTAAAAAATTAGTAGTATACTAAAAATTTAATATAATATCAATATGGATTTTTGTTATATCAAATTTTTTAGATAAAATATACATTATAGAATTTAAATTTTGATCTACCTCATGGAACTACCCCTAAACTCAAGGCTAAGTTTGTGGTCACCTAGCTCCCATTTCATAACCAAGCCACAATTTCAATTTCACGGCTGCTCAACCATGATTTCCAAAGAAAATAAAAAGATTCATTTTATGAGGAATAACATTTACCAAATCATTTGCATAGTATAAGAAATGGTTACTGCACATGGACAATGAAACCTTATGTGGGCCTATTGATGATCATCATAGCTAAGTTATGATCTTTGTAAACACTAATATAATTAATAAAGTAAAAAAATATAAAATCTAATAATTATAAAACGTCACAAAATAATTATTTTACAATTATAATTTGAAATCTTTATATAATAATTTTATGATAAGACTATCATAGGTCTCCCAAGCGTTAATTAAAAAATTTAATTAAAAATAATAATAATAAAGTAAGGTCTCATGAGCCTTAATAAAGGAATTTATTTACTAAATTTTCTATGAATTTTCTAAGATTTTAAATGAACTTGTACGACATATTTTAAAGGGATAGAACTAATAAGCATGAGGGAGGTAAAGGTTAATGTCCAATTAAGTTAAGAGTTGATTAACCTTAATTACCCTAAGTCAATACTAAACAACCTAGGTATAAAACCTAGTGTTCACTGATTCTCCTCATAGCCTCCTGAAATCGCCGCCGCGTCACTATCCTCCCCACCTCCGCTACTCCGACGAAGCTTCCACCCTGCGTATTGAGCTCCGGTCACGTGCCACAGATCACAACCAACTTCCGCGGAGGGTGACACGATCGGACGGGGATAGCAGTCAGTGCTGTAGCATTTCGTAAGGGTTCCGGAGGAGGCATGAGGAAGGGAACGACAAGGGAAAGGCAAGTTCATATCCCCGTGATAATGTGAGATCCATGAGGTAAGGGAGAGGAATCTAGGAGATGTTGAAATGATTACCTACGAGGTTCAATTGATTGAATGGTTTGCGAATTACTGTTTCTGTGACGATCTTGCTTCGCCTTGTGTTTTTTATCTGGTTTTCTGCATAGGATTTGGGGGTCGATGATTGGATTCGGTGTTTGGAAGGAGGTGATGTACTTGTCTTCTTTTCAATGTAGGGTATGTGTCGCAATTCATTTTCCCTTGAGGTTTCTGCCTCTTCTTGGGGTTCTTTCGGGTTCCGATTTGTTTTTGCTCATGGGAATACTGATGAACTTGGTGGATGGTGGATGTTTTGTAATTCTCTGTCCGTTTAGGTTCCTCGCAGTGTTCTTTTGGATCGCAATTACAGCATCGTAGGATTTGGAGTAAGGTTACGTGACCGGTTCATTAAGATGTGGATTCTGATTTACAAGTCGGGTTCTTCTCCTTGATAGCTTGAGATGATTTGCTTGCTTCTATTATTTCCGAATGTTTCAACTAGATGTTGGTGGTCTAAACCTTGGTGAATCACATTTTTGTTCCTTCTGTTGCTTTTGAAATGCTGGTTAGATTGGAATATGTGGACCCAATTTGATGTTGTTTTGAAGATGTTATTGGTTCCTTGTTGTTAACCTTGGAGTTGCAGGATTGATTTGGAAAGTGTGGGTTTATCT
The DNA here is from genome assembly GCF_018446385.1 of Zingiber officinale. Classification (NCBI taxonomy): domain Eukaryota; kingdom Viridiplantae; phylum Streptophyta; class Magnoliopsida; order Zingiberales; family Zingiberaceae; genus Zingiber; species Zingiber officinale. The sequence continues at coordinate 107,067,307 of NC_055993.1, read as the reverse complement.
TGGCGTTGTTTTGCTTCCTCGATTAGCTGTGGATCTTTCATGAGTGCAACTTTGATGTTGTTTCTGTTTCATCAGTTTGCTGTGGATTGTGAGGATAGATTTAGTAGACTTTCGATCGATTCTGAGAGTGTTCTTGGTTCTTCATAATGCTATCAAATTTTTGGACGGATTTGATTTTGGATTGTGGTCGAAACAATGATGCTTTACTTATTTTTATTAGATTTGGGATTTGGTCCGCTTTGGTTAGTGAGTTTTATTTGGAAATTGAATCAATGATGTTTGGGATTCTTTCGAGTTGGACATGATTTTCTTGGTAGTTAGATCTATAGAATGAAGCATGAATTCTGTGGTTTTGCACCTTGTGATGGGAATTCGAAGTGGTTTCTCTTAGTTTGAAAACGGCTATAGGTGTTGAATTCTTCTCCTTTAGATAGTAACAAGGTAGCAACATATTTCTGGTTGTTTCCTTTCAAGTGTTGATATATGCTAGGTGTTGAATTTCCATTTCTTATTGCTCTCTTTCATGGATGTATGTTTTTGTGGTCTTATTTTAAGGTTGGAATGTCTATAGGATAAATGGAACAGTTTTTTCACCTAACAGTCAACATCCTAGATTTTTCATTCCATTAAAGGAAAAGCTTTATAGTACATCGTAATTGAGAATTGAATCATGAATGCTTGAGAATTGATGGAGCGCCTCTATCGCTGTACCGTAGCTTGAGGGGCGATCGATGACTATTTGAACAAGTGAAGAAAATGATCATGAAATCGATTGAGCTAGTTGAGCTTCCACACTTGGCTATGATTTTGTAGCCAACTTAAGTAAGGGTTGAAAAAAAATTCAAAATTTCAGTATACCATATATACCATATCGAAATATACCGATTTAAAGTATATTAAAAATTTTGGTACGATATAACACTGTATTATAATTTTTAGTATCGATATCGATATAAAATTTATATTAAAATTTTTAGTATACCGTATAGATATCTAAATTTAATTATATATGATATGACATTTGTCTCATGTCGAATTTTGTTATACTGATTTTTTTTTAGTATACTTAAAAATTAGTTGTATACTAAAAATTTAATATAATATCAATATGGATTTTTGTTATATCAAATTTTTTAGATAAAATATACATTATAGAATTTAAATTTTGATCTACCTCATGGAACTACCCTTAAACTCAAGGCTAAGTTTGTGGTCACCTAGCTCCCATTTCATAACCAACTAAGCCACAATTTCAATTTCACGGCTGCTCAACCATGATTTTCAAAGAAAATAAAAAGATTCATTTTATGAGGAATAACATTTACCAAATCATTTGCATAGTATAAGAAATGGTTACTGCACATGGACAATGAAACCTTATGTGAGCCTATTGATGATCATCATAGCTAAGTTATGATCTTTGTAAACACTAATATGATTAATAAAGTAAAAAAATATAAAATCTAATAATTATAAAACGTCACAAAATAATTATTTTACAATTATAATTTGAAATCTTTATACAATAATTTTATGATAAGATTATAGGTCTCCCAAGCGTTAATTAAAAATTTTAATTAAAAATAATAATAATAAAGTAAGGTCTCATGAGCGTTAATAAATGAATTTATTTACTAAATTTTTTATGAATTTTCTAAGATTTTAAATGAACTTGTACGACATATTTTAAAGGGATAGAACTAATAACCATGAGGGAGGTCAAGGTTAATGCCCAATTAAATTAGGAGTTGATTAACTTTAATTACCCTAAGTCAATACTAAACAACCTAGGTATAAAACCTAGTGTTCACCGATTCTCCTCATAGCCTCCTGAAATCGCCGCCGCGTTACTATCTCTCCACCTCTGCTACTCCGATGAAGCTTCCACCCTGCGTATTGAGCTTCGGTCACGTGCCACAGATCACAACCAACTTCCGCAGAGGGTGACACGATCGGACGGGGATAGCAGTCAGTGCTGTAGCATTTCGTAAGGGTTCCATAGGAGGCACGAGGAAGGGAAAGGCAAGTTCATATCCCCGTGATAATGTGAGATCCGTGAGGTAAGGGAGAGGAATCTAGGAGATGTTGAAATGCTTACCTACGAGGTTCGATTGATTGAATGGTTTGCGAATTAATGTTTATGTGACGATCTTGCTTCGCCTTGTGGTTTTTCTTTGGTTTTCTGCATAGGATTTGGGGGTCGATGATTGGATTCGGTGTTTGGAAGGAGGTGATGTACTTGTCTTCTTTTCAATGTAGGGTATGTGTCGCAATTCATTTTCCCTTAAGGTTCCTGCCTCTTCTTGGGTTTCTTTCGGGTTCCGATTTGTTTTTGCTCATGGGAATACTGATGAACTTGGTGGATGGTGGATGTTTTGTAATTCTCTGTCTGTTTAGGTTCCTCGCAGTGTTCTTTTGGATCGCAATTGCAACATCGTAGGATTTGGAGTAAGGTTACGTGACCAGTTCATTAAGATGTGGATTCTGATTTACAAGTCGGGTTCTTCTCCTTGATAGCTTGAGATGATTTGCTTGCTTCTATTACTTCCGAATGTTTCAACTAGATGTTGGTGGTCTAAACCTTGGTGAATCACATTTTTGTTCCTTCTGTTGCTTTTGAAATGCTGGTTAGATTGGAATATGTGGACCCAATTTGATGTTGTTTTGAAGATGTTATTGGTTCCTTGTTGTTAACCTTGGAGTTGCAGGATTGATTTGGAAAGTGTGGGTTTATCTTAACGTTGTTTTGCTTCCTCGATTAGCTGTGGATCTTTCGTGGGTGCAACTTCGATGTTGTTTCTGTTTCATCAGTTTGTTGTGGATTGTGAGGATAGATTTAGTAGACTTTCGATCGATTCCGAGAATGTTCTTGGTTCTTCATAATGCTATCAAATTTTTGGACGGATTTGATTTTGGATCGTGGTCGAAACAATGATGCTCTACTTATTTTTATCAGATTTGGGATTTGGTCCGCTTTGGTTAGTGAGTTTTATTTGAAATTGAATCAATGATGTTTGGGATTCTTTCGAGTTGGACATGATTTTCTTGGTAGTTAGATCTATAGAATGAAGCATGAATTCTGTGGTTTTGCACCTTGTGATGGGAATTCGAAGTGGTTTCTCTTAGTTTGAAAACTGCTATAGGTGTTAAATTCTTCTCCTTTAGATAGTAACAAGGTAGCAACATATTTTTGGTTGTTTCCTTTCAAGTGTTGATATATGCTAGGTGTTGAATTTCCATTTCTTATTGCTCTCTTTCCTGGATGTATGTTTCTGTGGTGTTCTTTTAAGGTTGGAATATTGTTTATAGGATAAATGGAATGATTATGTATGATCAAATGTTTACAATATAATATGGATAGATTATGTTTTTTTTATGTGGCTAATTGGATGGGTATGAGCAAATGTGGTGACAGTATGGATTGGGTGCCCCGGGATGAGCATCGGGGAGGGCCCTTCCAAACATGACTGATACTGTAATTTATGACTGATACTGTAATTTATGTTAGCTTCGGCTATATTACTACATATTCTCTAGGAGGTACCCTCTAGAGTCATGAGACTGATTGACTGGCTCAAATAGTGGTTTCCGAATTTGTGACATATCTACCCTTATTAGCTATATAGACTCTTTTACATATCGTATTTCCATTTTTGTTTTGTAATTGAGTTTATGTTCTTTGCCTACTAGTTATTGCTCCTACTACTTTATGAATGCCATATTATTTATATCAAATTGTACTTGCTGGGTCCGTAGACTTATGATGCCTACGTTACAGGTAAGGACATCTCCCAGTATATGACGGAAGGCATGCGGACGGAGTAGACGAGGAGGCGAGATGGACGCATGACATTGTTTGGATGTCTTAGGAGTGCATAGCAGACTTATTTCCTTGTGAGATCTTCTTCATTTGTATAGGGAGATGCTCGGAGGGTTTATTGTTTCCTTCTGTTAATTTCGTACTTGAGATGCTTATTGGGGCAATTTCCCTAGGTCAAGTTTGGCCAATTTGACAGCTTGAGTTGAGTCAAGCTTGAGTCGGGATTTGAGTTTTGATGTTTGACAATATAAGGAGACTGCTGGAGCAATCATCCGGTTATGGAGATAATCAAAGGGTTGACTAGGTTGATGAGAATACAAGTCAAGTAGGTCAAGGTTGACAGGAGACTTGACTGGGAAAGTCCTAATTGGATGTTAGGTATTTGGAAAGTCCTAGTGAGGAGCTAGGCAGGAGAAAGTCCTGGTGAGGATGTCAGGCAATGGGAAAGTCCTGGTGAGGAGCTAGGCAGTTGGAAAGTCCAAGTGTGATCTTGGCAAAGGAGAAAGTCCTGTTGAGGAGCCAGACAATTGAAAAGTCCAAGTGTGATCTTGGCAAAGGAGAAAGTCCTGGTGAGGAGCCAAGCAAGTGGAAAGTCCAAGTGTGATCTTGGCAAAGGTTGTAAGTCTAAGCATGTGGTCTTGGCAAGGTAAGTCCTAGTGTGACTTGGGAAAGAGAACTCGATAACTAGGATGAGGCCGAAGGAAGCTCTTGAAGGCAAGGCGTGAAGGATGAGAAGATATCCGAGAGACGCAAGGCTGATGGAGGTGGCTAGAAAGCTAGTTCGAGGTTGGTCGAGTGTGGTGGTATAATTCGAAAACTAGTATGAGGCCGAATGAAGCTCCTGAAGGTAAGGCGCGAAGGATGGGAGATATCCGAGGGACGCAAGGCTGATGGAGGAGGCTAGAAGTCTAGTTCGAGGTTGGTCGAGTATGGCCAAATGCTAGGCATGGAGACCCAACAGGTCACAGTTGACCAGGAGTTGGGTTAGAGATTTTGGACTTGAGTTTGAGTCAAGTCCAGGCTAGTCAATTGATCGGGCGATCGATTGAACCAGGGTCCAATCGATCAGTCGATCGATTGGAGTGTGCTACGATTGTGGGAAGGCCTAGTCGATCGGTCAATCGATTGGGATGTGGAATATCGAGCACAGAGGCTTTCCCAATCGATCGGCGATCGATTGGGAGCTGCTAATCGATCGGTTGATCGATTGGGTAGCAAAAGCTCTCACGCGGACGCGAGAGCACGGAAAGGTGCTGAATCGATCGCCCGATCGATTCAGGCAGTCCCAATCGATCGGTCGATCGATTGGGAAGTGACCGTTGCACAGGATGCAGGTGATGGATGGCTACGATGGAGCGGTGCTGATGTGGCAATCGATTGGGGATCAATTCGATCGATTGGGAGCACTGTTTAAAGCTTGAGCGGAGCGTTTTCTTCGCCAGATCTTTTGCGATTTCTCCTGCGATTTTTCGGTGATCTTTAGCGAGCTTCTCCGTCTTTCACTGCCAGTTCTTGAAGGCTCTTGAGAGTGTTCTCTCAAGGTTCAAGAGGCAACAACAAGCAGCAAGTAAGCAAGAAGAAGAGTGTATTGTAGTTATATCTTGTATTTTCTTCTTGTGTGAGTTGTGTTGCTGTGTGCGGATCTGTACGAGGCTTCTCCGCCTCCAGCTGGGACCGAGAAGGAGTTGTTCATAGTGGAGGAGCGTGTCATGTGTGGATCCTTGGATTAGTCACCTCTTCTTGAGGTGGAGACCAAGTAAACCCTAGGTGTTAGCATTGTGAGTGTTTGTCTTCGAGTATTCTGCTGCACAACAACGAGACGAAGCAAACCGACGCAAGCACGACGAAACGCTATTCACCCCCCCTCTAGCGGGCACATCGGTTCCAACAATTGGTATCAGAGTGAGGTCGCTCGTCTATGGACTAAACGTCAAGAGAGCAAGAAGCTATAGGAAGAAAAAGATGGAGTCCGAAGGACCGCTCGGATGGGATATCCGGATTCCACCTCCATACGACAAAGAGGACTTCAATTTTTGGAGGAACCAATTGGAGACTTGGTTCCAAATGGATTGGAACCAATGGATGGTCTTGGAAGACCCATTTGAAGCTCCAACGGACAAAAAAGGGAAGCACCTCCGATCTCGACATTGGAGCGAGGAGCAACGGGAACAAGCGGAGGCGAATAAGGAGGTAACAAAAACCTTGTTAAATTTATTACCTTCTAATATCCTTTTGAGTGTAGGTGAATGCACAAGTGCATGTGATCTTTGGAAAAAGATCATTTCCTATCATGAAGACCCATCATAATTCCAAGGAGTAGAGGAGCCCAAGGAGGACTCATTGGTCCAAGAAGAGAAGGACCAATCCAATGTTGACATAAGATCAACATTCGAGGAGAAGAAGGAAGAAGAGGAGAAAGAAGAAGATGAGAGATCTTCTACATCTTCAAGAGAGAAAGAGGTGGAAGTATCCACATCCTCAAGAGTTGAAGAGGTGGAAGCACCCTCATCCTCAAAAGGAGAAGAAGAAGAAGATGATGCAACCTCCACAATTCAAGCTACATCAAATGGAGAATCAAGCATCATCCCTACAAGCAAAGGTATAGAAACTTCAATTGTAAAAGATAAAAACCATATCATTTGCTTTGAGTGTAGGGAACATGGGCACTACAAGAGCAAGTGTCCCAAGTTGGCCAAGAAGAAGAGCCAAGTAGCACTCAAGGGCAAGGAGAAGCCCAAAGAGACAATCCCCACAACAAAAAGGAGCAAGGAACACATTGTGTGTTTCTTGTGCAACCAAAATGGGCATTATCGAAGTCAATGTCCAAAGGGGAAGAACACAACTAGAGTCAAAGGAGGAAACACAAATCAAGGGGGAGCTTTTAAGAGCAAACCCTAGGTAAACTTTAATAGTGCAATTCCTCTTAGTCATGATTAAATGCATGTTAGAAATAATTCTTACCATCTTAATGCAAATTATCATGAAAGTAGGAAGCATGATAGCGTTAAGGGAAAATACATTCCTCCTCATGCTAGAACTATCACACCTAAGTTTAGGAAGGTAGATAGCAACTTAGGCAATAACTCTACGGATTATAGATATATGCCAAAATATAGAAATACTCATAAGGGTCAAGAAAAATCCAAATCTATGGATTTAATGATGGAGAACCAAGTCTTGAGATCAAGACTTGATAACTTAGAAAGGACCCTAGCAAGAATGGAAAGTATTCTTAGGGGTAAAAATGAGCATCACCTAGGAAAAGCTAGACAAGAGTCATCCAATGACTTAGAGGTTTGGGATATAAACCTAAAGTCTAGAAGGATGTGACTTCTTTTTATAGGGTTTCATATAGCTATGAGATCAACCCTAGGTGTAAAGGACAAGTCAAGGATACTAGGGAGAGAATCCCTAAAGGTTCTTTTGGCAAGACCATTGTGACTAAGACTTCTAAGAAGTCTAACAAAGTTACAAAGAAGGTTACAAGGGAGGTCATTGATAAAGCGAATCTGTCACATCCGCTAATCAAATTGTAAATGTATATTCCACCGAACCCCTTAATTAAACAATAATGTCGTAGTAACGAGCCCAGGATCGATCCGAGAAACCAACGGTAGAATGTAATTTAGGATTGTCTTTTATTCCTATTTTTTGGGGTTTTCGATATAAAAATGGACTTGGGGGTTTAAGCTTTAAATCTAAATCTAACAGAGGAAAAACACAGCAATTAAGAAATTAATCTAAAGCAAGAGTGAAACATAACTATGTGCCAATGAACAAATCATTACGCATTGTCACACTACGTTGTGATAAATCCATCAACACACATCAAACTAAGGATGAAATTACGAGACTCAAATAAATCTGATCTAAAGCAAGATGTAAACCTAATTTAGCACTTAAACACTAAACAATTAACCAAGCACAAATAAAACTTAAACTAAGCTTCAACAAGGAAGGAAATGCTAACTACTTGCATAAAAATATAACGAACATTAAAAGAAATCTGTCTAAGCTATAAAACAGTAAGAAAAAGAACTAAAATGAAATAAAATGGTAAACCAATCCATTCTCACAATCAATTCCACAAGTTTCACACTCAAGCCATCACACAAGAGTGCCAAAGTCGAAACCACCCAACTTTGGACCTTAATGGATCGTCTCAGCTGCGTATCAGCTCAAGGAAGGTTCAACAACACTGACGGACCACCCCCGACGAGCTGAAACAACCCTAAACCCAAGAAAATGCTGAAAATCTGGAAATCTTCCATCCTTGACCTCTGAATCTGGAATGGGAGCTACGGATTGCGAATTGTGGTCGGATGAAGCTCAACAACGCCGGAGGACCACCGCCTAGCGTTTCTGATGGGAATTGGAGCTCAGATTTGGAAGAACACCTCCAAATATGAGGTGAAAAGAGGTATCGAAGAAATGGAGATTGCGCCGGAGGGAACACCCAAATCGGTTCCAGAGAATCGGGATGAAGCTGCTGGGACGTCCTTCACCGAGGTTGAAGCTCGGGAGAATGATCAGAGAAGAGAAACGGGCCGAAATCCGGAAGAATCGCCGCGGGACGCGAACAGTGTGTGGAGGACTCGACGACGGCACTGTAGCTTCTATTTAAATCAGATCTGGATCTGATCGGACGGCTGAGATGATTCTGGGCTAAATCAACAGTGAAAAGTCATCCAAAATCTGATCCAAAGGTACTGATGTTGATCTAGGGTCTGGATCTACCCTACCGTAGGTCGGATCGATCAGATCATCACTGGATGGCCAAGATCCGCCCAGTCTTCAATGAACGGTCCAAAATGTTTCGGGCTGGATCAATGGCTAGATGAACTCAGGTCTGGATCAAAACTTCTGGATCTTCATCAATGGCTCATATCTACTCCCCATTAGGTTGGATCGGCCAGATCTTCAACGGATGGTCCAGATCTCTCCTATTCTTGATGAACGGCCCATAATGCTCCAAAGATTGATCTTCTTGTTTGAACTGTGATTCAAGCCCAATTTCGGTCCAAATAGATCCAAATTTAAGATCCTTTGATGCCTACAAAATAAGAATCAAATATTAGCATCAAATAACACAAAAATACAATAATTTACAATTAGGTCCAAAATAGATACAATGCACAAAATATGATGTAACCATAATTTAAACCTATAAAATCAACATCAAACCATGCATATATGAATCAAAATAATGCAATGAAATCATGGTTATCAGTCATCCCTAAAGTTGATCTAGTAAAGGTGACTAAGGCTCCAAAAAGGCCAAATAAAGCCACAAAGAAGGTTACAAGGAAGTTATCCCTAGGAGTGACCTAGTAGAAGTGACCAAGGTCTCTAAGAAGCTTAGAAAGGTTCTTAGGAAGGTATTTAGGGAAGTTATACCGAGTGAGTACCTAGAGTATCCAAGGAGCACCAATAGGTTTTGGGTTCCTAGGAGCATATTCACTACACCCTAGATGGGTTTAGAGAGTGTCAACTCCAATTTGAAGGGTAGTTAACCCAACCTTGTTAAAGTTGATACTTTGAGAGAATTTTCAAGGTTATTGTTAACCTTTGAAAATTAAAAGGATTGTAGGGTTACTCTTTGAAAGAGTTATATATGTGCCAAAATTTGAAGAGTTGAACTTAATCTAAATTGACACACTTAAGAAAAGTATAAGAAAAATTAAGTTAGAATTTTGATACTTTCTTAAGGAATTAAGAGAAAACTCATGCTTTAATCAAATGTGATTAAGCCTTGAAGAGCAAAAAAGTGTCAAGTTTTGAGGATTTGAAATTAGGTTAAAATTGGCACACTTAAAGGAAAACCATAAGAGATACTAAGTTAAGATTTTGGTGTTCTCTTAATGGGCTAAGGGATAATTTAAACTTTAATAAAATTAATTAGTCCTTGGAAGAGTAAGTTGTGCCAAACTTTGAGGAATCACATTTAATGTAAGTTGGTACACTTGAAAAAGGGTAAAAGAAATGTCAAGTTGGGTTTTGGCATTTCTTTAAGATATAGGCAATCTAGGATTAGAATTTAAAGGCTTAGCTAAAATTAAGGATACTTAGATAGATTATCTAGGTATATTTTATTTATGCTAAAATATCATGATTTATTGCCTATTATATGTCATAACATCATGTGTTGCATTCATTTTTATTATGAAAAACATAAAAAATATCATGTCATGTCATACATACATCATGTAGCTATAGCATGTTTTTCTTTTGAAAATTACTTATTTTGATGTATGCCATGGAACATCATCATTATGTTAATTTCCTTGTAATTAAGGACAAAAGACATTTATTAAGAATGGTAAATATCCCAACAAGTGGGATTATACCAAATGACATCTTAGGTGGATGATCATAAATTTCATAATGCCTAGATAAATATGCATGATCCCTTAGTTTAGGGCAAAACCAAATATACATTTCACAAAGAACCATAAGGTGACTTGTATGTGTTTTAGTACACATTAGATACAAGTGAGATGCTAGGATGGTGAACACAACTCAAGATGTTAATTTAGTGCATCTTGTTGAGTTTTAGTTTCATCAAAACACATAGTTATGTGTTTTCCAATCATTGAGAAAGCTAATGTACAAATCATGTGCATTGAGCCCAAAGAACATGGTTGGATATTGGTTTTAAAATTCATTTTAAAATACTTTTTGAAAACCTTGGTGAAAACTATCTTTTGATAGTAATCATCATTGAATAATTAGGCACAAACTTGGAAGAAAACACTAAAGTTTTTACATGTTCTCAAGTTTATATCCATCTTTGAAAATAGGAAGTATTTTCATAGAAAACTATTTTTCCTTGAAAAAGTATACCCTAAATAAAGTCTACATGAATTTTTATGATTTTTAAAATTTTGTAGAATTTTTGGGAAGTTTCTGAATTTCTCTGAAATTGAATTTCAGGAAATCAGAAACCCAATCGATCAGTTGATCGATTGGGATGGGTTCAATCGATCAGTCGATCGATTAGGAAGTCCATTCCCGCGAACAGAAGGTTAGTGAATCAATCAGTTGATTGATTGACCTAGATTGGATCGATCAGCCGATCGATTCAGAGGGAATTTCTGCGGGCAGAAGCTTGCGAAATCGATCCATGGATCGATTGAAGTGATTTCAATCGATTGAGTCCCAACTTCAATCGATTGGGAAGTCTGATTATGGCTGGAAAAGCCTGATTTCTGCACTTCAAGTCACTTCAAGTCCCAATAATCATTCCAAATCCTTTGGAATACATTTGTATACATTTAGGGGGAGTTTTCATGATGAAAGCAAGTATGGAGTTGTTAAGGTAAACTTAGGTGAAGTTTAGGTTGGAGTTTAGTTTCATTATTGAATTTTGAACCTCAAAACTTCAAGTTTTGATTTTCCTAACTGTTTAGGAACTCCAAGTCATTGTTGGTGCAATGACAGAAGTTTGACCATGTTTTTAGGAGGAGTTACTCCTTGAATGCATGAAAATTTACTTTCAAGGACCTTGGAAGGGGGTTAAATCTTCGTGATGGATAATACTCAGGGTCGAGTATTGGGGAACAATGGAAGATTGGTTATTTTCATTGCTAGGATGATAAATGCTCTTGGCTGAGCATTGTGGAGTAGGTTACTACTCAAGGGGGAGCATTGGGTTAATGAAGGGGATCAGACCTTCATTGGTAAAGTGAAAAATGCTCTTGGATGAGCATTGAGAAGAAGATTACTGCTCAAGGGGGAGCATTAAATACAATGAATGAGAGTATAATTGGGAAGTTGATGCATGCTCTAGGATGAGCATCTTGAAGTGAAGTAGAGCTAAAGGGGGAGCTCTAGCTTGCATGCTTCATTGTGGGGTTGTTAACAACATATGAGGTTGTAAACAACATAGAGTTAACTCTTATGGAGAAGAGTTTGGTTTCAGTTTTTGATGTGTGATAAAGGGGGAGAATGGAATGTTAAGTTAGGCCTTCATCCCAAGTAGAGAGAGTTTTCCCTCTAGGAAAGGGAGAGAATGAAGGAAACCTTCATTCATGCCTTGTCATGAAAGGGTTAAAGCTATGAGATTTAGCCTTGTGATAAAGAATAGGTTAAGGCTATGGGATTTAGCCTTGTGATAAAGAAGAGGTTAAGGCTATGAGATTTAGCCTTGGTATAAAGAAGAGATTAAGGCTATGAGATTTAGCCCTGTGATAAAGAAGATGTTAAGGCTATGAGATTTAGCCTTGGTATAAAGAAGAGATTAAGGCTATGGGATTTAGCCTTGTGATAAAGAAGAGGTTAAGGCTATAGGATTTAGCCTAACTTAGAGGTATTGTCAAACATCAAAAAGGGGGAGATTGTTGGGGTAATTTCCCTAGGTCAAATTTGACCGGTTTGACTAAGTTTGAGTTGAGTCAAGCTTGAGTCGGGATTTGAGTTTTGATGTTTGACAATATAAGGAGATTGCTGGAGCAATTGTCCGGTAATGGAGATGGTCAAAGGGTTGACCAGCTTGATGAGAATAAAAGTCAAGTAGGTCAAGGTTGACAGGAAACTTGAATGGGAAAGTCTTAACTGGATGTTAGGCATTTGAAAAGTCCTAGTGAGGAGCTAGGCAGGAGAAAGTTCTGGTGAGGATGCCAGGCAACGGGAAAGTCCTGGTGAGGAGCCAGGCAGTTGGAAAGTCCAAGTGTGATCTTGGCAAAGGAGAAAGTCCTGGTGAGGAGTCAGGCAATTGGAAAGTCCAAGTGTGATCTTGGCAAAGGTTGTAAATGTTGGATCGTAGACGTTCGATAGAGGGGGGGGTGAATATCGAATGTAAAAATTCGTTCGAGTATAGGCGCAGCGGAAATAAAAACAAATAATGCTAACACAAACCAATTTTACTTGGTTCGGAGCCTGTGTCGACTCCTACTCCAAGGTCCGCGATCGTTGACCGCTTTCGGTGGACAATCACTAGCAATTCAAATTTTATTACAAACTAAGTACAAAAAAAGCTAATGAAAAATGACAGCAATGCCGACAACGGAATGAATCGAAAAGAGAAACGTGTGTTGTCGGAGCTTCGTTAGCGTCGTAGGAGCGCAGAGCAGCAGAGCAAGCAGTAGAAGATCTCTTTTTTTTCAGTTGTTTTTGAAGCTCCCCTCTGACCCTCCTTTTATAGGATGCTTGGGACGCCTGGATCCCTTCCGGCGCCCTAGTGTGACGTAGCCCGCCCAACCAACGATAGAAATTGCCAGGGATAGAAATTGCCTCCCGGGCGCCTGGATCCCTTCCGGGCGCCCGTACCACTTATTCTCCAGAAGCTCCTTTATCTGCAAGAAAGAGTTAGTCCGAGGCAAACAATATGTATATCTTGCAAAATAAGATGTTAGCACAATTTATACTTTAATCAAAGAAGATTATGACTTAGATTCCGTCTTTCCGAGACTGGAATCTAGTCACGATCTCGACTTAGATATCCGAAATGGATCTAAGTCGGATCGACGCCTAATGTTCCCTTCCCGGGAACGCGTCTTTACAGTCACTCCCTTCCAGTGACTTACCTTTACTCTCCTGCCAGACGTCCGGTCAGCCCTTCGACCCGTCTGGACTTCTCGCCAAGCGTCCGGTCAGCCCGTCGACCTGCTTGGACTTCTTGCCAGCTATCTGGTCAGCCCGTCGACCTAGCTGGACTTCTCGCCAAGCGTCCGGTCAGCCCGTCGACCCGCTTGGACTTCCTGCCAGACATCCGGTCAGCCCGTCGACCTGTCTGGACTTCGTCTACACACTCGGTCAGAGTGTTAGATCACGACAAACCTAACTCAACCCGATTTGTCATTCATCAAAATCTGAGTTAGACCGTTAGTGCTAACCGCACCAACAATCTCCTCCTTTTTGATGGAATGACAACCTGATTAAGTTAGTAAAAATATACGAAAAAATTAAGCATTTTGTTCTAGCAAATTAAGCATTTTGTTCTAGCATGAGGTTTAAGTTAGTTTTAAATTTTATTTTGTTTTTCTAACTTAACCCCTATCCCTCCCCCTTTGGCATTCATCAAACAAGGATATATTTTAAACATTCAAAAATACAGAATACATAAAAAAAATATGTAGGAAACGATGCCAAGTTAACTTGGGGGAGTTTGAACTTTCGAAGATTTGTTTTTAAGGTAGCTAAAGCATGTAAAACAGTCTTTTGGAAAATAGCTAAGTTTTAAAAAAGTGGCTAAATATAAAGCATTTAAAGATTTATTTTTACAAAAGTTAATTTTCAAAAATGACTTTGCAAATTCATAGAGGATTTTCAAATCAAAAATTTGAAAAGCTAATTTTCTAATATAAGTATAAGTTTCAAATTTTAGGATCAAGGTGAATTTTCGAAATATGTTTCAATTTTGAAGTATTTTTCAAACATAAGTTTTGACAATCAAAATCTTAAGGCTAAGTTTTCAAAGTTAAATTTTCCAAACAACATTTTTCAAATTTCAAAACTGAGTTTTAAAAGATATTTACTTTTCAAAACTGATTGAAACTAAGTTTGAAAAAAAATCTGAGTTTATAAAATCTAATTGAAGAATTTAATAAAAGCTAGTTTTAAGAAAATATTTGAAAAATAAGATTTCAAAAACTAAGTTTGAAAAACTTTTCTTTTCAAGACTTACTAAGTTTGTAAAAATTTTAAATTTGAAACCAAAGACCAATTTGAATACTGAAAAAACATTAGAAAAAATATTATGTTTAAGGTGAAGAAAATAATTGTTGGTGTTAAGTGTTGATTTAATCCTCCCCCTACACCAGACATCTAAAGTAGTTATCTAACTAATTAGGTACTTACTGACTATCAGAAGATAGCAGCTTTTACTTGGTTAGTCAAGTTAAGTTCGTTGTAATCAGTTAGTGGTTGACTTAACTGAGTAACTTAGCTTGATCAATGTATGTTTTGTATTTAACGCCCAGACCTATGTCGATGCACTGATATAAGCATCTTAAGTCCAAACAATCGGCCTATACATCTCACCCCTTTCTATGTTTGTCAATCACAAGCAAGGTAATCCTAGGGTGTTGGTGAGATGCTCAAATACTAGTCCTGGGGGTACATGATTTCTAAGGGAATTTTTCTAGTCTAAGGCTAAAGTTATTTTGAAATTTTAAAAGTTGGAAGGTTTTAAGACAAATGAAAACAAATTTAACCTAGAATTTTAAAATAATTATTTTTATTTAAAAACAGTTTTGAATTTTGAAAAAGTCCTAGTCTATTAAGCACATTCCTAATTTTCTACGTAGATTGCTAAATTCACTTTCAGGGAGTGGTTTTGTGAATATGTCAGCTAAATTGGATTTGGACTCAATGTATTTGAGTTCAATGTCCCCTTTAGTAACATGATCCCTGATAAAGTGATGCATAATTTCAATATGTTTAGTTCTGGAATGATGCACTGGATTTTTTGTTAGGTTAATTGAGCTAATGTTATCAATTAAGACTTTGACATTTGTGAGATTCAAGTTGAAATCTTTTAGGGTGTGCATCATCCATAATAATTGTGCAACACACTCTCCTATTGCTATATATTCTGACTCAGTTGTAGATAGGGCAACACAATGTTGTTTTCTACTAAACCAGCTGACAAGTGATGGACCCAATAATTGACATCCGCCACTTGTACTTTTGCGGTCTAATTTGCATCCAGCATAATCTGAGTCAGAATACCCTATTAATTCAAAATTATTTGTCCTAGGATACCAAATACCTACATTTGTTGTTCCTTTAAGGTATCTAAAGATTCTTTTGGCTTGAGTCAAATAAGATTCTTTAGCACAGGTTTGGTATCTGGCACATATACTGACTGCAAACAAGATATCCGGTCGACTTGCAGTTAGGTATAGTAGGCTACCTATGACACTCCTATAATGTTTTAGGTCAACTGGTTTTCCATTGGGATCATCATCTAGGATTGTGTTTACTGCCATAGGTGTTTTTATTTTTTTGGTGTTTTTCATTCCAAATTTTTTAAGTAATTCCTTAGTATACTTTTGTTGATAAATGTAGTTACCTTCATTTGTCTGTTTGATTTGTAATAATAAAAAATAGGTTAATTTGCCTACCAAACTCATTTCAAACTCGTGTTCCATTAAGCTTGTAAATTCATCTAAGAATTCTGAATTTTTTGAACCAAAGATTATGTCATCTACATAAATTTGTGCTATAAAAATATCTTCTTTTATTAATTTGACAAATAATGTTGGGTCAATTTGTCCTTGGTTAAATCCTTTAGAGATTAGGTAAGACGTTAGTCTTTCATACCAAGCCCTAGGTGCTTGCTTAAGTCCATATAAGGCTTTCTTCAATTTATAGACATAATCAGGGTGTTCTAGACTCTCAAACCCAGGTGGTTGTCCTACGTAGACTTCTTCTTTTATTAGTCCATTTAGGAATGCTGACTTAACATCCATTTGGTATAGTCTAAACCCTTTGTGTGCTGCATAACTTAGTAACATCCTAATGGACTCTAGTCTAGCTACTGGGGCATATGTTTCATCATAGTCAAGTCCTTCCACTTGACTGAACCCCTTAGCAACTAGCTTGTCCTTATTTCTAGTAATTTCATCAGTTTCACTTAGTTTGTTTCTAAATACCCATTTTGTTTCTATTATTTTCTTATTCTTGGGTGGTGGTACCAGGTCCCAAACTTCATTACGCTCAAATTGAGCTAATTCTTCTTGCATAGCTATGACCCAGTCTGGGTCAAGTAGTGATTCAGCTATGGTTTTGGGTTCAATTTCTGAGATTAAGGATATTTGACTTAGATTTCTTAAGGAGGATCTAGTTTGAACCCTAAGATCTGGGTCACCAATTATTTGATCAGTTGGGTGATTTGGATTGACTCTTATTGTTCTAGGGGGTTGACTTTCCTGAGGTTGTTCTTCTTCTTCATGACTTAGGATTTGGTTGGTTCCTTCAGAATTATTGTTTTCTCGAATAAATTCACTTGATTGATGTTGTGTTTGTTCTAGGTTTTGTTTGGATTCTTCAAATTTCACATTAATGGTTTCTTCAATTCTTAAGGTAACCTTATTGTAAACCCTGTAGCCTCTACTATTTAGGGAGTATCCTAAGAAAATTCCATTTTCAACCTTGGAGGTGAATTTTCCTAAATGTTCTCTTATGTTTAAGATAAAAGTTGGGCACCCAAACACTCTAAAG
The DNA here is from genome assembly GCF_018446385.1 of Zingiber officinale. Classification (NCBI taxonomy): domain Eukaryota; kingdom Viridiplantae; phylum Streptophyta; class Magnoliopsida; order Zingiberales; family Zingiberaceae; genus Zingiber; species Zingiber officinale. The sequence continues at coordinate 107,050,323 of NC_055993.1, read as the reverse complement.
TATTTTATATTAGGTTGTTTATTGTAATAAACTTCAAAAAATGTTTTGTTATGGGTTTTGTTTAGTGTTGTTCTATTTTGTACATAGCAAGCTGTACTAACAGCTTCTGCCCAAAAATATTTAGGTAATTTGTATTCATTTAACATCGTTCTAGAGGCCTCAAGCAATGTTCTATTTTTTCTTTCTACAATCCCATTTTGTTGGGGGGGGGGGGGGGTTTTAGGACACAAAAATTCGTAATGGTAGCCATTTTCAAGACAGAATTTGTTAAAGTTATGATTTTTAAATTCTCCCCCATTATCACTTCTAATTCTTTTAATTTTAAGGTCCTTTTCATTTTCAACTTGTTTACAAAAGTTTGTAAAAATTTCAAAAGTTTCATCCTTATTTTTTAAAAATTTTACCCAAGTGAATCTAGAATAGACATCTATTATAACTAGACAGTATAGACTTCCATTTATTGATTTGACTCCATGGGAGTCAAATAAGTCTAAATGTAACAGTTCTAAGATTGAGTTGGTTTGCGATTCATTAGTTGGTTTGTGGGTAGATTTTATTTGCTTACCTTGTTGACAAGCATTACATATGGTTGAGTCAAGGTTAGGTAATTTTGGTAGTCCTCTAACTAGTCCATTTAGTCTGCTTATATTTCTGAAGTTTGTATGTGACATTCTTCTATGCCATAACCATGTTTCTTCTTTTTGTGTTAAATAACACTTAATTGAAGAAGTGGTTAAGTTAATCGCATAGATGTTGTCTTTCCTAAACCCTTTTAGGCTTATGTTAGGGTTGTCTAGGTGTTTGATTAAGCATTCTGTAGATAAAAACCTAACCTTATACCTAGTATCACACAGTTGACTGATACTCAAAAGATTATACTTGAAATTTTCAACAAATAAAACATTTGTAATGATAAAGTCAATTTTTAGTTTGATGTTACCTATACCAAGTACCTTGAGTTTGCCGTTGTTCCCAAAGGCAACAGTTCCTAGGTTTTTGTAGGTGAGTTGAGTGAATTTTGTGTGATCTCCAGTCATATGTTTGGAGCAACCACTATCCAAAATCCACTTAGTTTCCTACAATAGGTAGGAATTGGGGTTAGTCTAACTATTGGACAAAAAAAAACTAAATTTTTAAATAAATTAAGTTTTAAAATAAGTTTTAAGTTAAAAAGTAAGTTTTAATTTTTAAATTAAATTTTTAAGTTAAAAAAAACTTTAAGTTTTAATTTTTTAATTTTTAAGTTTAAAAAATTTAAGTTTTAATTTTTAATATTTTAATTTAATTTTACTTTAATTTTAATTTAATTTTAAATTTAATTTTAATGTCCTTAGTCATCTCACCCGATCTATATTTTCAATCAAGAAATCCTATAATTTTGTGAGATGAATTAGACTCAGTTTTAGGGTTTGTTTTTAACTTGCGTTAGATTCAGGTTTAACTTTGGATTCAACAAATAGGCGTTCTCTGGATAAACTTCTGGGCTATGGTGAGTCACTCGAACATCATTAAAGTAACCATGCCTTCGAGGTTTTCCAAATAGTCCTATCCACTGGACTTAGTACAAAACCTTGGTCTAACTGGTTAGGATTCATAAAGGGTAGCTTCGGTCAGTTCCACTTAGCCAAATGCACTAGGTCGAAGTCATATCTTCCTAGACATGCATAGACTAAGCTTCCCTAATGTACTATCATCCAATATTTCACCAGTATCATTTTTCAAGTTAAACTTGAACTCTTTTTAACTAATCCTAATTACCCTGTCGGGTAGGTTGGTTAGGGTTACCCTGCCGGGTAGGTTAGTTTTGGAGGTGCCAGCTATTCTGGAGCCTCCCCCTGAATTAATGGTCATTTAATTTAATTTTGTTCTTGGTTTATGTCTATTTCTTTTGTAATTATATTTTACTTGGTGATAGTTTACATTTTGTTGAGTTTTTCTATGTTTAGATTTTAAATTTTTTGGTTTAGGTTTGTATTTTGGTCTTTGACTTGATTTGTTCGAGTTTATATAAATTATTTTTTCTTTAGGTATGTAGTATTGATTAAGTCCTACTTGCGTAATTAAACACGCTTTCGGAACCCAAGCTTGTTTTGTTGGTTTGTGTTGGGTTATTAATGACTTGAATGTTTTATTTGAGCTTGACTTATAGTCAAGTCCGGTTTTATTATAAATTGCTTTTTGATTATTTAATATTAAATCTAAATTTTTGGATCTTGTTGTGAATTTTTATAACATTTCTTTTAAATTATTAATTTCTAATTTTAGAGATGAATTCTCCTCCTCAAGTGTTAGATTTTGAGTTGGATTTGAATTTTTTATTTGTTCCTTGAGATTTTGATTTTCTTCAAAGAGCAACTCATTTTCTTTTTCTATTTTAACTAATTTATTGTTTAAGCAAGAAATAATTTAAAAAAATTTCCGGTTTAAGTTTAGGAATACCTCTTCGGAACCTTTGGAAATGAGTACGGACTCGTGGCTCGATTCTGATTCGGACCCGTCTTCCGAGTCTTCCTCCGATTCTTCTTCACGGGCCATCAGCGCGAGGTAACTCTTGTTCTTCTGTTCTTCGGCTTCCGATTCATCCGAGGAAGTGTCGTCCCACGTTGCTTTAAGGGCCTTCTTTTTGGGCGTCCTTGGTTTCTCGTTTTTCAATTTTGGACACTCGTTCTTGTAGTAGCCCTTTTTGTTGCATCCAAAGCATGTCACTCTCCTCGGGTCGGTTGGTGAATTGATCCTCTGTAGGTCCTTTTTGCTAAAGCTCCTTTTCCTCCTGGTGAACATTTTTTTTACCAAATTCATCAAGTGCTCTTCATCTTCAGAGTTCTGATCAGAGTCGTCTTCAGATTCAGACTTGTTCTTTATCTTCTCCTTGGAGGAACCTGCAAACAAAGCTACATCCTTCTCGGCCCCAACGTTAGTTTGTTCGTGTAGTTCTAATTCACAAAACAACTCGTCTAATTTCAGTTTAGATAAGTTTTTAGAAATTTTGTAGGCATCCACAATAGATGCCTACAAACTATTACGTGAAAACGCATTCAGTGCATACCTTATTAAGTCTCAGTTCTCCATTTGGTGGCCTATTGCGTGGAGCCCGTTGAGGATGTCCTTGATCCTCGCGTGCAGCTGACTTGAAGTTTCCCCTTCCTGCATTTTTATATTAAATATTTTATTTAAGAGTAAGTCCCTTTTTGTTACCTTAGCATCGCTGGTTCCTTCGTGCAACTCGATCAGTTTGTCCCACAGCTCTTTGGCGTTCTTATGTGGTTCGACCCGGTTTAGTTCTTCTCTAGTCAATCCGCACTGTAGGGTGTTGATTGCCTTATTCTCTGTTGATGCCTTCTTTTATAGGTCTAATGTCCAATCTTCTGGATCCAGTAGATTCCCGGAACTGTCTACTGGTATTTTGTAGGGTCTGGTGATGCTCATCCACTGGTCGAAGTCCGTCTTGAGATACACTTGTATTCGTTTCTTCCAGTACGGGAAATCGTCCCCGTTGAAAAGGGGCGGTCGTACTGTGCTGAAGCCTTCAAGTTGAGACATTTTAATCCCTGCACACAATCAAACAAATAGACAGGCAAATTCCCAAGACTTGGTCTTGGATTAGCAGTGCGGGAAGAAGTAAAAGATAATAAAGGAACTGAATTGGTGTTGCACCAAGTTAGATTTAATTGCAACGAGAAAACTTTCCAAAAAGATAATAGTATCAGTTTGGAATTAAACGTAAGACTGAAAGCGAAAGAAGAAAAAAAAGAGAAAAAAAATAAAAGAAAATTTCACCCCCTTGTCTGATTGGTGGTTGCGCCAAATCAGAGCGGTACCTGCTTTGATACCACTTGTTGGATCGTAGACGTTCGATAGAGGGGGGGGTGAATATCGAATGTAAAAATTCGTTCGAGTATAGACGCAGCGGAAATAAAAAAAAACAATGCTGACACAAACTAATTTTACTTGGTTCGGAGCCTGTGTCGACTCCTACTCCAAGGCCCGCGGTCGTTGACCGCTTTCGGTGGGCAATCACTAGCAATTTGAATTTTATTACAAACTAAGTACAGAAAAAGCTAATGAAAAATGACAGCAATACCAACAACGGAATGAATCGAAAAGAGAAATGTGTGTTGTCGGAGCTTCGTTAGCGTTGTAGGAGCGCAGAGCAGCAGAGCAAGCAGTAGAAGATCTCTTTTTTTCAGTTGTTTTTGAGCTCCGCCTGGATCCCTTCCGGGCGCCCTGGTGCGACGTAGCCCGCCCAACCAACGAGCTCCACGTGTCGATGCACGCCAGGGATAGAAATTGCCTCCTGGGCGCCCGGACCACTTTTTCTCCAGAAGCTCCTTTATTTGCAAGAAAGAGTTAGTCGGAGGCAAACAATATGTATATCCTGCAAAATAAGATGTTATCACAGTTTATACTTTAATCAAAGAAGATTATGACTTAGATTCCGTCTTTTCAAGACCGGAATCTAGTCACAATCTCGACTTAGATATCCGAAATGGATCTAAGCCGGATCGACGTCTAATATTCCCTTCCCGGGAATGCGTTCTCACAGTCACTCCCTTCCAGTGACTTACCTTTACACACCTGCCAGACGTCCGGTCAGCCCTTCGACCTGTCTGAACTTCTTGCCAGCTATCCAGTCAGTCCGTCGACCTAGCTGGACTTCTCGCCAAGCGTCAGGTCAGCCCGTCGACCCGCTTGGACTTCTTGCCAGCTATCCGGTCAGCCCGTCGACCTAGCTGGACTTCTCGCCAAGCATCCGATCAGCCTGTAGCGCCCGAAAATTCTCAAACTTGCATTAGAATTATTCCATGATTTTTCTGGAATTTTTAGATATTTTTCCGGAATTTTCCGAGTAGCGGAAGTAGCAAAAATAATTAGAAGAATAAAAAGGCTTAAGCGGGAATCGAACTCGGGACCTCTCGGGTCCGCTAAACCTTTAGTTAGCCTTAATAACCGGTGAACCCAGCAGGGCCGTGCTGAAAGAGAAGGGAAACATTTATATTTATATTTGAGTTGGGCCTAGTTACCCACTTAATATAAATTAAAAACTCAAGTAGGTTTTGGTTTATTTGTGGTTCGGCAGCCCTCTCCTCACAAAACCTCATGCCACTTTTCTCCAAGCCCTCACCGACGCCAACCTCTCTTCCTCCTCTTTCTCTCGGCGCACCAAGGCTAGGCCCCCAAAGACATCTTCCGGCAGCGGCTCCGACACCAGGACGCTCCCCTTCGCGAGAGGAACGTGTTGGCGCAAGCAAACTATCGAAAGGATCGTCTTCTCCGGAAACCTAGCGACTAGAACCGTAAGGAAACTAGCGTACGAGGTAAGAAACCCCTCACCTGCAGTATAATAGCTTCCGTATGAGTTTTTATGCTTTAGTTAGGATGTATGTAGATTTTTATTGATATCTAGGGTGTGTTTAACTCTCTTCGCAAATTAGGGATTTAGTTGAGCACCTCTAGATAGGCCGGGCACGTTTTCCCTCTTCAGATAGGAGGTTAGACGTTGTCGGGTGCCTAGAGGTGGTCTCCCTAATAGGGAGAAGAGTTAGAGCATCCTAGGTGTTCGATTAAAGGTCTAGCCTAGTAATAGACAGTTTAATTAACTTATTAAATGCACTAGAAACATTTAAAATAGCAAATTAGTTTTGTCTCAACTTATGTAGGACTACAGTCCAATGGGTGGGCTCCCACAGTAGCCTCTAGGTTCAGACAACCTAGTTCTAGGCTCAGATAACCTAGATTCAGCAAAATAAGTATATAGCATTCAGTATTTTACTTTCAGCAGTGGCACTGTACTGGATTAGATATCCACTGGGCTGTACTCCCATAGTCGTCCCTAGGTTTAGCTAACCTAGTAAACCCTACTAGATTCGGAACTTGCAATCCCGGGTTTAGATAGGGATGCGCGCACAGCAAGTCCCCTCAGCAGCATGTTTAGTATTTTCACTTATTATATGTATAGCTTTTCAAACTCACGATCAGTTATGTGAGTTCAGCTTAGTTTCAGTACCAGCTCAGTTAGTTTAGTACAGATCATGATCAGCGTAGTTCAGTTCCATGATTTGTATTCGGTTTCAGTTTTCATGCTCAGCTCTATTTTTGCAAGTATGATTGTCATGCTCAGTTTCTGTTCATATGAATAAATGTCATGTCATGCCATGATCAGCACGTACTTTCCAACAGCATGTTTTTAAAACATATCTGCATCGTATGCATGTTTTTGTGAGGTAGATGATTTTTTACTAAGCTTTTTAGCTTATAGATACTACTTTTTCTTATACTGCAGATAAAGGTAAAGGAAAAGTGGACCAGTAGCGTAGGCTGGAGGGCAATGCTATCAGGATGTGTGTGGGCAGGAGTCGGAACAAAGACCTTTGGGATCTAAACAGTTTTACTTCAGTATTAGCACTTAGCGTTTTCAGTTTTATTATTCAGTTTTTGATTTGTAAAGTGTCATGAAATAGTAAACCATGCACTATGTAGTATGCCAGGTTTAGAATATTAGTGAGTTTATATTAGTATGATTTGCATTGGTTTAGAGTTGTTGCAGGTGGTTTTGGCACGTCAAAGTGTCGAAATCAGCATATCTGATTTCGTAATCAGGAAATCAGACGCTGGATCAGTTTGCTGACCGATCTAGTAGTATGCCAGGCTTCTGGATCGGTCAGCCGACCGATCCAGACAGATACAGTATGCTACTGTATCCTCCTGGATCGGTCAGTCGACCGATCCAGCACGATACAGTAGCGTTCCAGGGGTTTCGGGTGCCTGGATCGGTTGGCCGACCGATCCAGCCACACCTGGATCGGTCTGCCCGACCGATCCAGTTGGGAACCGAATGCCCCATAGCTTCGATCGATCTGCGGATCGATCGGCAGGTCTGTAGTTAGTTGGGAAGTTTAGTTTCTAGTCCCTAGCCCAGTTGGGATGTTCAGTTTCCCCTCCTTAGCATATGTACACCAGCAAAGAAGGTCTTTAGACCTTTCTTAGCAGTTGGATCCGTCATTAGTAGACTAAAATTTTAATTAGCCCAGCTTTCCGCACAGTATAGTTTAACATAATTGTAGCGACCGACCTTACAGCCAGTACCCAGAAGGTGGATCGTTACAGAGTGGTATCAGAGCAAAATTCCATACTTCCTACACACACATCAGCATTGAACCTGCAGCTTCCAAGTAAGAATACCTCTACTTAATTTATGCTCCTTGTTTTGTTATTACAGTTCATGTTTATATGTCTACTGCTTGTTAGTATGTGATAGTTTTTAAACATGATATCAGTAGTTATATAACTGTGACTACATTAGTTATGTTATGTTCTCTATGTCTTTAGAAATGGCACGAAGACGCCCAGCTAGAAGGGCACTAGCTCACGAGCCCAAAGGCGGGCGGTTCGGTGCCTCCTCCAGGCTTCTGACATTAGTGGCTCGATTCTGACTAGGTGAGCGACAGAAATAGCCACCTTAAAGGCTAATCGGCAGAATACCCCACAGTCACCGGAACCAACACTAGTAGTCTTAGAGGTTCCACCAGCATTCGACCCTAGCGCCGGCCTGATGCACGGCACCGGCGGTCAGCCGGTGAGCCAAGAAAGGAAGCCTATCGATCTAGTGGCGTGAGTCAAGCGGAGAACTTCTCGGGCACTAGTGAACCATGGGATGCACAAGCTGGTTCAAAACACTGGAGAACACGTTGAGATTGGCCCGAACACGAGAAGGTGAAGTGTGCCTCCTTACACTGACGGAGGCCTGCGTGTGGTGGGAAAGAATCGAGCAAGCACCTAGTGAACCCGGATGTCATGGGTGACTTGAGAGAATTCTTGAGGAGTTCTTTCACATCTGGGTCCTGAACCGCCACTCGACGAGTTCCTGAATTTCGTCGAGGCAACCTTTACGTTGAGGAAGCGTGAAGAAATTCAACAGGTTGGCTCGTCTATGCCCGAGCTAGTCAGCATGGAGAAGGAGCGAATCCGGTTGATGCTCAAGATGCTGAGGCCGGAGATAGCAGTGAACGTGGGTGGTGGCATACATAGGCCACAAACCACGGAGGAGTTAGTGGCGGTGCCTTGACCACGAGCATTACGAGCAGCATAAGCGGTGACGGGTCTCCTCGAGTCAGGCCAGAAACCCTCACACTCAAAGCAGCAAGGCCACGGCTCTAGCGGAAGGGAACTCCAAGGCCGTCGGGGTGACCCAAGGAGGACCATCTGTAGCGACCTAGTTATCAAGTGTGCTACTTGTGGGAAATTTCACCCGGGGGTTTGTCGCAAGGACACGAGGATACTTGAATGTGGACAAGAAGGGCACATGGCCAAGCGGTGCCGAACAAGACCGGTCTTCCTCGGCCACAGAGATTCAGTATGCAGGCCGGCCAGCTCGGTTATATCGGATGCAGGTCGCTCTAGAAGGTCCACTTATCGGCCAAGGCAGATTAGAAGCCCCTCCAGCTATGGAGAATGCGAGGATCTACTCACTCACAGAGGACGTAGCGAATGCCTCGACGGTTGTCACAGGTCGATTAGCATTTTTCGGTATAGTGCTACTGTTCTATTTGATCTTGGGGCAACCCATTCATATATAGGCGGTGTTCTCCGAAAAATTAGAAATACCCTCCGAGGTACTGGTCAGTTTTTGTGGCACTACCTTCCGGAGAGATCATGGCATCCACGCAGTGGCCGGTGCCGGTCATTATAGCAGACAAGGAACTCTTTTGTGATCGATCCTGCTGGAAATGGTGACTCCGACGTCATCCTGGAATGGACTTCACGATCGGATCTGGTGCTTCCATAGAGTCTTGTAAGCAGTCGTATTCGACCCGAGCGAAGCCGGTTCGAGTACATCGGAGAACCGAAAAGCTAGAAAATTTCTCTCAGTATGAAGGCACGAAGTTGATGGATTCGGGATGTACGGGTACTTAGCACATGTAGTCAATACCGGCCAGGACAAGGACCAACAGCTAGCGGAGGTCCGAGTTGTATCAGCAGTCTTCCCCGAGGAGTTACCGGGCCTAGCACCGGCGGAGATTGAATTTGAGATAGAGCTCTTCCCGGCACCAATCCTATTTCCAAACCATATCGCATGGCTCTAAGCGAAGGAACTTGAGGAGCAACTCAGGGGCTGCTTGACAAGGGCTTCATACGCCCTAGTCACTCACCATGGGGAGCGCCTGTATTGTTCGTGAAGAAGGATGGAAGCATGCGGCTATGCATAGACTACAGAGCACTGAATCAGGTCACGATCAAGAACAGGTATCTTCTTCCCAGAATAGATGACCTGTTCGACCAGTTAAAGGGAGCAGCAGTGTTCTCTAAGATTGACCTCAGATCAGGATATCACCAAGTCAGAGTCAAGGAGGGTGATATACCGAAGACGACATTTAGGACCGGATACGGACATTACGAGTTCGTAGTCATGCCCTTTGGCGTGACAATGCTCCAGCTACATTCATGGATCTCATGAACAGAGTATTCGGAGTATTTAGATAAGTTTGTTATTGTGTTTATCGATGACATTCTTATCTACTCAAGAACTCGGGAAGAACATGCAGAGCACCTGAAGACAGTACTACAGACACTTCAGCAGAATCAGCTATATGCCAAGTTCACGAAATGTGAATTTCGGCGATCGGTGTCTTTCTAGGTCACATCATCTCAAAGGATGGTGTCATGGTAGACCCAGAAAATAAAAGCGATAATAGCGGAAGAGACCGAAGAGCGCCGGTGAGATCGGAAGCTTTACGGGATTAGCGAGGTTATTCTGAAAGTTTGTAGAGGACTTCTCCAGGATAGCCTCCCAGCGACTCTTACCGGAAAAGAGCAGGAAATTTCGGTGGACGGAGGGCTGTGGGAGCTTGTGAGCTAAAGGAGATTGACCGGTGCTCCCATTTTGGCTCTACCGGACAACACCAGCTTTGACATCTATAGTGATGCCTCTAAGTTGGGACTAGGAGCGATATTGATGCAAAGCAAGGTGATCGCTTATGCCTCCGGACAACTCAAGGATTATGAGAAGAATTACCTACTCATGACCTTGAGCTTGCAGCGATAGTGTTCGCTCTCAAAATTTGGAGACATTACTTATATGGAGCTCGGTGCAGAGTGTATATCATCAGAGTCAAGTACTTCTTCACTCGGAAGGATCCGAACATGCGACAGCAGATGGCTCGAGCTGGTCAAAGACTACGATATAGACATCCTCTACCATCCGGGAAAGCCAATAAGGTGGCAGACGCACTTAGCAGAAAATCCGGTGCTACCTTATTATCTCTTCCACCATGTCACCGCCCTCCAGAAGGAAATCGTAGATTTCGGTCTAGAACTCATCGTTGGACGACTCTACTATGACCTTAGAGTCTACCTTGCTTGGTGATATTCGGTCACTCAGAGCAGGACCCCGGAATTGGAAAATCAAGCAAGGGCTAGCGGAATCGAAAGTAGAGAATTCAGTGTCCGATAGCGGGGTGTTGTACTTTGGTGACAGACTACGTGTTCGGATCGGGAGGAGCTACGGAGGCAGTTTTAGATGAGGCTCACAAGACTCCCTATGCGATGCATCCAGGTTCCACCAAAATGTATAAGACACGAAGAACTTTTTGGTGGCGGGATGAGGCGAGACATCGCCGAGATATGTGCATCTGCCTCACTGTCGGAGGTCAGGCGAACATCGGCGACAGGAGGAGTTGCGACCTATCTGATTCAGAATGGAAGTGGGAGGATATCTCTATGGATTTCATAGTGGGGCCGGAACCACGAATGATTTTGATGCCATCGGGTAATAGTAGATAGGTTGACTAAATCAGCCCACTTCTTAGCTATCAAGATATCCTACTCCATGGAGAAGCTAGCTCGAGTTGTATCTCCGTGAGATCGTCAGACTACATGGAGTCCCACGAACCATCATTTCAGACAGAGACAGCAAATTCACATCACACTTCGGGAGTGTTCAGTCAGCGTTGGGCACTAAGTTAAAGTTCAACATGACCTTCCATCCTCAGACGGATGGTCAGACGGGTAAACCGGTACTCGAAGATATGCTCGGCGTGTGCAGACTTCTGAGGAAGTTGGTGCAAATATCCGAGCTTAGCGGAATTTGTATACAACAACTATCGAGCCACTATCGGCATGGCACCTTACGAGGCTCTCTACAGGCGGAGGTGTAGATCTCAATCTGCTGGTATGAGAGTGGTGAGCAGAAAGAACTAGAGCTTGAGACGGATCTAGTAGCGAGATACCACAGCGATCATCAGGAGATCCGTCGGAGGATAGAGGCATTTCGAGCCTTGGAAGAGCTATCTTGTCTGTGGAGACCCTTAGAGTTTTTAGTTGGGGATTCAGTGTTCCTCAGAGTGGCTCCCATGAAGGGAGTAATGCGTTTTGGGAAAAAGGGCAAACTAAGTCCCAGATATGTGGGACCATACCTTATCAGCAGAAGAGTGGGTAAGGTAGCATATGAGCTAGAGCTACCCCAGGAAATGTCAGCTGTCCACAACGTATTTCATATCTCTATGTTGAAGAAGCATACCCCAGATGCCACCCAGGTGATTGAGCCCCAGTCGGTACAGATCCGCAAGGACCTCAGCTATGATAGTCGACCTATTCAGATAATAGACCGAGCAGTTAAGAAATTGCGGAACAAGGAAGTACCATTAGTCAAATTCATTTGGCACAGTCACACAGCAGAAGAGGCAACTTGGGAGACAGAAGCCAGCATGAGACAGAAGTACCCAGAATTGTTCTAAGTTTGAGGACAAACTTTTTATAAGGTATGGGGGATTGTAGCGCCCGAAAATTCTCAAACTTGCATTAGAATTATTCCATGATTTTTCTGGAATTTTTAGATATTTTTCCGGAATTTTCCGAGTAGCGGAAGTAGCAAAAATAATTAGAAGAATAAAAAGGCTTAAGCGGGAATCGAACCCGGGACCTCTCGGGTCCGCTAAACCTTTAGTTAGCCTTAATAACCAGTGAACCCAGCAGGGCCGTGCTGAAAGAGAATGGAAACATTTATATTTATATTTGAGTTGGGCCTAGTTACCCACTTAATATAAATTAAAAACTCAAGTAGGTTTTGGTTTATTTTTGGTTCGGCAGCCCTCTCCTCACAAAACCTCACGCCACTTTTCTCCAAGCCCTCACCGACGCCAACCTCTCTTCCTCCTCTTTCTCTCGGCGCACCAAGGCTAGGCCCCCAAAGACATCTTCCGGCAGCGGCTCCGACACCAGGACGCTCCCCTTCGCGAGAGGAACGTGTTGGCGCAAGCAAACTATCGAAAGGATCGTCTTCTCCGGAAACCTAGCGACTAGAACCGTAAGGAAACTAGCGTACGAGGTAAGAAACCCCTCACCTGCAGTATAATAGCTTCCGTATGAGTTTTTATGCTTTAGTTAGGATGTATGTAGATTTTTATTGATATCTAGGGTGTGTTTAACTCTCTTCGCAGATTAGGGATTTGGTTGAGCACCTCTAGATGGGCCGGGCACGTTTTCCCTCTTCAGATAGGAGGTTAGACGTTGTCGGGTGCCTAGAGGTGGTCTCCCTAATAGGGAGAAGAGTTAGAGCATCCTAGGTGTTCGATTAAAGGTCTAGCCCAGTAATAGACAGTTTAATTAACTTATTAAATGCACTAGAAACATTTAAAACAGCAAATTAGTTTTGTCTCAACTTATGTAGGACTACAGTCCAATGGGTGGGCTCCCACAGTAGTCTCTAGGTTCAGACAACCTAGTTCTAGGCTCAGATAACCTAGATTCAGCAAAATAAGTATATAGCATTCAGTATTTTACTTTCAGCAGTGGCACTGTACTGGATTAGATATCCACTGGGCTGGACTCCCATAGTCGTCCCTAGGTTTAGCTAACCTAGTAAACCCTACTAGATTCGGAACTTGCAATCCCGGGTTTAGATAGGGATGCGTGCACAGCAAGTACAGTTGCCAGGGCCCCTCAGCAGCATGTTTAGTATTTTCACTTATTATATGTATAGCTTTTCAAACTCACGATCAGTTATGTGAGTTCAGCTTAGTTTCAGTACCAGCTCAGTTAGTTTAGTACAGATCATGATCAGCGTAGTTCAGTTCCATGATTTGTATTCGGTTTCAGTTTTCATGCTCAGCTCTATTTTTGCAAGTATGATTGCCATGCTCAGTTTCTGTTCATATGAATAAATGCCATGTCATGCCATGATCAGCACCTACTTTCCAACAGCATGTTTTTAAAACATATCTGCATCGTATGCATGTTTTTGTGAGGTAGATGATTTCTTACTAAGCTTTTTAGCTTATAGATACTACTTTTTCTTATACTGCAGATAAAGGTAAAGGAAAAGTGGACCAGTAGCGGAGGCTGGAGGGCAATGCTAAAGTGTCGAAATCAGCATCTCTGATTTCGTAATCAGGAAATCAGACGCTGGATCGGTCTGCCGACCGATCCAGATGTATGCCAGGCTTCTGGATCGGTCAGCCGACCGATCCAGACAGATACAGTATGCTACTACTGTATCCTCCTGGATCGGTCAGCCGACCGATCCAGCACGATACAGTAGCGTTCCAGGGGTTTCGGGTGCCTGGATCGGTCGGCCGACCGATCCAGCCACACCTGGATCGGTCTGCCCGACCGATCCAGTTGGGAACCGAATGCCCCATAGCTTCGATCGATCTGCGGATCGATCGGCAGGTCTGTAGTTAGTTGGGAAGTTTAGTTTCTAGTCCCTAGCCCAGTTGGGATGTTCAGTTTCCCCTCCTTAGCATATGTACACCAGCAAAGAAGGTCTTTAGACCTTTCTTAGCAGTTGGATCCGTCATTAGTAGACTAAAATTTTAATTAGCCCAGCTTTCCGCACACTATAGTTTAACATAATTGTAGCGACCGACCTTACAGCCAGTACCCAGAAGGTGGGTCGTTACACAGCCCGTCGACCCGCTTGGACTTCGTGCCAGACATCCGGTCAGCCCGTCGATCTGTCTGGACTTCGTCTGCACACTCGGTCAGAGTGTTAGATCACGACAAACCTAACTTAACCCGATTTGTCATTCATCAAAACCTGAGTTAGACTGTTAGTGCTAACCACACTAACAGTAAGTCCAAGCATGTGGTCTTGGCAAGGTAAGTCCTAGTGTGACTTGGCAAGGAGAACTCGATAACTAGGATGAGGCCGAAGGAAGCTCTTGAAGGTAAGGCGTGAAGGATGGGAAGATATCCGAGGGACGCAAGGCTGATGGAGGAGGCTAGAAGGCTAGTTCGAGGTTGGTCGAGTGTTGGTATAATCCGACAACTAGGATGAGGCCGAAGGAAGCTCCTGAAGGCAAGGCGTGAAGGATGGGAGATATCAGAGGGACGCAATGCTGATGGAGGAGGCTAGAAGTTTAGTTCGAGGTTGGTCGGGTGTGACCAAATGCTAGGCATGGAGACCCAACAGGTCACGGTTGACCAGGAGTTGGGTTGGAGATTTTGGACTTGAGTTTGAGTCAAGTCCAGGCTAGTCAATCGATCGGGCGATAGATTGAACCAGGGTCCAATCGATCAGTCGATCGATTGGAGTGTGCTGCGATTGTGGGACGGCCCAATCGATCGGTCGATCGATTGGGATGTGAAATCGTGAGCACAGAGGCTTTCCCAATCGATCGGGCGATTGATTGGGAGCTGCCAATCGATCGGGCGATCGATTGGGCAACAGAAGCTCTCACGCGGGCGCGCGAGCACGGAAAGGTGCTAAATCGATCATGCGATCGATTCAGGCAGTCCCAATCGATCGATCGATCGATTGGGAAGTGATCGTTGCGCAGGGTGCAGGTGATGGACGACTGTGATGGAGCGGTGCTGACGTGGCAATCGATTAGGGATGAATTCGATCGATTGGGAGCACTATTTAAAGCCTGGACGGAGCGTTTTCTTCACCAGATCTTTTGCGATTTCTCCTGCGATTTTTTGGCGATCTTCAGTGAGCTTCTCCGACTTTCACTGCCAGTTCTTGAAGGCTCTTGATAGTGTTCTTTCAAGGTTCAAGAGGCAACAACAAACAACAAGTAAGCAAGAAGAAGGGTGTATTATAGTTATATCTTGTATTTTCTTCTTGTGTGAGTTGTGTTGTTGTGTGTGGATCTGTACAATGCTTCTCTGCCTCCTGCTGCGACCGAGAAGGAGTTGTTCATAGTGGAGGAGTGTGTCATGTGTGGATCCTTGGATTAGTCACCTCTTCTTGAGGTGGATACCAAGTAAACCCTAGGTGTTAGCATTGTGAGTGTTTGTCTTCGAGTATTCCGCTGCACAACAACAAGACGAAGCAAACCGACTCGAGCGCGATGAAACGCTATTCACCCCCCCCTCTAGTGGGCACATCGGTCCCAACAATGCTGTTATTTGCATTGGATGAGATGATCCATTTCGATGGAGTTGTTACTTCGGTTATTTCTATAGTAGATGTTGGGAGGGTTATTTTTGAATAAAAAAAATTTGAGAGAAAAGCTAGGGATGTTTCAATCATTCATTCAATCATCACACATTATATTACACAATACATCTTTTACAATTCTTATAGTAGAAAACACTCTTTCTATCGTCATTGATCCTATCCAAAAATTGTGAAGAACGCTAGCTGGGGATGTGACTTCTGGGTTGACTACGTGTAGACTTCGTTCCGCTCTGCAACACAAGAAACGTCAATGCCGGATCAAGGAAGGAGTCCCCAGTGTTGGTCCTCTGATGCTCAAGTCAATCACTGGAATAGTAAAAGAACTTCTGGGAACAATG